>NC_139657.1:13682594-13732594 GCF_951799395.1 Argentina silus
GTAATGAGACCTCGCTGTTACCTTATCCTCTAAGGATGGGCTGGGGAGCACGGGGCGAGAGTCTCACCCTCGAAATAGAACTCAGAGATATGGGGTGTACCGTAGTGCTGATGGATCTATTTGTGTGCGCCTGTCTGCTTTCAACTTGTAGGTTAGTCTGAGTACCTGTCTGTCTGCCTCATGGACTGACTACTCTTTGTTTGTCTACCTGTCTGTCTGTCTGTCTGTCTGACTGAGACTGTCCGTCTGTCTTCCTGCCTTCTGTCTGTCTGTCTGTCAGTCAGTCTGTCTGTCTGTCCAGTGTTAATGCTGCTGTTTGACATTGCAAGCAGAGGGTTTTTCTTCCAGCAGCCTCAGTGGACAGTAGCTTTACGCTAATTGGTTCCAGAGCAGACACTGACCGAGCCCTCCTCAGCAGCCATGTTAATAGAACTGACACACACGCGCGCAGCGCGCGCGCACACACACACGTACACACACACACGCGCACACACAGGCAAGCATGCACGCACACAAGCACACACACACACACACACACGCGCGCGTGCGCGCGCGCACACACACACACTCCCCCTCTCTCTCTGCAAACAATCACAAACACAGCAATCAGTGGCTAGCGTGCTAATTAACGCCCTTACAAAGCAACTCATTAGCATCTCCTGTAGAGAGGAGAAAAAAAAGGCATTTTGGGTGAAGAAATTTGAAATTATAAAATAAGATTGAGGCATGTGTGATATTCTGCTCAGCGGCCACGGGGCCTTGTTGGCACACCAATCAGAGGGCTGGATCTCAGGAGACACCATTACGGCTCTCTGAGGGGGAAGGAGGAGTCAAAGATAAGCAGAATTTTAGAGGCAATCAGGAAAAAGAAAATCACTGGCACACACACACACACACACAACACTTTGGTTGTTAACCAGCAGCTTAATCTGCCTTTACTGTGAGTGGAATAGGAGACGGCCCACATCTTTCTCAGTGGCCCAGTGATACAGAGATGCTTAGAGCACTGCCAGATACATTTCTACGGGAAACGCTTACAAGGACACTTACCCTACTCTACCCTTTCTCTTACCTTGTCCCTCTCCCCCCTACTCTGCCTCTATCTGCAGTCTCTCTCTCTGTTATCTCTGTCACTCACTCCTCTCTGCTTTCTCTCTCCTTTGCCTCTATCTCTCTCTCCTCTCTTCTGTCTCTCTCCTTTGCCTCTATCTCTCTCTCCTCTCTTCTGTCTCTCTCGGTTGTCTCCCTCTCTCTTCCCCTCTCTGAGGGGGGCCCAGCTGCTGTTTAATCCCCTCCCAGGTTTACTGTGACTTCATCACAGCCAGTAAAAGCAGCCCCTACTGAACCCCATAAACAGGCCCAGCACTGGTCTTATTGTAAAACACACTCATAATATAAATGTTTATCTCCTCTCCTCCACTCTAAACTCCCCTAATGAGCCTGGTGGAGGAGCTGCGCCACGTGGCTCACACACTGCGATGTGCAAGAAGAGATGGAGGAGACCACTGCAACCGATAGGCATACAAGCAAAAGGCACCACGGTAGAGCTCCGCCAGGAGGCCCATACGCGAAACGCATTGCATCAGACCACGGCGAAACATGATGATTGACATTACAAAAACAAACTTGACATGACAAACATAATCATTATGTCAAAAATCCCATATGTCGTTGTCATAGGCAATCTCTTTTCTTTAAGAGAAAAAAAAATGAAAAAAAAGAAAGGAAGAAGAGAGAGAGTGAAAGAGAGAGAGAGTTAGAGAGAGAGAGACAGAGACAGAGAGTTAGAGAGAGAGAGAGAGAGAGTTAGAGAGAGAGAGAGAGAGAGTTAGAGAGAGCGAGTGAGGAACAGCCCGCAGATCCTCTCTTCCAGGAATCTGTGCTGAAAGCGTTTGTCCAGTAGCCTTGTCTGGCAGAGAGGAGCATGATTGGCTGAGCCCGATATGACCTCTGACCTTGCTCTTCCTAACAGCCTGTGCCCACCGTGACCCAGCTATTATCCCACGTTGACCTGACTCGTACAGTACACAATTGAGAGAGACAGGAGAGACGGGGTCCCCCGTCCCTCCACGGCTCTGAGGACCAGCTCCAACACTTTACCTCTGCTTATCATACTAAACCTGCCCCACACAAGTCAGAGGGAGAGAGAGAGAGAGAGAGAGAGAGAGAGAGAGAGAACACACGTTCCTGACGAAAAATACGGGTGGCAGGTAGTTGGAGGTCATGGGTCGTATGCTATCGGGACAGCAGCTCCACTCCTGGCAGCCAGCGTGGAACGCTGAGCCTGACCTGGAAGTAGATATGATGATCTTTTGTACAGAAGACCCCAAAATATACTGTCTTATCAAAATGACCTTAGCGTGAGAGCATGGGAAGACGAGGAGAGTCCATCCATCATCTTAAAGATTAATCCTCCTCTCTATTCTTCTCCTCAATCTATTAATAACCTCGCCAGAGGGGAGAATTTGCTTCAAAGATTTATTCTGATATCGGTGACTTTTATTCATTAACCTGTGTAGGGGCATTCCTTTTTCCTTAGAAATATGGAACCTGCTTTTTCACTTTTTATGAGAATGGTAATTTTCAGCACATGCACTAGGCCTACTTGGTTTCTTGAAAAAGACATTGTGAGAGACTTATACATATATTTGTGGTTTATATACTGTGATGGAACAGGTCAACACACTTAACAGAACCCAGATACCTTCATACAATATCACAACATTATAATGGCATTCTCTCTCTCTCTCTCTCTCTCTCTCTCTCTCTCTCTCTCTCTCTCTCTCTCTCTCTCTCTCTCTCTCTCTCTCTCTCTCTCTCTCTCTCTCTCTCTCTCTCTCTCTCTCTCTCTCTCTCTCTTCTCTCTCTCTCTCTCTCTCCTCTCTCTCTCTCTCTCTCTCTCTCTCTCTCTCTCTGCTAAGCACTCTGCTCGTCCTCATCCTCCTCTAAGTCTCCGTCTCTGTAATCAACCCAGTGCTAATGGCTTATTCTTTCTGCTCCAGCAGCCACATTTCACTTGTTTATTTTCCCACACTCGTAAATCTGGGGGCGCGTCACAGGCGCTGCGATATTAGAGCAATAATCTCAGGTAATTATCAGACGCCCTCTCTCCCTCTCCCTCCACCGCCTCCCTCCTCCCTCTCTCCACTGATACAAGCCATCCCATCACAGAGAGGTTTCTATGTGAGACTCTCTGAATGTACGGCAGGCCTCAGGGTGTCAGGACCGTACCACAGCAGTTCAGGTGCATCCCTACACAGAATACAGCCTGGCTACTTTAGCCACAAGGAGGTGAGCAAAGATTCACACAAGCAACGTTTTTTTTTTTTTTGGTTGAATGTTCTGTACTGTCGTGTGAGACTCACCCACTCCTGCTGGATGAGGCTGACAGCCTTCGTGGCCCGAGACAGGTTCCGACAGCCCAGGATCACATGGGCCCCGTGGAGAGCAAAGGACTTGGCTGTCTCAAAGCCTGCAGCAGAGAGAGAGAGTGAGAGAGGGAGGGAGGGAGGGAGGGAGGGAGGGCGGGCGGGAGGGAGGGAGGGAGACAGTGAGAGACAGAGAGAGGGGCAAAGAGAGAGTAATGCTATAAAGATTAGTTATTTTGGGAGATAACTTTGAGATGTCTTGACTCTAGAGGGGAAGAAGAAGGGGGACGTTAAGATGAGTTACAATCCATATCTATATTCCATATAATTGATATCATTGAGGAACCCAAAGGGTCTGCTGGAGAAAGTTAATCACGCCTCTCTGAAGTGATGAAACTGATTGAATTAATGTGGTTCAGGACTTCTCCCGCTGTGCTCAGACGAAGTTAGGAGACGAACCACAGTTTCTCCCTGAAGGTATCACTAACATGGGGAGAGAGACGTGGACACATTTGTTGAAGAAGTGAAACATCGTCAATCATGAAAACAATTCAATAATGATCATAATAATAATCATGCAAACAACTGAAGTTACAAAAGTAGTAACTGTCGGAAATATGTAGGAAATACCAGAAATTCGGTTGAGTTGAGAACGATTTTCAAATCAAACCTCGGTGTGATATAATGGTACTTCAAAGTGTCACTGATAAGGACAGTCATTTCATCAGAAGAGGTTTTCCTGATAGAAACTGGATTTATCAGTCCAAGACTACTTCATGGCCTCGTCCAAATCATGTACTCATGATAAAAGTGACAAAAAAAAATGGAGACAGAGAGGGAAGTTCATTTTTAAATTGCAAGTCTAAATGGGTCATTTCCCGTAGGTTGAATTCATTTACAAGATTAACTTTTTCTTAAATCATATTTTCAATTCCTTTGAAAAAATAAAAAAGTGAACATCCTTCTCAGTTCTCAACAGTAGGATGCAAAGCACAACTGTGTTGTCTGTCCATAAACATTTCATCTTTAACAAACACAAACGGCCAGCCACAGTCCTGACTGACAGGCTGACAGGGCAGGTTCATGCACACTAAGTGAGGGTGGCAGAGAGACCCTGAGAGCCAGAACGGCAGGCAGAGTGTATCAGAGGGTGGATTAAAATGAACTGTAATTAGATTACGTCTTAATCTGATTTTCATTAAGAGGAAAACTAGGAGGCCTAATTGTGAGGCAAGTGTTAAAGAGTAATATCTATTAAAACTCAAAATTGGAGTGGGATTGGAAGCACTTTCTGACAAGTGAAGCATGGAATTAAATTATATGACACCTTATTAGGTGTAATGGAGAGAACTGCAGCCACGTGCCTAGATCCCTCCTCTCCCACAAAAGGGAAATGAAAATAAAAACAAAATGAAGAGAGAGATGTACTTGATTCAGAGAGAAAAAATACCACTTTCTCTGAGGAAAACAAACATCGACACAAATATCTAAAGTGCCACAGAACATAAAAAGACAACATTTTCTCTTTGATAGCATTTTGGTGGTCTATCAAAAAAACTCAATGCTCAATTCAAATGCACTGCAAGCATTATACCCATAATGTGAAATGTGCTTTCCTTTTTACCTACAGCGTAATATCTGTCTTACTCTTCTGAGAGGAAGAGATCAATTCTATGGGAACAAAATGTTCAAAAGACACACAAAAACATGTTGAATCATAAAGAGCAATCAAACCAGCAATTCAGACATGTTTGGCACAATAAACAGTGATTATTTCATCCTCTCTAAATTGAACAAGAACACTGCGGCTCGGTAAATAACGCAACCTCACACTCACTTGTTGTGTGTACAAAGCATGAAAGTGAAATTAATCGACACCAGTGTTTTCCATAATGGAGAACAAATTAGAATATGGCAGCTACAACAACAACAGCGGCGGCGGCTGAGCTGTGTTTTTCCAATGACAAATAACAGGGGCTTGACATTAATTGTGAAATAACGAGAGTGGCGTTGCTTAACACAGAGACTCTCCGCCCTCACACCCATGCTGCCTGTACAGGAGGCAGTGCTGATATTAGTTCCTGTACAGGTGAACAACGGGGGGGGGGGCGGGGGGGCTGTTTTAGCATCGCACTCTGACTGCGGAACATGACAGGAGGTCAGACTGGTGTTTGTATTCTACTGATGGATAAAAAGAGGCCATAGGCTGTACTTCACCACTTAACTGCAATAACCGTTGACGTCGATGGGGAGAGCCAGAGTGTTCTTTCAGTCGTGCAGCTAAAGCAGAGACCAGGGTACGGGTACGGTCTGAGACAGAACACTCCTACAGGCCCTGAACCCAAACATGAATGTCAAGCATTCACAGCAAGAGTGAAAAAAAAATACATTCAACCCCAAAAACGGTCAAACGATCCAGTGAACAAATCAAATCACCTCCAGATGGTTACAGTAAGTGTTCTTACTCTGAAGCCCCGCAGAATCACACAAATACAGTACAAATGTTGTATGATCAAAACATGTTTTACTGTATTGTGTAAAAAACATAAGAGAGAAATCTGTATTAACCACTGGATGCTCTGCATGGTACATTAGGATCCTGGCTGTCCTCATATCCCCAATAATGAGTATGATTTAGTGATTTCACGCTCTGTTTGTCCTCCGCGGCCCACCGCCCCTCTCCATATCCCCTTCGTACACAGGTGTATTGGCTTGCCGTAATGAGATCATTACCAGCCTCGTCGGTAAACGTGTTTATTTGCCAAACGGAAAACTGCTCTCTCTCTCGTTCCCTTGATCTGTGTCCAAAGGGGCATTTAACTGAATAAGCTGTGTTGATTTGGGCAAACAGAGAACTAGGCCTACGCTCAGATGATTACAAGACCTGATGGTAAACGTGTGACCCCCCCCCCGCCCACCCGCACACACACACACACACACACACACACACACACACACACACACTCCTCCCCTCTGTCTGATCACCCTGAGCCACCTCACAACACCTCTTCTCCACCACTACTCATACACCAAATATGCAATTTTACACGAAATAAACACTCTATACCATCTTATAACACCATATCACACCCAATTTAACCACTCTATCCCACAAACTGTGCTGTCTAAAAAATGAACCCGGTGTGAAGGGTTAACTCTTATCCCTCAATCGACATAGAAAAGTGACTGGCTCTAATGAACAAACCATTCTCCTGAACGCCTACTGAACGCTAACTCCTGTGTGTCTCAATGATGAGTACACCTGTTCCTGCTGCGATGTATTTTTAGCCCCAAAAAATAGTAGAAACTACAGCACCCCTGCTACGGAGGAGTCGTCCTAATTCTCTTCCATTACCACTGCAGCACCTCCATTAGTTCCAGGGAAGGTGTTGTCACCCCAAAAGTGGAATGTATGGATAGTAATTACAGCCCAGAGGTGAGCTGTTCCACCCGAGAGGGCTGGAGTGGTTCTATTTCCCCCTCCTAGCCCCCTTCTAACCCCCACCCTCCCCCACCCACCTACCCCCATGGCTCAAGCTCGACACTGCCCTATAACCGGCCCTCTCTGACCCCCCCCCCCCCCCACCTCTGTGAACACCTCCAACTCCCACTGCAATCTCTCATCATGGCCTCCCGTCACACCGGTCACCCCTGCCCCTGCAGCAACAGCCCTTTACCATCGAGACACAGACACACACACAGACACAGACACAGACACACACACAGACACAGACACAGACACAGACACACACACAGACACAGACACAGACACAGACACAGACACAGACACAGACACACTATCATGGCCTCCAAGTACACCGCTCACCCTTACCCCTTACAGCAGCCACCTTGCCCTTACCACACACACACACACACACACGCACGCACACGCGTATACACACACCACTGGCGTAGGACAGCTATTTTCATCATTGTCATCAAAATCCCCCCCTTCACATAACTTTCATCCCCTCATCATCCGCAGACTGTAAACTCGATAGGTCTATAAACTACTTGACTACACACAATAACCCAGTACCCTTTCATTTTATTTCACTCAGAGGCTTTAAGTACATATATGTATTCCATCCTCTCCCCTCTAACCACTTCAGTTATATTATATTAGAGCTGTAATCATTATCGAACCCTTCTGGCCTCCAGCGTAATTCTCGTGCATGTTACACCAGTTTGGGTCTGCATTGTGAATTTCATCCAAGGTTAATAAAGTTGAATAATTTGACTAACCAACCATAACTGGTTCTCATTACGTAGCCAATAAACACATTCATCAGAGAGGACATGAAATGCACATTATAAAACTCCCCTTCCATTTCCTCAGTTGCTCAGTTACAATAACAAGACCCACCACCAAGGAGAGGGGGCAGGGGATAGGGCCCCCCCCCCCCCACACACACCAGCCTGTCTGTATCGAACACAGAGAAGCCACCGTGAGAGGGGACAGGGGACAGGCCCCCCCCCCCCCCCACACACACACACACACACACACACACACCAGCCTGTCTGTATCAAACACAGAGAAGCCACCTTGAGCAAACCCACAGAAATACACATACATACATACACTTACATACACACACACACTGTACCACTCAAACACACACACTCACAGAATAACCACATTCATGCAGACACATAAACACACATACTGTACACTCACAACACACACACACACGCGCTGCATGCCACCCTCTCCAAGAACATCTTTTTATCCATCTAATTCCTCCCAGTATGAATAATGCATTTCCCTCCTTACTGGGGCGCGGGTTTAACGCATCACTGCGCGGGTCTTTAAGGGGGTCCTTATTCATAAACAGCGGTGCAGTAAATACCAGGGCTTTGCAGCCAATTTAATGGCAGTTATGCTTAACAAATCTGCCTCAATCTAATGATAAGCCACAAAGCCAGGCTATGGGCTTCATCTGGAGACAGAGCCTCCCACAGCTCCGCGTCTCACTGCATCTGTTTAGGGATCTCCCCATCCAGAGAGAAGAGAGGCGGCCTAACACCTAATCCACAAACACAACACTGGGATCAAAACAAACATAGAACAATGTTACCATTTCATGAATAAGAATAACCGTTGGAATACCTAAAACACAAGGGGAATGGTGTTTAGAGGTGGAGACAGGACTCTCACATTATGGAATGTTGGGTCCTTAATCCTTGTTATTCCCTCCCTGTGCTGTCTAATTCTCCTCTGCTTCTTATTCAGACCCTGCACCCAAACAATAACACTGTGTGGAATTCAGACCATGCCTTTAGAGAGAGTGGGGCTTCTCTAGGGAGAACATGCACACCACAATTCAATGAATGTTTAGGCAAAGTGTAACCTTAACCAATACAAAATACCAATAATGATGGAAATGCATTGATTATTATTACGGGAAAGGATGTCAGTTTATGCAAACAAATAAAATAAAAATGGAATCATAATAATAGTGAAATCGAATTTGTCAGAAATCAACTGACCAAAATAACAATAATCTCTCTTGATTATTATTATTTTTGACACAATATTTCTCTCTTATATTTGACCCCGTCTAAATGGATATGAATGGTGAGCGTATACATATAAATGTGCCAACATGCATGTTGGTCCTGCAGCAGTGAGACAGAGGGTCACTATGTTCACCCTGACCATTACTCACCATACATCATACTCACAACATGGCACCTGTGAGACCGGCTCTGTTCTCCTGACGACGGAACACATGCTAACAGGCCCAACAGAACATCTACCGTACTGTACAAAAATAACAATGTTCACGTGTATGGTTATAGGATACAAATATAGCTTTGCCTCACCAACAAATGCTTTCTATTCTCAGGAGTGAGAAGACCTAAGAACAGAACCCTGTCAGAGTGTATGGGTACAGTATGAATAGCCAAATATGACAATGTTAGCGGGTGTATTAAAAAAAAAAATGCATGGCAAGGCTCCCACTGCTCCCAGTGACAGTGGCCCTTTAAGGACCAACAGTGCCATGGAGCCCTGGCCAGTAAATAACTTTCGAGAGTTAGTTGAATGAAGGGGAATTAAGGCTGGAGCAGGAGCTGCTAATGGGGATGGATGGGAGGCCTCAGCCAGGGTCAGAGCTGACCAGGGATCAATGCTGAGGTACAGGGGTACCACCAGAGAGAAAGAGAGAGAACGAGAGAGAGAGAGAGAGAGAGAGAGAGGACAAGAGAGAGAGGACGAGAGAGAGAGGACGAGAGAGAGAGAGAGAGGACGAGAGAGAGAGAGAGAGAGAGAGAGAAGTACCGGTGACCATTCATTTCCATTATCACAATTAAAGACACAACAGAGGTTCTTACTGGTTTTTAAATTACAAAAGGGAGAGCAGGAAAAAGGAAGACTAATGTAATGAACACAGCGCAGTGATCGCATCGCCGCCGAGACGCACCACACTCCTGTATGGCCTTCCAGCACTATTACCTCCCCTATTCAGGCCTGGCCACAAAACCATACACCATTACATTTCATGCATAAATAGGTCCATGTACATTCTCCATGCATTAAGAGGTAAATTAACACAATAAAATGGGAGAGGTGCAATTTGAATAATAGCCTACTATTGTGAAAATAAATGTCACAAAAGATTCCTTGCACTAATGAAAATAGCCTTGACGTTAGAATTGATACACTATTGATGCAATTAAAATTCTCAATGCGTCAACCCAATTGGCATAAGCACTTTTCACACGCAGGCCACTGGGATGTCAAAGGAGCACACTAGTGGTGGCAATTACTATTGGCATACTGTTAATTATTGCGGGATAATTAATATCTAGTTCACTTGGAGAATAAAGGTTATTTAAATGTATGTTCATAATAGGCAAGGCCACTTCACAACAAGAATTACAATTTTGAAAATATGAATAATAATGTAAATGTTTTATGTTTTCATTTTTTAATATGATTGACTCTTTCTGATAATTCTCTTTTTTTTCTTCTTTTAAAGAAATGGTCATATTAAAGACAAAGGAGAATACATCATAGTAAATACAACAAACCAAGAGTGAAACCTATGGTTGGTAAATTACAGAGGGTTCATGATAAGTTAAATATTCTGTATTCAAAGAGAAACAAAGGGACACATGTGCGTAAAACGGTGTATGATAATCATGATCATCACATTCTGTCTCAAAGAGCTTCTGTGCCCCCTAGAGGTGAAATCAAAACCCTGTCTTTTCTCTGTTCCTTCCTAAGTGCTGTATCTCATACTCAAGACATGGACAAGGTGCAAATACCGTCAGTCTATCCTCTGCGATGGATTATACAGTTAGCAGCAAAACATTTTTCTAGACGTGATCGTCCATATTTGCAATTTAGCTTTTTGCTGCAACTTCTGCTCTGCAAATCTTAATCTCTGAATTGAAAATGAATTCATCAAAAGATTGCATCTTTTGCAATAATCAAATTGTTAACATTCTTCCAATTCAATATATGTGATCTTTTTTGTTGTGTTGAGTTGTGTTCTTTCCAAAGGATTTTGTGTAATGTTATCAAAACATTATGGCCAATTTAAATGTGTGTACCCCACTTTGACGACTACAAATTAAGCCTCTTTTGGTTCCAATGGTTCCATTTTGTTTTAGTCTTTACTTTCTTTATTCTGTATGCCATCACGAAACAAGTGCAATTTTTCAATGGTACAAACACGGAGCGAGTCGGCTCAAAAGTCATTAAGGTACATATAGGACTTGCACAGCCATTCACAGCCTAGACCCCTGTTAATCTGAATACTATACTGCTGCTTCTATGATATACTCACACCAATTACACCGCTGTGACAGTCTGAAAGAGGAATGATTTGAATATAAACACAATTAACGATTTTATGTTTGTTTGATTTCCCTCACCCTGTCATTATCCCTCCTCAACAAAGCAGCAACTCTGAATAAATGGGCACTACTTGTGCTAATTTACACTGAGGAAAACAGGAAATGCATTTGTTTCCAGACCATTATATCGTGAGCCATGCATTTGCCGGGCACAAATGGACGTCATTCATTACAGTTAACAATGACATCCAATTTAGCTCAGTTAATGAACTTCAATACAATCATGTTCGGTATTAGTGAATGATTTGTTAAGTCTAAGAGTATCATTTTGGAGGCTAATGTTGATGAATGCCTGGTTTTAGAGGGATACAATGAGGAACGATACAGAAGCACTGTCTGGTGCCCTCTAAAAAAAGAGTGTGATACCACATCACCATCTAGTGGCAGAAAGCTAAAACTGCATTCACAACTTTCGTTGGACAGTTGCACTGCAAACATGGTACATTTCGAAGATAGGCAGTAGAACAGACAAGACGGGGAACGATAAGAGGCTCACCAATCCCAGAGTTGGCTCCAGTGATGAGGACCACCTTGTCCGAGAGGTCACGGCCCTGCAGGATCTCTAGGGCAGCCGTGTTTCCATCGTAGCGTTTCGGCTTCACCAGCACATCCTCTACCGTGAATGCCTGACGTGGGTCGAAGTAGGTGGTCCTCTTATTAATGTGACTTGGGGAGCAAGGGAGAGGGAGACAGAGAGAGAGAGAGGGGGGGGGGGGGGAGAGAGAGAGAGGGGAGGGAGAGAGAGAGGTCATTTTGTATATCAAACCTCTATTACAGACCCTGATGGATTCCTCATAGCTCAGGGTACTCTCTAGAACTCCACCTGCTCGGGAGATCATTCAGGACTTCTGAAGAACAGACTTACTCCACATAAAAGATCTGTCCTTTATCATCAGTTTCTTGCTCCCATCCATATGGTAAATCTGTAGGCAAGAGAGACCATGACGTTACTATGAAGCTATTCAAAACCAAGATAGATGCCATACCATTAAAAGAATGCCCATTTCAAAGCACTTGTGAGGTGCCCATTGTAAGCCTTTTATACAGAATGAGGCTGTCCATATCTCCCGTGGCACTTGTGCACAATGCAAGACACAAGGTAATATTGTAACCTGTGGGACATTTCAATAACAACAATTAAGTGCATCCAGACTAGAACCATATAGAGCATGGGCTGTGGATGCATCATATTGTTGTGTATGTAGTGGAGGTGATTTAGAATCATGCTCTGGTGACGAGTAACCATGCCAGACGCATGTACACTCAAGTATCGCCCTCAGACCTTGAGGACGTACTATTGGTCTAATGGTAGATGCTTGGGTCTTCCACACGGGAGACCCAGGTTCAAATCCTGTCTGTCACATTTAGATGGCTATGGATACATCGTAGGCAAGGATTGCAAAGGCAACAGAGCCTGTGGGGAGATGAACAGGCTGGCTAATAACCAAGTACCTCCGGCACACCGTCTTTTCTTCCCTGTCTTGGGGTGCTCCCACTGGGTCTTCATCTCATCATGGCTGAGGGTAGATAGAGAGAATCAAAGAGGAGAGGAAGAAAACTCACTTGGAACCTAACAAAAACCTGCATGTTTGGAATGCAACATCTCAGTAATTGTAACTGCTCATACTACACAGTAGCAACAACTAAGCTTTGTCCTGCTCTTAAAACAACAACTTGAGTGGGCCATTATCTGAATAAGACTTGCCTCGTAATTCTACCACAAGTATTTTCAGTCATTTAGTAATTCAATTAATTAACCTTCTTTGTTCCCAATGTTGCCAGTGTACTTAGTAATGTACCCTTTTAGGTAGACTATACCTCAGTGTGTCTGTTTCTATTATGATGCGGTGTATCACCTCCGAGGTGTTCATGTGTATAATCACTGTGTGCTATGTTTTTCACTTTTCTTTAGTGTTGTCTGTGTTATGAGTTCTATACCTAAGGTGAAGACTATAACGTTTTACTCTATTCTATTCTGTTTTATTGCATTATATTCTGCACTATTACAAGCAAACAATTGACTATGGTGAATGAGCAATGCGTAACTAACAGAGCTCATTTTCGCTTACTGTGCATAGTAAACCCATCCATCCTTGGTAGACCTCTCTTCCCATCCTGGAGGCAACTCATCTTCGCTGTCGGTATCATCCATACCTGCATATTTAAGAGCCGCCATAGCCCGTGTCGCTTACTGATAAAACAGATATGGTAAAATTACAACTGACAACCTCTGTTGTGCAGGACGAATACAGCTGTCAAAACCAAAATTCACGTTACACTAATCCTGCAGTAGCACTTCCGCAATAATACGGTGACGACACGGTGACGATTCGCCCTGTCGAAGTGTTGGTTGGGAATTGGAGTCAAAAATTGAATATTTCGGTCAGCGCAACTTTCAATGTATTTGATACTGTGTCATTCATTGGGGAATAGTGAGAGGAATTTCTGACTTAATAATTACCGTACAGTTACTCTCAGAAGGACATTTATAATTGTTCATTAATTGGCATCTTTGCAACTAATCATGTATAGCCTACATTCACATTTGCATGTCTATGGGTGCAGCAGCAAATACCCTGCCACGGTCAAAAGTAGGATTAGTCTAACACTTTATCCATGATCTACGACTGCAATACTAATAGGGTGCATTTATTGGCAGGTGTAAGGGTGGCACCGCTCAGCTCACAGCTCACAGCTCACTCTCTCACATTGCTGTGTGTGTGTGTGTGTGTGTGTGTGTGTGTGTGTGTGTGTGTGTGTGTGTGTGTGTGTGTGTGTGTGTGTGTGTGTGTGTGTGTGTGTGTGTGTGTGTGTGTGTGTGTGTGTGTGTGTGTGTGCTGCATGTATGTTTATGGATGGAATTAAATGGTTCATTCGCATCAGTGCTTGCGTCTGCGCACGAGATGCGATGGGGAGGAGTTGCGGTCAGGGGGCTGAGCACAGTGTGTCTGTGACTTACGTTAGCATAGCAAATGTGGGTCTTGGCTTCAAGATAACTAAACAATTGTAAAACGCGGTTATAAAGGGTTGTTTTGGTCTGTTAAAGTTTTGCTTTTTAATCTGTTTTCGCTATCCCAGACATAATATTGGCTGTTTCAGTCTTATTCTGCCGGTTTACTCGCCAACATTAGCTAGTAGTAGCTGCCTGCCTGGCTCACTGAGGATGAGAGTAGAGGGTGTCCGCTTCCCCTCGCCTCGATGAAGCGCTGCGATGCCCTCTGATTTTATATCCCTCCTAAGCTCGGATCTCGACCTTAATTCCCCCAAATCCCTTTACTCTAAAGGTAAGACTTAGTAAAGGTTATGACATCGTTAGTTTTGCATTTTTAGACACATGCATTGTTTTTGACTAGACCATGTTTAGTGACGTTAGCTTGCAAGCAGGTTGGCTAAAGCTAGCTAGCAGTAATCTAGTTGTGAGCTACTACTGGAAGCTAGCTTATGGGTAATGCATGGCATGGACAAAGTAACCTAGCAGCGGCCAGAAATAGCAGAAGGAGGCGTGTTATGTTGTTGTCCTCCTGTGTGTGTGTGTGTGTGTGTGTGTGTGTGTGTGTGTGTGTGTGTGTGTGTGTGTGTGTGTGTGTGTGTGTGTGTGTGTGTGTGTGAGTGTGCGCTTTGTTTGATTTGAATTGCTCTTTAAGTCCCTACCTAATGTTATCTTGGGCGATTAAAATGGATTGATGGAAAGAGGCTCAGAAATCGTTTTATCTTCAAAAATATATGTGAAGAGACAAACACACATTTCAGACTGGATCAGTATTGTATCCAGTATTGAAGATCAATTCTCTCATAACGTGGTCAGCTGAGTCAGTGGGTGCTTACTGACTCATGGCCAATGCAAAGCTGCACTTGTGATAACACACTCCAATGAACAGTCTCCATTGTCCATTCAGTCCTCCCCCTGCTGTGTTTGGAAGAGATCAAAGCCTTGGGGGGGGTTTCCCTCCAGAGCTCCTGCAGGTGCCAGATATGACTGCCTTGTGCTGATAGCAGTGTCAGCTCCTCCACTCAACACCCTCAATGTTTGAGGCTTGTCCTTTTTAGTATGGAAGGTACCTTCCAGAGTTTAGAAGTAGGCTGCACCTGTAGTTGTTGATCTCAGCATTATGCATTGGTGCAAGAAAGCCCTCAAGATGAGGTTTCCTTGTGGACTTGCAGGGACCTCGCTCTCTCTAAAATGGGTGGTTGTAATTCAGGAAGGGTGCATGGAGCTGAACTCTGCTGCTGCTACCTTACCTTGCTATGGGGGTTTTCTCTGAACCGTATCACCCCCCACACGGTCTACAGATGCTCCATTCATATTTTACCTGTCACCTCACCTATGGTCCTCACATCTGCCTGGGCACTGTGTGAACTGTGCTTATGAGGCAACATTGTTCTGTGATCTTTCAATGCTCACTGGAGCTGGCCATATGGTCCTGCTGTATTATGATGAGTGTGTATTTATATTTCAGTAATTGGGTAAGGAGAGGAGCAGTCTAAATAAACACCTCTCATGAACATTCTCCCCCCCTATCGCATAGCCTTGGTTGGTTTGCAGTTGGAAAGTAGGCTAAGCCTCATCTTTTGACACGCAGTGGAACATTTGAATCTTGATGGGTGGAAAGGCGTAGGCTATAGACTGAATGTTTAATAATGTTACGCTCCCAGTCTTAGGCAATGGTACTTGTCAAACATAGTTGAACCACCTCAGCAGCTACACTTTCAATGCAGAGATGGAAAAGAGAACCTGGAGCCGGCTGCCCTTCTATTGTACTTTTTAAACATCTGCCGTTTGAATGTGTTGCATTGTCTTTGCGGTGTGAGGGCAGTCTGTAGAGAGTGGTCTTTACCCTGAACATTTGATTGACATGTGAGTTGATAGAGGCTATTGGGCATTATCCTGCAGGGGAACAGTGGATTCTTGTCTTCGGATTTTGGGCAGTTGTAACAAAAACATATTTATGTGTCATCCCATCAAAGTAAACGCCAGCTGCAAGGAATAAAAATCAGACTGTTGACTGGGCAGAACTTCAAGGCATTTGTAATGCGAGCAATACGTAGGCCTAGGCTACATAGCATACCTATGTGGTGAGTTAATCACATTGTTCAGAGAAGTAGGCAGATGTAAGCTAAGTTTAGTTTGCAGACTAACCAAGGCCTAGCCTAGCAAAATCACAAATATTATTTTTTCCTGCTTGATGACATTCCCTAAACTTAATGCAAAAATAGTGTGGCTCATTTCCATGTAGTCAAATGACTCCAGCTCAGCTGAGAGGCCCTATGAGAGAGTGTACCTCGAACACTCTGGTACAGACGAGTGATTGAGTGAGTAACAACAGAGTGAAAGTCAGAGTAAAAGAAAGTGAAAACGTGTAGGCCGAGTTGAGAAGCTTATTGTGCTCGGCCCTGTGTGACCAACCTGGCAGTGGTTTGTATGACTCACGCTCGTCTGAGGTCATGTTGGGTCGTCTTCCTTTACACATCACCATTCACAAAGAGCCTCTTTCTCTCTCACTCATTAACTGTTAGAACATTGAACATTAACACATGAGACATAGAGGTGGGATGACCAGTTTCTCTTCCAAAGAAGACCATGTGTTCGATCGTTTGGTAAACCTGATTGAGATCTATCATGTCCTTAGATATTGAGTGAAGTCCGACATTTTTACCAAAGGCCCCCCACTCCCCAACACACACACACGCGCGTACACACTGCCCTCTCCTGCAGTGCTTGTTCTACTGACTGTGTCCATAGTGCAGGTCTTTGTGTGGGCTGTAATGACTTGTGTGGTCTGTCTCTCTCTCTCGAGCAGCCCTGTGGACGTCACAGAGAAGCAGAGATCATGTGTCTCTCAGTCTCACTCTGCTGCTGATGCTAAGTCACAGCCATATCAGATGACTGCTACATATGCTGGATGCTGCACATCCACAGCTTAAATAGCCTATTTGTGTCAGGGTGTCGATGGGCCATGTTACCTAGCAACCAGACTACGCAATCGCTCTATTTATCTGACATCAGTGGTAATCTAATGGTGCTGGTTGGTTCTAGTGAGGCTTCAGGGGCTCCTACTCCACTTGATCCATCAAGGGTTTATCTCCCCCAAGGTTCTACAGCGTGTCTTTACCCAGGCCCTTGGGCTTCATGCTTCTCTATTTATTCAGTCACTGTTAGAGATGAAACTCAATGAATAAAACCAACTGAGCATGATCTTATATTTGCGCACGCATCACGTACACATTGGGCTTGTAGTTGGGCCACTGATGAACCAAACTCTTAATGTCCTCTTCTTCTCTCTACTCTGCCTCTGCAGAGTCGGTGTATGACCTCCTCCCCAAAGAGCTCCAACTGCAGCCCTCCTCCTCCCAGCCAGACACACCCACCATGAGCCAGAAGAGTGGGGGAGAGGTGGGACCACCTCTCTCTGCAGCCCTGGCCTCTGGTAAGCCTTTACCGCTCCACCTCACCGTCCTAATCCAGGATCAGCTTACTCTTCCAATATCCTGTCTGAAACCATTAATAGGGAACGGCAAAATCTGACCTTAGATCAGTGTCTAAAGGCAAGGTCATAAGACGTGTGTGTGCAGCTCAATCATTACAGAAGAAAAAGCAAACATAACCGTAGATCAGTGTTTCCAGGGCAAGGCAACATCATACTACTTCCTCCACCACACCAGTGCCCGCTGAGCACCTCTGAGAAACGTGGGCACCAGTAGTGTTGATTACAGCTCCATTGCCTGGGACATTCCTCCGTAGGCCAGGTGTAGCCTTGAGTACTGTAGGCAGGACAGTGAGAAAGAGAACGAGAGATACAGTCAACATTTTTCTGTTTGAAAAGACACAAGGGAGCATAGCTAAGCCCTATATGTGATTTTATTGATATAATATAGAACATTGTTGACCTGCAAACTGTCTCTGGGGTCTTTAATGTTTTACTTTATTTAGCTTTATTTTGATCTCTCTTACCCAGATATAGACTAAACCACACAAAGTCTGTGACTACTGACTACAAACATTGTCATTGTCAGTTTTTGGGGGTTAAAAGATGAGGTGAGCACATCTATTATTAACAAAGCAATTATCATCTGAATGAGCACATCTGTTGTACAGTATATGAAATGCCTGAGGTTTTCAAACTGTTTGAAGCCATCATGTGAGAGTAGGCCACTTCCTGTTTCACAGGAAGGTAACTAAGCTTAGTAATGTTATGGCTGCTGCCATTCTGCAGGGCAAACTGTCGTAGAAGTTGCCACTTATCATTTTTCATTGGCATAAATAATGTGGTTTAGGATTATGCAAAAGTTAACCTGATCTAACATCTGTATTTAAGGGCAACTTCTACCTAGAGCTTGTTATGCAGAGTAAGCTAACTAACTAGTCAGCAAGTCAAGCTGGAAAGAGTGGCTTTTCACACTTAGATTAGCATCACTGACATTGCTCGCTGGCCACAAGTACTGCAAACCAAAAGCACCACAACTTCAGATCATCATGTTGTTAACCAAAGACACATGCAAAGGGTTCATAAAGGATCAACTATCAAAGTTCTACCGTCTTCAATATTTCAGTTACCCAATTTGCTGATTGACAGAAGTTGAGTCTTGAATTATCAGCTCTCTTGTTGCTCATTGGCTGTCTCGTTTTTATTGCAGGAAGTTCCCTCTGAGGCAGGGAGTGTCTGCATATAAAATGGTCTGCAGTTCACTGCTCCATAGGTCAGAGGCTTGTTTATTCTGTCTCCATGGCTACGCTCAGTCCCAACCAAATCCTCCAATTGGCATGCTCCAAACGACTGTACTGTATGCACAAACTACTGTACCCCGCAGATTTAGTTTGGCACCGCATTATTAGTTTGCAGATTTGGCTGTAAGAGAAAGTCTGACCAGATTTTGTTGTTTTTGTTTCTGGCAATGTGTATGTAACAATTTGTAGCTTGCTTTAGTATTTTTGTAAACAAAGCATGTTGGTTTTGTCACTTTGATTTTTATAAAGCAATGTTTTGTAGGAATCATAACATAATGGGAAATATTGGGCCTATTCTACCTTTCTCAACTTTAACTTCACAACATTTGATCAACATAAGAGAGCTCTCGCATGCCCAGTGAGGGCTTACACACAACAAACACATAACCCAAATGAATTTAGAGTTGGGAAGAGGGAAAATCTGGACAAATCATGCACAAATTCAGCTGCTTGAATGGGACTGCTAGCCTGCTCTGTGGTGGATGTCTGTGCTAACGCTATGATTTGTACACACTGTAGATGCCAGCTCCTCCACCTCCACCCCCTCCCCATCCTCCTCTCTGGCCATGGGAGGCCCTTGCACCACCCCCTCTACCTCGGTCACAGATCAGCCCCAGCCACCCCACCTCCACCCCAGTGGCCCCTCAGGGGAGGGGCCAGGAGCCCCAGAGATGCAGGGTGTGGAGGGGGCTCTGTCTGCCTCAGGAGTTGGCACCAGCAGTGGAACCAGTGCTGGAGCAGGAGACGTAGGAGTCCAGCAGCAGCCCACCCCCTCTAAGCGGAGGCCGGTTCTGAGCATCTCCCCCCCTCCAGAGGACCTGTTTGATGACAGTGGCATGTCCTGCCAGGAGGAGCCAGCCCCAGCTGGCCCACCAGGCCCAGACTCTGAGCACAGCAGCAGCATTTGGGCAGATGACTCCGCCTCCAACTTCAGTCTAGTCAGCTCAAGCTCATACAACGACAACACAGAGTTGCCACGAAAGTCCCGCAAACGCACCCCTCGCCAGAGGCCTGGGCCCAAGCCGGCTCCCCCAGAGGACAGTATGGATGTGTTTGATGCAGACAGCGCCAAGGGACCTCACTTTGTCCTTTCTCAGCTGGGCTCAGACAAGGCCAGCCCCAAGGGCAGGTGGGTGTGCTCCTCAGCTAATGTACATTACCTTTGAATTACGTGTAATTTCCCCTTGTGGGATACATATAGAATTCAATTAGATTTAATTGAATTGATTCCACCGCACTCCCATTGGTTTATGCTCTCAAAAAGATTTGAAATGAACATGGCTGGTAACTTCTAAAGCATTTCCTGGTTCTTATCCATTTTTTCTTTTTAGTTTGCCCCTTGTAAGAGGTGTGCTCCTTGGGTCTAGGTTGCATTTTTCATAGTAACATATTTGTAACTAGCACTTTATTAAAATGTGATTGATTCTGCAGCACTCAGGAGACTGGAGGCCTACTGAAGGGCGGGCTGCTGTCGGGTCAGTACCCCCAGAAGAGTGAGGGGAGGGAGCTGAAGATCCTGGTCCAGCCGGAGACCCAACACAGAGCCCGCTACCTGACTGAGGGCAGCCGGGGGTCTGTTAAAGACCGCACGCAACAGGGCTTTCCCACCATCAAGGTGAGAGAGACACATACACACAGTAGAGAACACAAAGCTGATGTTACAGCTTTAGTGAAGAATGCCTGTTTCTCTGAGACAAAGGAAAGGGATCAAATAACGGCCTGGCCCTCAGGAGTGAAGTTGTCTAGCCTGTACTGTATTGTATTCTCTGTTCTGAACTCTGATGATGAATCCCCCCATCTCTCTCCTCTCTGTCCCCAGCTGGAGGGTGTGAGTGAGCCGGCAGTGCTGCAGGTGTTTGTGGCCAGTGATGCTGGCAGAGTGAAGGCTCATGGGTTCTACCAGGCCTGCAAGGTGACGGGACGCAACACCACAGCCTGCAAGGAGGTGGACATCGAGGGCACCACCGTCATCGAGGTTCCCCTGGAGCCTAGCAACGACATGACACTCGCGTACGTACTGGACTCTGTATAATCGGCGTGTGTGTGCGCGCTCTACGCTCTGCTCAGTGCCACTAACTGCTCCTCTCTCCACAGGGTGGACTGTGTGGGGATCCTGAAGCTGCGTAATGCAGACGTGGAGGCTCGTATCGGCGTGGCTGGGTCCAAGAAGAAGAGTACCCGTGCCAGACTGGCCTTCCGAGTAAACATCCCCCAGCCTGACGGATCAGTCCTCATCCTACAGACAACCTCTTCACCCATCCTCTGCAGTGAGTCGCCCAACTGGCACTTTCTCTAGACCACCACATCTGGGTCACCAAAACCACCATTGTGATCCTTCAAATAATCACTATTACAATATTGCATTTACCTATCCGATCCTTTCCGATGTACATGACGAAGCCAGGGGGCTGACAACGGTTTGGGAATAACACCGGTGTATCTGTTGTCCTTCTCCAGCCCAGCCAGCGGGGGTGCCAGAGATCCTGAAGAAAAGCCTGCACAGCTGTTCAGTGAGAGGAGGAGAGGAACTATTCATCATAGGGAAGAACTTCCTCAAAGGAACCAAAGTCGTATTCCAGGAGAACGCAGCAGGTACCATGACATGCCTTTCTGCTTACTTTGAGGTGTCGAGAATGTCTTCTCGCTTGATTGAGATTGATGTTCTTGTGTACTCTTAAATTAATGTTTTTGTTTCCTCCTCAGATGACAGCTCCTGGCAGGCTGAGGCAGAGATTGACATGGAGCTGTTTCACCAGGTAAACTCACCAAGCTCATGCTAGACTTTGCCTTTATTCAGTTCTCAAAGGTCACAGCCTCTCCTTTGAGGACCTGACTTGTACTTCTTCTAATTTCTTCTGTCATTGTTATTTTCACCCAGAACCATGTGATAGTGAAGGTCCCTCCATACCAGAACCTGTCCATCTCCTCGCCCGTGTCTGTTGGGATCTATGTGGTGACCAACGCTGGGAGATCACATGACATACAGCCCTTCACATATAACCCAGACCCAGGTATGTGAACTACTCTCAATGCAATGTGTCATCGTCTAGATTGTAATCTGATAAATCTATAATCTAGACCTAATGTCTTTTGAAGGATAAGGAGATAGGAGGAACTCAAACATCAACTAGGAATGATCTCATGGTCATGCATATATGTGTACCTCTCATAATTAATCTCTGTCGGCTCTCTCCTGCAGGTGAAAACTCCCTGGCCATGTCTGTGAAGATAGAGGGGGCTTCCCTGGTCAAGACTTGCCTGTTTGAGGACCAGATCAAGTCCATGGCTTCTGGCCCATCTGATTCCACTGGTCAGCTGATCAAACGGCAGGAAGTCACCCCAATGGAAGTGTCCAGCAACCCTCCTTTAATAGCCATCTTCAAGGTATAAGTTATTTCAGTCAAGGCAGAGTTTCCTGAATCTTCATTCATTTCCCAAATTGAAAAGTAGATTCCAGAAAATCCATCTCTTAATAATGTGTTCTAATCTCATTTATTCTCTTTTCTCAGACTGATTCTCTGGTCTCCGTCCAGCAGACCCTGGAGCCGAGTTCCAGCAGCCACCCTGGTGTTGAGTCCTTCTCCAGCCCCATGCCCCTCCAGCCTGAAGACGTTGGTCTCCCCCAGGCCCCTGTCTTCCCCAGCCTGGAGCCACTCAGCACCCTCCAGAAGCAGGACATCGCACCCACAGCAGCCTCCTTCCCTGTGTCAGGGGACACCACCATCCCTCCCGTACCCCCTGAAGTGCCCCAGCAGTTCCTCAGAGACCCCCAGGAGAATCTCCCTCAGGAGGGCTCCAACCCCAGCGGTGGGGTGGTTGTTGTGGGCATGGCCCAGAGGTCGACCCCCTCCCAGGTCCAGCCACAGCTCCAGCAGTCCCAGGTCCCTCTGTTCCCCCAGGACGGTGTGGCCCAGCTGGAGAGGGCGGTGAGAGAGCTGCAAGCAGGGGGGAGCACTCTGGTCCAGCAGGTTCTGGAGGCAGCTGTGGCTCAGCAGCAGCTCAACTCAGTGTTGTACAGCCCCACGCCCTGCCCCGACTCCCTGCAACAACACGTGCAGGAGAACATGAACAGCCTGCGACTGGCAGAGAGTTCGCTAGCTACGCAACAGCAGCTACAGTTACAACAACAGCAGCAACAACATCAGATACAACAACAACATCAGATACAACAACATCAAATACAGCAACAGCAACAACATCAGATACAGCAACAACAACAACATCAGATACAGCAACAATTACAGCAGCAGCATCAACAACAACTACAGCAGCAACAGCAACAACAGCAAATCCTGGGCAACCTACAGGGCAACCTACAACAACAACAACAGATTCAGCAGCAACAACAACAGTTACAACAACAGCAACATCTACAGCAGCAACAACAGCAAGTCCTTGACAACATACAGCTCCAACAACAACTCCTACTACAGCCACAGGATCAACAACAACTTCAGCAGCAGCAACAGCAACAACAAAATCAAGTACTGAGCAACTTACAACAGCAACAACAACTGCAGCAGCAACAGCAGGTGCTAGAAAACATCCAGCATCAGCTTCAGGCGGAGCTGCTCCAGCCCCAGATCCACTCTGCCCCCCAGCCACAGCAGCCCGTGTCCCTCCTGCAGCAGGCGGGAGAGCTGCTTACCATCCAGACTACCTTCCCCCAGCAGCCTCCCTCCCATACCTCCCCCCCCCAGCAGCTCTTCCAGTCCCCCCGGCCCCTGTCCGAGACCCAGAGCCCCCAGCAGCAGGTCCAGGTTCAAGCTGCCCTGCTCCAGAACACGCTAACCGTGCTGACCAGCGGTAGCCTCAATCCGGAGCAACAGTCCACAGGGTCCACCCTGTTCCTCTCCCCTAACTCACTGCCCGCCAGCCTCGCAGCACAAGGCAGCCAGCCACAGCAGCAGCTAGCTTTCCTATCCTCCATGGATATGTCCGCCAGTGAGCCCCAGGCAGTGTCTGTGTTCCAGAACCAGCCCCAGACCCAGCTGTCCCCTATGCAGCAGCAGAGTACCCCCATGGACCAGCAACAGTCTCCACAGCAAACACAGCAGCAGCAGCAGCAGCTTCCAATGACTCAACAGAGTTCCTTGTTCCAGACTATCCCCACCCACACACAGGGTAACACTCTCTCCCCTAGCCAGCATCCTCAGCCCCAGCAGACTGACCTTCTCCTCTGCACCGCATCCCTCAACCCCCAGGCCCTTCCCCCTACTCTCCTCTTCAGCACCCAGAGTCAGAGCAGCAGCACCCCTCACCCCCAGGACTCCACATCTCTCCTGTTCTCCCAGCCTGCCGTTGTGGGGGTAGGGGTAGGGGTTGGGGTTCCCCAACCAGACCCAGCAGAGCCCATGTCCTTTCAGGAGCAGAGCTCCGCAGGGGGCAACCCCTCCTCCAGTGAGCGCCCTCAGCAGGGCCTGTTCCATGAGCAGCAGCCCATGCAGGTGGGCTCTAGCAGTGCCTCCAGCAGCCAGCAGGTAGAGCTGTTTCTGCCCCAGGCCTCTCTGTCTGGCCTGCAGAGCACCATGGCCACACAAGAGCTAGGAGGCCAGGCCACAGTGGCGACAGCTACCATCTTTGTGATGCAGGGCAGTGTGGGTGTGGTGGGATCCAACCCTGGTCAGGGGCCCCCTGAGCAGCTTTTCCAGACGGGGGTGAGTGGGAACGTCAGCACGTCGGGACCTCCCAGTCTTTTTGTGTTCGGCATCCAGAATGGTAAGAGATACTTTTAGTTGTTTTGTTTCTTTTATTTAACCTGTATTTATCCAGGGAGACACACAGAGACTGAGGGCTCTTTTGTAGGTGTGCCCTGTTTACAATACAAATATGATTACAAAATAACACCTTAAAAACACAACACAATAAAATACACACATTAATTAATCAAAACAAGAGGATGTGCTCCAACCTCAGTCTACCCTGAAGATCATTCCATATCTGAGGAGTACAGCAGCTAAATACAGTTTATCCCAATTCTGTAGACACCCAAGAGACATTAAAAAGTAGCAAGCTAGTAATAAGCTCTGAGGGTGTCTGATCACCACTAGGTTGCCATAAAAGCAATGATGTGAGGTAAAATGGAAGTTTTAAAATAACTGCTTTATATACAAATAAAATCCAATGATAAGCCCTTCTCAAAGTCAAAGAATCCCAACCCATAGACTGATACAAAAGACAATGGTGGGTGCGGAAACTATCCCTAGAAATTAACAGCAGAGCAGAGTGATAAACCTAGTCTAGTGGTTTAAGAACTGAGGCTGCCGTGTGCATGTAAATTGTGTCACCATAGTCAAGGACAGAGAGGAGCGTTGCCTGGACAATTCTTCCTATTCTCAAAGGTGAAGGAGGACTCACTTCTATACAAAAAAAAAAATGTCTAACTCAAAGTCTAACTCAAACTCACAAGAAAATGTGTTTTAAAGGACAGTTTATTATAAATCCAAATGCCTAGGTACTTATAGTGAGGAACTTTTGGGCTCCCTTCAGGGTACACATATGTAGATCACTGTAAAGAATATTACAGGATTTAGAGAAAAACATAAACTTAGTTTTGTCCTCATTCAGCATCAGTTTAAGATCGAAGCAATTTTTTTGTGGAATCAAACAAAACCACGCTGAAGGTCAAGAATGGCCTGCTGAGTCACAGGAGCATGGGAGTAGAGAACAGTATCATCAGCATAAAAATGTAATTTTCAGTTGTTCAAGGACAAACCAACATTATATATGTAAATGTTAACAGCAGTGCACCTAGAATCGAGCCTTGCGGAACACCTGTTTTAATATTAAGAACTAGGCTGTCTATGTAACATAATGTCTTCTACTGCTCTGTTCCTCTGATTGTTGTGTGCAGTGTGTGTGACGTCATCTTCCTCCTCCTCAGATTCCTCCCAGCTGATGACCTCATCTGGGCCCGCCCTGTCAGCCCAGAGTCAATCCCAGAACCCCAGCCACATCCAGTCCCTCCTGGAGCAGCCCATGACCCAGGCAGGGACTCCCATGCAGACCAATCTACAGAACACCATGCAGAACAACATGCAGACCGACCTACAGAGAGCAATGCAGACAAACGCACAGAGTGCGATGCAGACCAACATGCAGGCCAGAGTGGAAACAAGCCTGCCAACCCCAATGCAGACAAACCTACAGACCCCAATGCAAACCAGCTTACAAAACACCATGCAGACCAACATGCAGACTGCAATGCAGACATCCATGTTAGCCTCCCAGAACATGGAGAAGATTGAGGACCTTCTGGAGAGGCTGCAGGAGCAGTGATGACGAGGACCTCAGACACACTGGCGGAGCAGAGAGGGATATGTGCCCACCGACTAACCCCCTAAGACCCATAGACACATAGATAGGGCTTATAGTAACCTCTGCCCATGCTACAAACCCTCTAAGAGTATGAAGTCAGACGTGTAAAGAAATGTATCCCATGTCCCTTGTACCCTTACTTCATATTTTAATGGGTATTTGTACATGCATTCATACATACACAGACATGCATCCATGCTCTTTTGATGGATTAATTGAGGACTTAAGTAACTCCCGTATCCATTTGTATTCATGTATGCAGTGTTTCTCAAGACTGACTCCAGAGAAGTGGTGACAGAAGGAGAGAGAGAGGACGAGAGACTGAATAAGTGGAGGAGAGGGATATAGAAAAGTACTGTAGAGATAAAGGCAGGGACAGAGATGAGATTGAGAGGGGGAGAGAGTTAGAAAAAGGGAGAATAGAAAAAAGCCTAGGATAGGTACCTTAGCCTGTCTGTGTTTTATGATGGCATAGCTTCAGTTGGGCCATACAGTAGTCAGTGCTTCAGTCGACATATCACGTGAGTGAGTGTTGTGACCTGTGACCTCTCACTATAGCACTTCCCCAGTGTTCCCATGTGAGTTGTTATTACCATTGGATACACAAAGGCTTTCTCCATTGTAACGTTTATGCAGCGTTTATGTTGTGTTTCTGTTATTGTGTAGAATTGAAAACGTTTAGAAGAGAAGGATACTTTCTGCTGGGGAAAGTGAAGTGTTGTTGTGGGGTTTTATAAACAGTATATGTTAAGCACTTTATAAACTGTTTTGTGTAACCAGAGAAGTCCTTATATCTGTCCGCTGCTCTCTATTGATACAGTGGATTCGTACTTGATGACGTCCATTTTTAGAAATCGTTTATAAAGTGTTGTCATTTTAAAGATATAGATTACATCACTTTGACCTTGCATTGATACATTTTCCACGTCACTATATTTTTGGAGAAATGTTTATAAAGATTGTCTGTGTTAACTGTTGAATTCCTCTAGAGCCTATTCATACGCGGCGGTCCATTAAATGTCTGTTTAAAACAGCCTTTTCCATTGCCAGTTATAGGGCGTCCATTTTAGTGTATCTGTGAGTTCATATGCTTGCATCTCTCTGCCTACACACTCACAATGTTTGTACTATCTATGCTATACGTAGTGTGTGTGTGTGTGTGTGTGTGTGTGTGTGTGTGTGAGTGAGAGAGAGAAAATGAAGGATTTACACCATATCGTTATTTGTACCTTGTGTTGTACAATCTGTGTATGTTGAGAGACTGTGTTTTACCTTGTCTTGTGTTTGGTGTCGTTTTAGTTGTCGCCACAGTGCGGGGCAGAGCCATGTGAAATAGACACTCAGAACCTTTCCCTTGCATCGTCAACGGGGACTCACTGCGAAATGAAATCTCTGTTACATAGAGGCAGCCATTTTGATGTTATCTATGGTGCTAAGGGCAGGAGTGATGGACACTTCTAATGTGATATTTATACTAACAATTTATACTCATATCAATAGTACAGATATTAATCTTTTCGTAAAGTCTGAACTGTGTTTCTGGAGAATGCTGTGGTTAAGGGGTTGAAGTTGAGTGCAGCCAGGCATACAGAATTTCTGCTCCTGTTTTGAAGATCTCTTCATATTTGCTGTTCAAATAACCCTTTATTGTTTACTCATTTTTACCTTTTTTTACTCATTTAAATCATGCAGCTCTTTCATGGATTTTAACATGGTGTTTTTATGTGACTACACAATTGTTTTACATTTTTAAGGTACCAATAACATTGGTAGCGCTTTAGTTCTGTTTCCATCCAAATTGAAATGCATTTTACATTTGTAACATGTTAACCTACTCTGTTTTAGATGTAAGGTAATACTACTGTGCTTTCCATATCTAATAAACGGTAGTTGATATGACATTATCATTAGTCAATGTGATGAGAAATACTGTTATGATCTATACATGCTCATCTGTATTTGTTTACATGTTCAGATTTACATCATTCTATTCTGCAAACGTAGGACTGGTCCATTTTGAAATGCCCTTGAGGGTACCCTTGAGTCAGATCACATATGGTATTTTTATAAGACTAAATATTTGGTTTACATACATATAGCACAGAATATCATTGTTGCTAAGATGCATTGAACTTGAATCAAGTGTACAGTTAGGTTTGAGTTCAGTGTGACCACACCAATGTCTTGTGTGCAACATGGGCCATCAGTTCCTATAATCTCTTGGTTAATTACAGAAATGGAATGTATGAAAATGGACACCCTACCATGCATCATTTTATGGTTGATTCACATGCATTGTCCAAGATGGCAGCACATACTTTTTGTGTATGACTAGCAAGAATTGAATTCAAGCCCTTCATTTTGGCCTAATACAATAGATTATGTCTAAGTGTTCCATTCCATTTCCACAGAGGATATTCAAGGGCACATGATATTGTGAAATAGTAATGACTCAAAGCCATAGAAATGTAGAAAGCCAACCTCTGATTTCAGTATCATGCATGTCAATTTACCTAATGGTGTGGGAAACATCAATGTTCTACATCTGACACCAGACCAATTATGAATACATTTTATGGTTAAAAATGTTGTGCAGTATTGTACATTTGTGAAATGTTTTGTTTTGTTGTGGCTCTAAAGTCTGATTTCATGTTTGGCTTACAATTTGATTGCTCTATTGTTTTTTTTTAAAACCCATTGTCAAATTTAAAGATGGCAAAATAGCACACAAATGGTTATGTCATTAAATCATGTAAATATGAATTTCCATGTGTATTTAAATGTGAAACATACTGCAGGGGTATCTTCAATATCAGTTGTTGTGATGCTCTCAACAGAACTGTGTGTGCCTTGATCCGTTCATGTGCTCCGTTTACCAGATTCCCTTTGTGTCATTGCTGTTTGTCTGTTGTGTCTGTCTCTTTCTGCTTCTCTAGAGGAACCCAGACTGATCAACCTTCAGTGTTGCTAGTAATCAGATTTTCATTTTAAACTAAAAGTGGCCACTTAAAGCAATGCTTTGTGTTTTATAGTTGTTTTAACTTTCTCTTTTCAGTGATTGAATTAATATTGCAAAACGTTAGTTTTCCCCTAGAACTGCTGTTAAGCTTTAACTGTTCACTTGACAGTAAACCTGTTTGTTGTATTCTGTTTCTATCCTTATGTTATGCCTGTAGAGATTCATCATTGTGAGGTAAAAGGGAAAAGAGAGTGAAGATTATTCGAGCATTGAGGAGAGGTCTCATGATTGTTTGTGTGTGCTTGTCTGTCAACGTTACTGTCGTTGCTATGGAAACCTTGACTTGAGATCAAAAGGAGAATGACAATAAAAGAGTCCTATTGCCAATATTGTGGGCTGTGTTTTGTGTGTAATTAGTCAGTTTGCCTGCCATTTTCACCTTCTCTTTCTATTTCACTTTTCCCCCCGTCCAGTCTGTTAAAACTGTTCTATGTAGAGCTTTAGTACCTGACCTTACGTAAGGCACTGGTTAGCCTACCCCCAGTGTTGTCATACATTTGAAATATTAATAACATGTATTTTGCCTTTTGTCTGAACATTTGTATAATCTTGTGATTATATTTCTGTAATCCTGCTGCTACATTAAATATTAATAAAGATTTTAAGGTCTTTCATTGATGTGTTTTCTCTTTCTGGGTTGATGATGGATGCATTTCATCAGACTCTGAAAACACTGACCTACAGCAAGTGTAGAAAAAATTCCTGAGTTTATCATATGTTTTTATACATCACAAAATATATATTAAACTACATACTATATTTTTGTTTAATTAGATTTGTGTAGATCACAAATGTAGTGTGGTGTACACATATCACAGAATGTGTACACCACTGAATGCCTTAGATTTGCAAGATCATATAACTATCTTTTCACAATCAAATCTAAACATACACATCACAGGATGTTGTTCATACACCACAGAAGCCCTTATATTTGATCTCTTTACAATCAAGCATAGATTTTTCACAGGATATTAGTCACAGTTTACTACTGATCCTCCTATTCAGGTTGTGTTGGAAGAAAGATACGGGGTCATCAGAGTCAAAACCGATGTCAAACTCTGGCTTTTTCCTGAGTGCCAGGACAGAGACCAGTATAGCCAATATTGCAGTCAGTCCCCATATCTGATAGTGGCTGCCTGATTCAGGGTCGAGGAAGAGGAAACTGTGGAGCTGGCCGACCATTTGGGTATAGGCAGTGTGGTCAGCCTTTCGAGTAAAGAATTCCAGTGGAACGGTGAACACAGCACTGACCTCAGCTGGGTTAGGACAAGCACAGAACGAATCCTCAATAAACCCCACCACTGGGGTCACCAGTAGACCAGTCTATAGAGAGGGAGAGCAGGACAAAACGATGAGTGAAATATTGGTTCAGAAACAACCTAAGAAAACATGTACAGTAAACAACAAAACGTATACCTTGTTCATGACCGGGCAGAGTCTGCAGACCACTTCCACCTGGTCAGGGGGAAGACCTATCTCCTCTTCTGCCTCTCTCAGGGCAGTGTCTACATCATCCCTGTCCTTAGGATCCCTCTTACCACCTGGGAAACACACCTCACCAGCGTTGCTTCTCAGCTGCATAACCAACAGAAAGAGAGAGAGAGGGTGATGAGAGGGAGATGGAGCAACAGGCAAGGGGGAACTGAGTCATAACATGTATCTGAAGACAATGAGACACCTGCTGTCATGCTTTGGATCTGTCACCCCATGGTTTCAGTGTTTAAACACAATGTAGAATGTTGAACAGAAAATGAATGGCAAAATAGTCAGAAGTTGTGTAGGTAGAGTGTGAGTGGGAGAGAGTAGGAGTTATGCTGACCTCTGAAGACCGTAGAGTCATCAACACATGCAGCTCTCCGTCCCTGACGAACAGCGGTATCAACACTGACGCTTTGGGCAGGGCGGGCAGATATGAGAATCTGCTCCCGATTTCATACTGCTTCAATATCTCAACAGTCTTGTCTTTAATGTCCATCCTGGTTATCAACAATGTTGCCGAACGGAGGTGAGGACGTCAAACTGAAACATACCCTCTATGAGGTTGTTGTTGTAGGACAAGCCTCCATAAACAGTATTGACTTCACTCTGAGACGTTGACTTTAAATAGACCTACAATACCGATCTACCGGTAGCCTATACCGATGTTTCGATTTCGAATACACAATTTAGGAGAGCAGGTGCAACAACCGGTAGGCCTATGTGAAAATATCCTGACTACAGTGTTTCCATCTGACATATTTACATGCGGAAATGATAGTCCTTGTGGAGCGTACTCCTCCTAGTGGGCGACTAAGGATATAGCTAGTTTAGCTGTGACTAGGATTATATTTATATTTGGATGTTGTGTGTGCAATCGTAGAATACACACAGCATCCAAATGTAAATATAAATATAATCCTAATCACAGGTGGGGCTAGAGTCACTAATGTCAGTGGGCCTCCAGGAGCCAAATTCTGAGAGCCAAGTGTCTTTAAGATTGTGTGTGTGTGTGTGTGTGTGTGTGTGTGTGTGTGTGTGTGTGTGTGTGTGTGTGTGTGTGTGTGTCTTTGGCACTGACAAGAGTGAATAAACCAAAACAGGTATGAACCACAATATATTTAATATTGCTGTAAATGACTCATTGTTGGAAACATCACTGACATCATACTTCAGCCATTTTAAAAATGAAACAAAATAATCTTACAGTACATTCCAGGTCTGTCATTGCATGGCATAATGAGGGGAAAAACTGCAATATTTGTACAACGCAATCAATGTATCCAACAGTACATGCGATTAAAGTCACACTTGACTGAGAGTTTACTGTGGATATGAACAGTAGCCTGAGACCCTGTGTATTGTTATTGAGCAACAACATTGATTAAATTAATATTCTATTTACCAACAATAACATAAAACAATCAAACAATCATCCTTTGAGGCATTTTAGGGCCTCAGTATATAATTAAGTAATAAAATAAATCTAAATGAAAATAGTATATCTTCCATAACATTATTTTATTATATTTTGACCTACTTACTGACTAATTACCTATCTAATTTTAACTCATCTCATTTATTCACATGGGGACAAAAATAATATCACTCATTTTAATTTTTTTTCAAAAGAGCTGCTTGCAGACTGAATTCTCAGTCCATGTGTTCACATTTTGTAGGCTCCATTTAATAGGTAGAAAAATAAACAAGATTCAAAACCCAAAAAGCTAAGGAGCATCACAGTGGTCCTAGTCTCCATTCGTCACCTCAGCAGATCTCAGCTCACACTCTGTACTTCTCCTTTGCCATCTCATTCAGTATACAAATATGCTGCGCAGGGGGGAAAACATGGTTAAGAGTGCAAGTTACATTTTTTTTATTAAAATACAATTGATATGTACACCAGTGCCTGACTAGTGTGTGTAAAAAAATAGAATTCTGAAAAAGAGACTCACGCTGAGATCTCTGAAGTATTCGTTGTAGTCGAGAGCGTACCCCACCAGGAACAAATCAGGCACCTCAAACCCAATGTCTGAGAAATGAATACAATGAAGGAAGGGAGTAAACACAAACATGAGACACACCAACCAATACATCCAATTCAATACTAAACAACACATGCAAAACGCCTGTGTCTTTGATTTTGTGTCGTGAAATCTGTCTAAGAAAAGGTACACAAAGTCTAGTGTGATGTACTAATAATAGTAATGCAGTATTTGCAGTAGTAAGTAGTGTCAAATGAGCTTACAACATGACATAAATATGCATTTCTCCTTTGCAGCAACATATGCATTAGTCTTACATGATAACATTAACTCTGCTGTTTGATTGAAATTGACAGAGCTATTGGGAAGTCAGCAGCAAATAACAGCTGCCCTTGTGGGACGATCTTAAAGAGCTTATCTGACGCCAACCTAAAAGCATTACATAATCACAAACAGTGAGAGAGAGAGAGTGTGTGCGTGTGTGTGTGTGTGTGTGTACATGTGTTGAAGTAGATTCCGATTAAGCATGTTTATCTTACGTAGAAAATGTAACTAGAACTGTATTACATTCTGCCCTACTAATCTATATATATATGGAATAAACACACACACACACACACACACACACACACACACACAGTGCACACACACACACGCACACGCACACACACACACACAGCAGCACTCACAATCTGGCCTGTATCCTGAGCTCCTTGGTGTTCTCTTGACCAGAAGGCTGAAATGAGATGAAGCATATACTGCTTTAATCCAATGCTATATACTGTACAGAAAGATGGCAATACTGTCCTGAGGTGCAGACAAAAAACACATTGGCGAAAAAGAGAGAGAGAGGCAAGGCTTTAAATCAGGGGTTAACAGGCTTCATTGTCTGCTGATTTTATATCTGGGCAAGCATGCAGTGTGCAGTGATATTAGCCGTATAAATCAATGAGGTGAAACCCTTGCAATAATCCATTGATATGTCTGTGCTGAGATAACTTCCAGGAATTCCAAATTACAACTGCACACACGCGCACACGCACACACACACAATTACATTTCCAACCTGAGCTACAAAATCAGAGAATCACTTTCATACAACAGGATATCCTGGCCCTCTCCACAGTGCAGTTAATTGTATGGTAGATTAACTCTTAAGCTGCTCTCTCCCTCCGTCTCAGTTACAGTCACATAACATCTCTAAATCAGTGCTTAAGGGGAGCGTGTCCATTAGGCCTGGCTACTACAGCTGAGAGTGCTGTCATCTGCAGTGCTGTCTGGGTAGCCAGAAATAGGTTCTGAACCGTGTTATTGGCCAAAGGGCCACTGTGCATGGTCTTCAATGGGAATTCAACTTCGGGTCTGCAAAATTCCTGGTCTACTGTATAATGTAAGTGGTAGAGTATTGTATTGTGTGCTGTATGTGACGATTCTTACCTTATTACTTTAACCATCTTTGGATTGCATTTACTCAGCAGTGACAGCAGAGTCTCCATCGTCCTCCCAGTCTCCACAATGTCCTTCAACACAAGCAGGAAAGATTCAATATGTGAAACTCCTAATTACAATCCAAATAGTCGTCTTTGTCTGAATTATCACACAAAACAGTCTCCCAGTCACAAATGAGGAGGACAATATGGAGGAGATGATTACTTGAATTTAATACATGGATAATGACCCATTATGTCAACATCCACATATTCCTACAGACTTCATATTTAGGGATTGAAGTTCAAGAAAGAAAAAGAAAAGTCTTACCTCAACTATCAAAACATTCTGTAAAAACAATGAGACACATTATTGAGAGAGGATAGACTAGATCAGCATGTACACATTGTATGCTGTGGTGTGTGATACATGTGTCTCACACACATTCCTGATCAGTTACAATAAGCAAGAGAAACTCACCTTCCCCGTTAGTGTGGACAGCTCATCGCCTCCGATAACTTTGACACTGTTAGTCGACTGATCATTCTGGGGATAATAGATTCACGTGATGGTTTAAAATCTACAATACAAGGGCTTCATAACGTTGCACTTGGTTTGCCAACAAACACCATTCTCCAATAACAAAACACATGAAATGTATACTCACACAGTAGCTCTTTAGCCTGATGAAATCCACAGTGAGTGGGACAGATGTATCGCTGTTCTGATTTAGGACCTTAATGTAGTCCAGCAGGTCTGCAAAGAACTTATAACCCCCTTTGAGAACACACAGAGCTACTATATGATGTCCTCCCATGTCACGGATTATATCACGGGCCAGACGCTCTGTCCTAGAGAGAGGGAGAGACGGGGGGGGGGGGGGGGGGGGTTGCGGAAAACAGAAGTAGAGGGATGCTCAAGTGCATACATTTCAGTGGACATTAAAGCTGAGGAGATGGCATTGTACCAAAAGGTAGCCTGACTGCTCAGTGGGTTTCATTCTAAAGGCAGTTGTCTGTAGAGTCTGTCTGAAATGCAAATCGTAAAACCAATTCACGGCAAATGAAATTCAAATCACACAATGGAAAACATGAACAACTAGGACAACAAGTGTGATGTTGGTGAACTTAGTGACCTGATTTACTCCAAGAGAGAATAGCATTGTGTGTGTGTGTGTGTGTGTGTGTGTGTGTGTGTGTGTGTGTGTGTGTGTGTGTGTGTGTGAGAGAGAGAGAGAGGGATGCTCACTTGAATGTGCAGTAGGTAGGACTAAACAATTCCCTGTAACCTGATCTGACCAGCTGATCAAATATGGACCAAACCTCTGCATTTACAGGAAAGCTGCATTATTCCCTGACTTGATATTGCAACCCAGAGTAGTCATGGTTTGACTTACCTATCCATGATCAGTCCATGGGGGATAATAACCCTGTCTAAATCATCTTCATAATGTTTGGGGACACAAAAGAGGTCCAAGTTATGACCCTTCTCATCGTCGGCTATCTGAAAGAGAAAGAAAACAAATCCCCTACATTTCCGATGCGCAAACTTTGGCACAAACCTGCTTTGTAGGCGCATCAGTGTCACAAAGTATCACACACACACACACACACACACACACACACACACACACACACACACACACACACACACACACACAATAACGTCGTCCTGGCAACGATTGAAATGTTCAACATTTAGGCCAGTACTGGTAACCTGTAATCGGTCAACCACACCCTGGCAACTATCCAGGTTTACAGTATCCACATTTTGGAATCGTCAATTCCGAAACGGGAGAACAGACTGATGAATATATTAGCCTAAGCTTTCACAACAAACACGCTATGGAGTGCTGCCTTACCTGAAGATAGGAGGCCATGTTACCGTCTGTCCGGTGTTCTCTCTTCACTACAATAATATTTGAGGAGTCATGCCTAGTTATGTGCGTGGAATAGATAGAGTTCTCGCGGCGGATCGTGAGTCTCCTCTTCCTCTGCCACTTTATCTTGCGCGAACATGCGACGCTCCCTCCCTGGGGGTTTAAACCCTGACGTCACAATCCATTTTACCTATCCAATAATCTGATTTACCCGACGCAATGCACTGGGTGATGTACATTTATGTTACTGGCGTGGTAGCCTATACCTCATTGCAGCTGCAGTATTGTGCTGATGTAATTGAGGAAAACCCCTTTTCGATTTAAATAGGATGATCTATTAGTAGGCAGCATTTCGTTATCATGGAGGCTACTTCAAAAGTATGTACATTTTAAGACTATCTGACTATCTCTAACTGGAATGCCTTGCTCGTTTTCTGCTGCATCGTGTCAATCAAGGACGTTGTTCACTCTTGATCTTGACAGGTTTGCTGTCATAGGGTGACCTCACACTGCCCTGTAATAAATATACATGGCTTTCAGTAGTCAAGTCATGGCCCTTGTCTTAGGTTGTCCACAAGGGTGTAGGGTTCTATTCACACTAAAGGATCAATCATCTTGACTGTCAAAGAGCAGATATGAACTGCTTTGTCACTTCATATTTTCTAGGTGTGTGTGTGTGTGTGTGCCTACTGAGACAGAAGACACAGGACAGAGGAATGCATAACCACATCATACATCTTTGTTAAGTGCAGACACCCTAACTCCTACCAGAGGTGAAAGAGAACACAAGATTGGGCAATTAAAATCATTTAAAAAAAAAATCTTTAATATGATCCCATTCTTTATTGAGCAATACAGATACTCAACATTCCTCTTCTTACATACAAAAGATAAGCACTCCCAGGCAACCATTATGTACAACACCAGGCACCAACTATGAAAACAGAAGAAACATGTTCTCAAAGTAAAGAAAAGAACACAACAAGCATACAGGTATCCTCTCACCCTCCGCACTACAACAGTCAGTTATTCAGTGCCAGTTACGACCACATGGCCTATCCTCAAATGACACCATACTCCCCAGATAGTGTACTACTTTTAGCTAGACCCGCATAGTGTACAAAGCCATGTGACTCTGGCCAAAAGCAGTGCACTATCCCGTAGAATAGGGTATGATTTGATACATAAACCTTATTATACGCACTCATTTCTTCTTCTTGTCCTCTTTCTTGGACGTGGCATCGCCTTTCTCCTTGTCTTTGTCTTTCTCCTCCTTCTTCTCCTTCTCCTCTTTTTTCTCCTTCTTGCCCTCCTCCTTCTCCTGTCCCTCCTTCCTCTCTGCGTCTCGGTTCGAGATCTTGTTGTTGATCAGGTTGTGCAGTGCCACCACAGACCGGATCAGAGAGGCCAGGTACACCACTAACATCTGGTCGTTGGTCTTCAGGTAGAAAGCTTTAGTGAACTCCTGAAGATAGATTGGGAAGAGAACGGATAATCGTGGATCAAGAAACCTCAGCAGGGGTGTGATTTGCATCAAAGATAGCGGGGAAGGTTTACTATTTCATTTTAAATTATAAAATACTTATAAGAAATAGTATTCCCAATTATTTCCTGGTGGCTGCGATGTTACTTCAAACACTAAAACTAGCCATTTCATCATTGAATATACAATAACACACATCTCTCACACACACAAAAATCCCCTGTAACCCTACCAGCAGGTTGACGTCAGGCAGCAGGTTGAAGACATCCTGCAGGTGGTAGATGATCGGATGATTGATGGGCAGTTTGCCCGCCACCACCTTCTCCAGGTAGGCCCTGATGTCCAACAGCTTAATATTGAGCCCCTTCAGGCCGTGCACCTGGTTGGTGATGCGTTGGGAGAGAGTGCCTACCGTCGTGTCCTTGATGTCTCTGTGGACAGGATGAAACAGAGGGGAATAGAGTAGCTCAGATATGAGTTCAACTGAATAGAAATGTCTGTTAAACACAGAGTATGCCTGTGTGTGTTTTGCAGGGTCCAGGTCAAATGTCACGTATACCTGAGCAGGTGCTCAACTCCAACTTCCTCTGCCTCTTCTGCCCCGATCTCACTGGTCACATGTTCAAACGTCTTTGAGGTTGGAGTTCCATCCTGAATGAGTGGAACATCATTAGCTTAGCGAGAAAACTTTACAGTGATACTATAGTAGGCACCTAAAATCAAAACATTTTTAGCTAGAGGTTTTGAACCTAAAAGCGGTCATTGTCAAAATGAGTCCTTCTATCTACCAATCTACATTGTGTCAAGCTAAAACCTACCAACTGCAATATCCAATGCCAAACCTATCCAATCCTTTCAGATCTACAAAAATGTCTCTGGGATAGGAGTAGGGGCTAGGAGATATGGAATTAAGCATGTGTCATTGAGGCTCAAGCAGTGCATGCCAACGCTCAACCTACATCATGGATTTCCTCAACAGAGAAGTAGGCTTCTGTAGGTAGACCCAGGTCCTTTGGCTTCACATCAATGATGACTAAAACCTGATTGGGGACAAATTGAAAGCAAACATTCATTCAATGGTCTATCTGAGATTCCAAGCATGAGAGCAGAAGATTATGGAAATGATTAGAAAAGTCAAGCTTGTAGTGGAAATCACTTACTGAATTAGTGCAGTACTGCTTGACAAGTTCATTGATGGCAATGTCATTTTTATGTAGTTTTGGACCTGTGTGATACCAGCCAACAATTCTTTCTCTGGCTGGAAAAAGAGAAAATAGAGGTTTAAGCATCTAATAGCAACACAATGTAGAAAGTGCAACTGATTTTAAACGTCTGTGGTAGACATTGCCTCACCATTGACCTTCTTGAACATTCCATACATGTTCTCCAGATAGTCGTGGTCCAAGAACCATACTGAATCGTCCTTGTCATCCTCATCAAATGGCACTGAGTGGCAACAGCAGCAACAACAACACATCAGCAAACTCAATCCAGCACAGGCAGCTGCAGTCAACTACAGGATTTTCATTTCTTGAATGATGTACAATACATTCCTTCTGCTGCTCTCATAAACATGATAACTTCACCCTATGAATATCATTACATCTTGACCCTTTTCAACATGAAAGAGGAACTCACCTGCAAAACTGTTGGAGACATCAAGAACCTTCTTGTGCCAAGAGCCAAGGAGGACTCCCACTACTCGCTTCTGGTTGCCAACTTTCCCTATTCTGTCAAAACAAAAAGCACATTTGCCAAATCAATACATCATAGTTTTTCCCTCGAAACCAATTTAGCGAACGAACTGATAGACATAATGCAAGTGTTTGAGGATGTGTAGAAAAACTGCACAGATTGAAATTGGGGTTTCTGACTCAGCAGGTTAGCTAGTTAGCTAAACAAGCAAGGCCTGCAATTCAATTATGTGTAGCTAGTAAAGTTGCAAGGAAACAATGAGTTCAAAGGAGATACTGCTATCAGGAATTAGCTACATACCTATTAAAATGATCCACAACGCTGAGCAACACCAGTGGGTGTACAACCACATTTTCTACCGCTAACTCGGGCATTTTGAGGTGAAGCTGCGGCGGACTGTTAGCTGGGGCGGGCAACCATTTAGAACTCTAGATACTTCCTTTCAGATTGATAGCTACTTCCGTTTCTCGTAGCAACAGAGAACGCCCAAGTGACAGTACAACATTGGCCGTTTACGAAGCTAGCTACCTGCAAACATGGTAAAACGTCTGTTTAATATTATCTTAAAGCATAGCCAGTTAGCAACATGTAATTGACAGAACAAATACCAATGGAATCAACCTTTTCATATTTGTCTTTACATAGCTAGCTTGTCAGACCAGGTATTAGCTAGCTAGTATTAGCTAGTTAAGCTAACGTTAGCTTCTTGTTCTAAATGTAACTGACTTCTAACGTCGTTAGGTCGGTTGGTGTGAATGCCTTGTTTTCACAATCTGGGATCTGGGAATATGTACAACAAATGGTCATTTCAATTTCTCTCCCCTCTTATGTAGGCTGAAGTCGAGGAGACTCTGAAGAGAATTCAGACTCACAAAGGTGTAATCGGAACAATAGTTGTTAATGCAGAAGGTAAGCCAGCAACGCAGCACTAAGACATCATAGCAAACTAGGATGAAAACTGCATACTGACTGGTAAAGATACAGTTACAGGGTAGTATGAAATCCATCAGTAAGTTTCCGCTCCTGCTGCCAATGTCGTGTACTACAGTACATACTCTTCAGGCAACCAGGTATTGCGGTTATACTGAACTTGGTCGAATGCCTTGTTACCTTACCAATAGTATTGTTTACACACCTCTACTGTAAAACTGCTGGTGTTTAAATGATGTCCTACTTTTCATGGTCATTCTCAGGTATCCCAATCAGAACTACCTTAGATAATTCCACCACAGTGCAGTATGCAGGGCTGCTGCATCAGCTCACAATGAAAGCCAGGAGCACAGTGAGAGACATTGACCCACAGAATGACCTCACCTTCCTACGCATTCGCTCCAAAAAGCACGAGATCATGGTGGCACCAGGTAAGAGAAGGGGAGGTGGTTTACTTTGAGTTACTGTATTGTGCATGATGCGTAAACTAGCCATTAGCATTAAAGCCATAGTTCAACCAAATTACAAAATCACATATTTGGTAGATTGAAATGAGTCTATGAACAAGCACAGACTGTAATCAACACTTTGGTTGTGTTTATCTGGGCGCTGTCACTAACCACTAGTGATGCGCAGGTCGGCACTTTATGGTCCCGTACCCCTCCCCGCAGTTTTATAGACATGGCAGGGCCCCACTTTTTACTTGTAAATGTATTTGAGATGATTTGAGCATGACATTTCAAACATGCTAACTTAGGGGCCATTGACATTTGAACCAAATATGTGATTTTGTGTAATTCGGGTGAACTATCCCTTTTAAGTATTTTAAAATTATATTTAGCCATTTATTTATTGTATTGATTCTCAACATCTATGTAAAGTGAAATGTAAAGAATCACACTCCATGGTTTTACACTGTGTCTCTCCTCTCTCTCTCTCTTCCAGACAAAGAGTATCTGTTGATCGTCATTCAGAACCCCAGTGAATAGCCCCTGGTGGCTCCTGTGAGAGTCAGGCCTTAGCTCCTCACAAACTGTTCTTTATGCTGTACAGATTTTTCTTTGTATTTATCTTTCTGTTTTTCCAACTTTTTTAACCCTGCAGTATCTGGCCCTACTCTACTTATTCCCCTCCTCCCTTTTTGCCACAGTGTTTGTTAAGCCTTCCGAACTGCATTCAGCATTTATTGACATGGTTATTTAAACTTTACTAAATTGTAACTGTAGAACACCTGGTACATGAGCCAATGTCATCAATTCATGAAGTAAAATAAACCTGAAATATCATCAGTATTGGTGTGTTTTTTTGTGTGGGCGTCTACATGAGGCTAAATGGGTGGTTGGTGATATTATGCAGATCATTTATTATCAACCCGAATTACTACTGTGTAGAGGAGTCTTTGACCTTATATCTTGCTCAATTTTCTCTGCCCCAGAGAATGTTTTGGATGTACTCAAAGTATTGCCCTTTCTTTGAGGACTGTAAAGGAACCACGCAGCTCAAGTAACCAAATACAACTTACAAAGACAACATGAATGTTCTTCATGTGCCATTGGTAACCAAATGAAGTGCTCTTATGGCCAGCACATGAAACATGGGGCCAACCTAATGTGCTGTTGGTGCAACTCCTTTCAAACGTGGAGGCTTTACATGCAGTCCAGAAAAAGAGTAATCTCCATACTTTCCCATTAACAACCGTAGAGGTTTGAGTCTCAACCAAACTTTGGCTACAGCATTTCCCAGTATTTCATGTATCAACAAGGCATTGTGGTAAATAGATTCAAACAGTAGAGTAATAGTTTTAGTAATAGCAGATTGATTGATTGATTTTTTATTCATTTAAGTGTCATTGCACCTTCAGGTGCTCAGCCCTTATCGGCTTATAAGACAAGTAAACAAGTGTGTTCATCACATTTTCCTTTAACATTTTTTAAACAAAACAATCACTGATTGTGTCAGTTTCCTCAGTTTTAACACCTTCACAATATCTGTACAAATGAATGTGAGCCATACACTCCAAACCCAGGATAGAGAGGCTGAGTGAATGTGGTTTGGAATTGGTGGAGGAGGGTCATAGTGTGTGAGACTTTGTAAAAGTCCAGAGTTCCTGCCCTGTGGTGGAGGTACACTCTTATTCTTGAGGAGCAGGGGACAGAGATTTCAGTCTTGTTCTTATTGTGGAAGAAAGAGCAGGTGGAATCTTTTTTGCAGACTAAACTCCAGGATTGATCATTGCGTCCAAAGATAGAACTAGAACGGGATCCTTTCTTGTCTATTCCTTTGTATGAGACGGCTACATCAACTCTGCTCCCACTCCACTCTACCTCCCAGACATAGGCTCCAGACAGACCCTCTTTACACAGCACCTGTCTGAGATGGCTGAATCTCTCTGGATGGGCCGGATAGGAGTTGCCTATCTGAGTCCGGGTCAACTTTCTGTTCTCCTCAGACAGACACAGGTGTTCATTAGCTGTATTGGGATCCAATGTCAGCTGCAAGGAGTCTATAACATTGCAAAATAGAGCTAATGAAAATGCATATAGTTTCTAGTTATGTTCATGTTTCTGTATATCATTGCAGAGTTTTGAAAAAAATAAAATAAATAAAATGTTCACAAAAAATAATTACTCACATTCTGGAAGCTCATCCAGGGGTATTGTCGGGAGGTCAACCTTAATTTCGGTCACTTAGGGGAGAGATAGAATGAAATATCAGTAGTCCCTAATGTTTCATAACATATGAGAGCGGTGTCATTTGAGGATGTGGGAATTTATGAATGAAGTAAGGGTAACACTTTACAATATGGATACATTAATCAACATAAATAAATGCAGTACCTCATTTGAACTAATGATTAACTGAAGGTTTTAAGCCTGTAATAACATGACAACTGTCCTTACAAACAACTGTCCTTAGCTACCTATGTTTCCCATACCTCTTTGAGATATCTTGGCTATTTCCAGTTTGCCAATTTCTTGTATTCTGTCTTTCAGTTCAGAGACGAATGTATTCACATGCTCAAAGGATATTTGTGGATCGTCAGTGATGCTGGGTGAGACATCAGATCCAGAAGAGATACTGAGTGACTGGAAACTCTACAGAGAAAATGAATAAGGTAGAAATTACTGTAATAAGAAAGCGTGTTCGTGTTCAACCCCATTTCACTGAGAGAGAGAGAGAGTTTGTATGCATTGCTTTTTTGACTTCATCTAAGTCAGAGTTGTCACTAGTCACCTGGAGGAAATGGATGTCATCCTTTGTGTGTGAGAGCTGCTCCAGCTCAGCGTCTCTCCTCCTCAGCTCAGCGACCTCCTGCTCCAGACGCTCCAGGAGTTCTTCAGCCTGACTCACTTCAGCCTTCTCCTGGGCTCTGATCAGCTCTCCTACTTCAGTGCGTCTTCTCTTAAGGGAGTGGATCACCTCAACAAAGATCTTATCACTGTGCTTAAGTGCTTCCTTTGCAGATATCTGTGAGGACACGCAGAGATATAAGTTGATACTTGATTCAGCTGAGAGAGGAAGGGGTCCATTTTAACCAGCTCTTTAACGCAGCACCCACCTTGATAGTCTCCTTAGCCTTCTTCACTTCTTGTACCTTTTCCTCTCTCTGCTGGAGTTCAAACCTGTTACTCTGTATTTTCCCATGCAGTTGTATCTGCAGCATCTGCATATTCATATGAAATTGAATTAAAGATGAATGTACGTATATCCTACATTATGAGTCCGGTGACGTGAGAATATGAGCCGATATGAGAACTTCAAGTGTTTCTTTTCAAATGTGATTTGTTCTCTTTCTGTCTTTCGTTCCTGTATTTATTCATTGTCATTGACACAGTGTGTGTGTGTGTGTGTGTGTGTGTGTGTGTGTGTCTAGTTCATTAAACAGAGTCCTACTCCTTACCTGTCTCCAAGTCCTTCCTGCTGCAGCTGAGACTGTATCATGGCCTTTATGTTCATCCATCACACACAGACAACAGATACCCTGCTGATCGGTACAGCAGTAAACCTCCAGTGGTTTGTCATGATGAAGGCAGATCCTCTCCTGCAGTTTTGTGGACGCATTGACCAGTTTATGTCTTTTAAAGGCAGTAGATTCATAGTGAGGCTGGAGGTGAGTCTCACAGTAAGAGGCCAGACACACCAGACAGGACTTGGTGGCTTTGAGTTTTGTTCCACTACAGACATCACACTCCACATCCCCAGGTCCAGCATAACATTGAGCAACTTTGAGTGTTGTCGTCTTTAGTTTCTCCACCAATTCAGCCAGCAGAGTGTTTTTCCTCAGAACAGGCCTTGGGAAAAAACTTTCATTGCAGAGGGGGCACCTGTAGACTGTAGGCTTCTGGTCATCCTTATTCCAATGGCCATTAATACAATCCATACAGTAGCTGTGTCCACAGGCAGTAGTCACAGGATCCTTCAGTGCATCCAGACAGATGGAACAATGGATTGAGTCCATAGCCTCTGCCATTTTGATACACAGACTGAGTAGCAGACGTTGAACCGGATGTTGAAATTCTTGTGGTTTAGGAGTGGCTTCAACAGAGCTGAAGGGGACTTCCTGATTCTGTGTGTGAACCCATATTTAAGATACCAGGTCTGGCCAGCAGAGGACATAAGTGGTCTGTCACAGCCATTCTGAACTGAACATATTGAACAAAATGAATAGAATCCTGGGGCTTCATTTATCATTTTTGCTTAGTTTTTTTTTTTCTTTTCAAATTAGAACACACTCATTTCTTTTATGAGAAAACACAAGTGTCTATGCATGAATAAAGTTCTATGTACCACAAATAAGCATGTTTTTATTTATAAATCAAAAATGTAAAGCAAAAGCAAAATAAAGCACAATTCTTTCCCAAACCATTTCTGAAACATGATCCAAACTTTTTATGCAATTTACATAACTTTTCATCAGACACTTACAGCAACATTTCCATAAATAGCTAATTGTATCACTGTACAATCAAAATAATTTATTATATAATGATTACAAACTTTAAGTACAAACATCACATTTTTCACAGCATGTTGGTTGAGGGGTGCAGACAGGGGTTGTGTTGTAGGCAGGCTGGGGGAGGTCTTTAGAAGGGTCTTTGCCCCTCTGTGAGCCATTGAGCAGAATTGGTGGTGGGGGGGGGGGGTATATGTGCAGATGTAAAGGACAGGGCTGAGGTCATCTAGAGGATAACAGTCAGGATTACTGCTGTTGCTGTGTTGTTGCTTTGTTGTCTTGTACTTCCTTGGAGCCCAGAACCCTGATGCTACATATGTACATACTTCATACATGGCCTTGTATTGTATTACATGTGCCGTGTTGAAATCAAACCAGGTTTGTGCTACCACACTGAGACACTCCTCTTTACATACATGTAGTCTACTCACAGTGGTTTCAGCTGAACACAGTGCATTCTGATAGGGTGCTTTCTGGTTGAGGAAACAGCAGTTCACACACACAGCTTGTACTGTCATTTGAGTGAGTTGTCTTTTGTGGCATAACAACATTTGTGACGTTTTTGGAATGTACATTAGGCCTATCTTCTATGGAACACCTGTGGGAGAGAGACCAGGTTTCCCCATTGACATACATAGTTGAGTGACTTTGGCACTAATGCTGTGTGGTAAAAGACGGTTCCAAAGCTTTAATTCGTCTACTCAGATATACATCAAAGTGTTGTTATTATTTTCATCAAAATCATTATCATTGAATTGAAATGTGACATTCCAGAGCAGTGGGTTTGGCTGGAGGTCACATAGGGATGGTGGTTTGAAGACCTGTTCAGAGAGTTATTATTTATGACACCATCATCCCGACCCCCCCCCACCCCCCTCCAGTGCATCTCTTCCTCCCCTCTGCTAACCATTTTCTTTAGTCAGGACCATGAAACAGTCTACAGAAAACTTTTCATACTGACCAGCAGCAGTACAAACATTAAAAGCATCTTGTTTTTAAAAGCATTACATGGGTTCTCATTCTAAGGCTTTAAATAACAAGAGTAAAAGAACAACCTACAAAATTCAAAATTATGATTGACATTATCAATGGCAAAATCATATATTTAAAAAAACAAAACAATAAACCTTATTCTCAATAAAACATTTCCTTGTGGAATTAATTTCTTCTCCAACCTGTGTGTTTTTGCAGGTCCATGATCCGTAGTTGTAGCATCGTGCAGCATAGTGTCTAGATATGACAGCTTACACAGTTGGATAGTTAGATAGATATATTGTACCGGGGGAGGCTGGTGGAGGTAGAAATTGGAGGACGGGCTCATTGTATTGCATGGAATGGAATGAGCCTGTCTTCTGATTTCTTCCTCCACCAGCCTCCACTGTACTGTATGTAAGAGTACTGCCACTCAGAGTAACTTGAGCAGCTCCTTAAGATCCAGTTTAAGTGCATCTCTAGTTTAAGGCCTAAGTTGTGTTCTAAATCCCTCCCTCATTTCTCACCCTCTGCGACTCACCATTCAAGATCTGAGAGGACTGGATATGTCAAAGGAAGATGGTGGAAACTAGTTGAAGCCTATGGAAGGGCTAGATGGAGCTACACGCATGGTTCTTAGTCTTATCTACAGCTTTTACATCCATGAGAAGTGAGGGAGCAAGGACATTGGGGGAGGGGAGTGAGTTAGAGAATCTGAACGCACAAACGATCTGGTCACCATGGATATGGTTACCATGAAGAGGGTAAACATGGCTGTGGTCACCTGGGACAGGTCAGAGGGTAGCACTGATTGGCCCGACACATTAGCCTTTTAAACACAGATTGGCTGCTTCAAGGCCTTTCTGTTCATATATTGGTTGGTTTGTGTCCTTGTTCACTCCCATTTGGGATGGCCATTGGTTGCTTTGGTCCTCTCTAGGTCCTACATTGGTCATTGTATTTTTCCCCAACGTCTATTGGTTACAATGGGACTCAACCAAATCACAGCAATCTGTAAGGTAGCTACAGTCACTAGCCTTCAGTGACCCCTTAGCCTTGTTCACCAGCTGTGTGTATCACAGTTCTACAGAACAGTCTAGACGTTTGGAATGCAACGCTACAGGGCACCTCCTCCTCCTCTCCTTCAGACTCCCTCTCTTCATTTTTCTGGTATTCAACAGGCTCAGGCCAGAGCTCTCTTCCCCTCTCTTCCTCTCGCTGGTAGCCAATTCAACCGGTCCAAAGGACTTTAGGGTAGGGGGTTAGAGCCTTAAAAACGCAGGGCAGAGGGGTGTGCCTGTCGGGTCAGGAACAGGGAGCGGGGGGGAGTGGGGGGGTCACCTAGGGGGGTGGTGCCCATTGACCTGTCTTCTGCCCCAGTGCATGTTGGGAAGAGTCAGACACTTCCTGAAGTGCTCTAACTGGGCCTGAAGCCTCTCTCTCTCCTCCCTCACCCTCTGCCTCTGATTCATCAACTCCTACAGACAGAGAGAGAGAGAGAGAGAGAGAGAGAGAGAGAGAGAGATGATGGGATTAGATTTGAGAACAAGCAGTCCACTCGCTTACACCATCAATAAGGGGTACTAACATAGAGACATAGAGAAATTGAACAAAGAAAGCAGATCAGATGGACAAACAGCCACACATGGCCATGGAGAGGCCTGAGAGATCAGGGGCACTAACCCCCATGCTGTTGGAGAGCTGCTCTGCTGTCCGGCTGAGGGTGTAGTTCTGAGCCTCCAGCCTCCTGCATTGACTGTGGAGAACCTGCCTCTCCACACCCCGGTCTGAGAGAGAGAGAGAGAGAGAGAGAGAGAGAGAGAAATAATGATATAGAGGGAGGTCTTACGTGTTGGATGTGTTCAATGTTTTGCGCGTCCGTGTGTATGTATAATCTCACCGTCCATGTACTCGTGATAGGCTTCAAATATCCCCTCGATCCCCTGCCACTTCCTAGGAGCTTCCTCCTCTTCTTCATCCTCCTCCTCTTCCTCACCAGACTCCTCCTCCTCCTCCTCCTCTGACAGCTCGTCCTGTACCTTTGGGGGGTCCCGGTGGGGTGGAGGGGGGTAGGAGTGGTGGCCGTTGGTGTGAGTGTGCAGGGTGCAGTGAGGAGTTGGTCCATTCAGAGGAGGGATGTTGGAGGGCGCTGATACCCCTAGTGGACGGGAGGAGAGAGAGAGAGAGAGAGAGCGAGAGAGACTGTCAGTCTAGAATTGCCGCTATGGCTTTCACCCTGTCATCCTAACGGTTGCAATAGATGATGTGGTCCTTGATACAGTATCTCTGGCTGTTCGGTTATTCTAGCTAGGTACCACTAGGTGGCAGAATACAACCTCTTTCACTCACAATCCACAACCAATTCCACAAGTGATGGTGACATGACCCTATTAGAGAGTAGCTGGCTGACCTGTGCTCTTCTGCTGAGAGTTGTGTGTAGACTGCAGCACGGCCTGGTGGAAGTGTTGAGCGAAGGCCTCCGGGGTGAATCTGTCCCAGGGCCTGCTTCGCTTGTTCTGCCCAGGCAGGGGCTCCCTCGGCTGGGCAGGAGGGCCAGCGCCGTTCTGGAAGCCCTGGAGCCTCTTAGCTGGGTGACCCTCACTCAACGCTGCCCTGTCAGGGTGGGGGGCCAGGGGAGGGGGTTGGCGGAGAGGTGGGGTAGTGGCAGAGGGCTTTGGGGGATCTATGTGGAGGTTGTTGGGGTGGTGGGGGTAGGGGGGTGAGGGGCTGGGGGATTCTGGGTAGTGCAGTCCGTTTGATTCAGATTGCGGGAGAGCTGATGAGGAGTCACCTGGAAAACAAAAAAAATAAACACACACACACAAAAAAAAACATTAGGAACACTCAGATATAACGCTTTCTGTGTGTGTGTGTGTGTGTGTGTGTGTGTGTGTGTGTGTGTGTGTGTGTGTGTGTATGTGCGTATGTGCGTATGTGTGTGTGTCTTACCAGTGGAGGGAGCAGGGGGGCTGCTGCATACGGGTAATGGGTTGTATCTAATGGTGTCTAAAGTGACACTCTTCTGCTTTATTGCCTTCAACAGTCCCTCCATCTTCTCCTTATCTATAGAGAGAGAGTGAGAGAGAGAGTGAGAGAGAGAGTGAGAGAGAGAGTGAGAGAGAGAGTGAGAGAGAGAGAGAGAGAAGAGGAAGAGGGGAAGGGGGGTCAAGAGGCATGGAGAATCAAAGGGGTTAGGGTGTAGGCCAGAGGGAGTAGGGGTTAGGGTGTAGGGTGTAGGCCAGAGGGAGTAGGGGTTAGGGTGTAGGAAGTAGGGGTTAGGGTGTAGGCCATAGGGAGTAGGGGTTAGGGTGTAGGAAGTAGGGGTTAGGGTGTAGGGTGTAGGCCATAGGGAGTAGGGGTTAGGGTGTAGGAAGTAGGGGTTAGGGTGTAAGCCAAAGGGAGTAGGGGTTAGGGTGTAGGCCATAGGGAGTAGGGGTTAGGTTGTAGGAAGTAGGGGTTAGGGTGTAGGCCGTAGGGAGTAGGGGTTAGGGAGTAGGGGTTAGGGTGTAGGCCAGAGGGAGTATGGGTTAGGGTGTAGGCCAGAGGGAGTATGGGTTAGGGTGTAGGCCAGAGGGAGTAGGGGTTAGGGTGTAGGCCAGAGGGAGTATGGGTTAGGGTGTAGGCCAGAGGGAGTAGGGGTTAGGGTGTAGGCCAGAGGGAGTATGGGTTAGGGTGTAGGCCAGAGGGAGTAGGGGTTAGGGTGTAGGCCAGAGGGAGTATGGGTTAGGGTGTAGGCCAGAGGGAGTAGGGGTTAGGGTGTAGGGTATGTTACCTTTCCTCTGCTCGTGGGTAACATGTGAGAGACTGAACATGGTGAGGAAGTCTTTCTTGTCCTCCAGCTGGGGGGTGCTGTCCATCTCCTCTGGGGTGAAGTGGGTGCTGAGGGGGGGTGGGAGTGCCAG
>NC_139657.1:13742594-13750094 GCF_951799395.1 Argentina silus
CATGGTGTAGCTCTCTCCAGGACTGGGGGGACTGACCCCTACCGGAGACCCCCTGCTGTGGAGGGGCTATAACAGGGGCAGGGGTGAGACTGGGGGCTGACCCCTACGTCGGGGGAGGGGAGGTGTAGAGGGGCGTTTTAGGGGTTCTGAGATGAGAGGAGGCCGGGTCACTGTGCTCACCTCTGGGTTCCTCGGCCTGTTTGGCCAATTTGCGGAGGGCGGCAGCGAATCCGGAGTGAGAAGACTGGGCAGCACTGTTCCCATTGGCCAGCGGGGTGAGAGGGTTGACTGTCGCCGTGGTGCGAGTTGCCGTGGAGATCATCCCTAACGACGGCGACTTCGACTCATGGCTCATACCTGGAGAGAGAGTAGGAATGTAAAGTATGAGGCCAAGAAGATACTACTGTGTGTGTGTGTGTATTGTATGTCAGATGGTGTTTGTAAATCCAATCAGTGAGGGTCTGTGTGACAGCTCAGAGAGAGGGGGAGGAGTGAGTACGTTGAGGTCAAATGTCAAATAGAGTCCTGACACCGGCAGCGAATCACATGCAAGCTTCCCCCCGGGAACAATGAAGGAAAGCTTGAGACCTGGTGTGTGTTCGCTTGACCATCATTAGTTATTATCATCTTATCACACACACGCACACACACACACACACACACACACACACACACACACACACACACACACACACACACACCACACACACACCACACACACACACCACACACACACACACACACATACACACTCTTTATTGACAACAGTAAACCCAAACCCCATTAGTATAACCTCTGTTTTCACCCACTGCCCTCTCACTGACCCACTAACAGCAATTACTGCTCGAATTAGCCAACATCCCCCTGCCTGCTACAGCAATGACCTCATTATCACTGCATCGCACACTCCAGTACCCCAAACACACACACACACACACACACACACACACACAGTAGCCCAGCAGTCAGACAGAGAACCCCCCCCCCCCCACCACCAACACACACACACACACACACACACACACACACACACACACACACACACACACTTCTTTCTCTCTGTACTCTATTTCATCAAGACGCTCTGGAGCTTATCTAACAAAGAACCAAACACACATTACACACACACAGACACTCACACACATAAACACCATTTTTCTCTCTCTCTGACATGCTCCCTCTGTCTTTGTTTCTCTGTCTGTTTCTCTTTGCTCTCACCCTCATACACACACACACACACACACATATATAGAGACAAACACACACATACACACACACACACACACACACATACACATATATAGAGACAAACACACACACACACACACACACACACACACACACACATATACAGACAAACACACACACATACACACACACATATATACAGAAAAACACACACACACACACACATACACAGACACACACACACACATATATACTGACAAACACACACACACACACACACACACACACACAGACACACATACACGCAGACACTCAAACACAGACACACACTCACCCTCTTGCTCACTGTTCCTCTTGCTCCACCTCTCTTTCTCAGTCCCTTTCTCTTTCACTCTCTCTCAATCGCTTACTCAGTCTCTCTCTCCCTCTCTCTCTCTCCCTCTCTCTCTCTCCCTCTCTCTCTCCCTGTCTTGTTCACAATCTTTCTCTCTCTGTCACGCTTGCTCGCTCGCTCTCTCTCCCTCTCACTCTCTCTCTCTCTCGCTCACACTCTCTCGCTCACACTCTCTCGCTCACACTCTCTCGCTCACACTCACGTTCTCCCTTTCTCTCTTGCTCTCTCACGCTCTCTCTCTCTCTCTCTCTCTCTCTCTCCTCCTGGAACAGCCCTCTCAGCCTTGCAGCTGCTACACAGTCATGTGATCTTGTCTCTCTATCCACTCTACCCTTCCCTCCTCCCTCCCCCTCCATCCCTGACCGTCTCTCTCTCTCTCTCTCTCTCTCTCTCTCTCTCTCACACACACACACAAACACACACACACTCATCCCCCTCTCTGTCTACCCTTCTCATCATCTCTCTCTTCACCCCCTCCCTTTTTACCCCTCTTTGCATCACTCTTCTCTCTCCACTCCCCTCTTGCTCCCCCCCCCCCCCCCTCGCCTCTCTCTCTCCTGGGGGTAAGAATGGCCAGAGGGAGCATCGGGGGGAGGGTGTGTGTGTGTGTGGGGGGGGGTTAGAGGAGTAGAGAGGAGTGTTAACCCCATCCATCACTCTGTCTCTCCACCAGTCAGGCCTGGCGGATCCAGGGGGCCCTGACAGTGACCTCTCACACCTGACCCCTGACTCCTGGGCACGGACACAGGGTGGAGAAGAGGGGTGTAAAAAATGACAGCCTAGCACTTTCACACACAAATGCCCCCCCCCCCTTGTCTCTAGAACGCTCTCACAACCACACTGAAATGAAGACACACTCACTGATAGTACAGTCTTTGCATAGATATGAATAAATAGAATTATTAGAAACAAACACCTCCCCTCAGTGTGTGAAACGTAACATATAGATATCGGGACTGGGAGTGGAGACGTGCTGAAACATGTGTCTCACACACAAACACACACACACACACACATGCCCTGCTCTGCCCTGTTAGCTAATTAAAACTGGAGAATGTGTGTGTGAGAGTGTGTGTGTGTGTGTGTGGGGGGGGGGGGGGGGGTCATTAAGATGAAATAAAAGGTAATAATATCAGACTCCCTACACTCATTAACCCTGAAAGTGTGTGTGTGTGTGTGTGTGTGTGTGCGTGTGCGTGTGTATACTACACTGCCAAGGGCAATGCTCATTAACCCTGCATGTGTGGGTGCTATTTCCTTCGTTACACTGCAGCAGAGACGGTAGGAATTTAACACACACACACACCACGCACACGCACACGCACACACACACACACACACACACACACACACACACATACATGATTTGTTTATTTGGATTCCCATTAGCTGTTACTTTTAGGAACCGTAACTGTTCCTTGAGACCACAATAGCTGGCATAGTATTTTATATTCCACAGTCACAGAGAGAGAATGAGCCAAGCATTTTACAGCCTCTTAAACATGTCTGTAATAGTGGTCAGAGTGGAGTCTACACAGCGCTCTGCTGGGCTACTCCAGGGGCTGCTAAACCTCTTTATTACTGACCTCAGTCACTCTGCAGCTACCACTGTTAATAGCCTGCAGGGTCTGGGCCATGGCCCGGTTCAAACCCTTAACACAAGTATCCTCTATCCAAACACACTAGACACTAGCCTAGAAACAAACACAAAGATGTAATAAGCATTTGGAAATAGTGAAACCACACCACTGCTGTACATCCTTTTCTTTCCGTTCAGCTCATCACAGATTGTGTATCTGCTGAGACAGAGAGGGTCTGGAGTTCTAACCTTCTGAGTCTGACAACATCATGACATCACCTCACCATCTTTCCCACTCACACTCACACTCACACTCACACGCGCTCACACTCACACTCACGCTCACGCTCACGCTCACGCACACGCACACGCACACACAGACACATACACACACACACACACACACAGACACACACACACACACACACACACACACAGGAGCTGACTCAGGATTTCCACAACATGCGTCGAATAACCTTAAGCATCTAACCCCTAAGGATAAAAACTGCCAGCTCGGATCTTTGTCCAAAGGGTAAATGGAGCATAAGAACCACAAGATAACTATATTTAAAAAATAACACAGAACAAATAACAACACATGGTAGAATTAGAGCTTCATAACTAAGTTATGGGTAGTACAAGACCACCAAAAAGTGTTTAATGACCTGACTTCTCTGCTGTGAATCATAATTAAAAAATGTTCTGCTTGCTAGACCATAGGGAACCAGGTTTACTACTACCATAACATTACTCTTAGAGGAAGGTCTATAAAGCTTTGGCCACCAGGGAAAAGTGTGGAAATGTGGCCAGTCAGCAAAGAAAGAGGTGGCTGTGTCCCAAAAGTATTCAATCCAGGGGAGGCTGGTGGAGGTACAAATCGGAGGACGGGCTCATTGTAATGCACAGAATGGAATAAGGATCCATTCCGTGCGTTACAATGAGGCTGTCTTCCGATTTCTACCTCCACCAGCCTCCCCTGGATTTCATCTCTTCCCTTCCCTTCCTCCTTCTCTGAGGTGACGCTTTCTGTTCCTAGAATCTCCTTCTCCACTTGAGGAATAATAGGATAATAATAGTAACCAACTCACACATTTGGACAAGCACTGAGCAATGTTCACGCTTATCATCATCTTCCCTCCCTCCCTCCCTCCCTCTCCCTCCCTCTCTCTCTCTCTCTCTCTCTCTCTCTCTCTCTCTCTCTCTCTCTCTCTCTCTCTCTCTCTCTCTCTCTCTCTCTCTCTCCCTCTCATCTCTCTCTCTCTCTCTCTCTCTCTCTCCATAGCTTATCATTATCTATAGGATTAGAAAAACTCTTGGGAAAATGGTGCACTTTTCTCTTGATCGCTTCTTCTCTCTCGCTCCACTCACTCACTCTCTCTTTCTTTGCCTTCTCCACTGAACAGCCGAAAGCCCTGGGGTTGGTTTACCAGGTGCCAACATCACTGTGGTTAGACCACAACCCCCTAAGCAAACAGACAGGAGCGAGAGAGAATGGCACACACACACACACACACACACACACACACACACACACACACACACACACACACACACACACACACACACATATAAACAGAGCACAACGGCTTGTCACAGACAGGTGTCTACTATGGAATAACCACAGTGGAGACTTTACTTTATTCAAAGAAGAGCACCTAAAATGTATGTCAATATATTGAAATTGAAAATGATATAAAAGGTAACAGTTTATTTTAAAGTCTGCTAGTTGATTCATAAACCGTAGTTTGGGGTGGTCTAATTAGTGGCCTCAACTCTTCAGTCCTGACAGTCCTAGTTCTATATAGAAATTGGTCATGTACTCATTTACATTATAATCATGAATAATAAACCATGAGCAACAGCATGTATCGATTACATCCAATGGTTAAAAAGGTAACAATGTTTATAAACAGTCCATAAGCAGACTTTCTAATAAAGTACAAAGCCTACATTAGCCCATTTGATAGTATGTCTAAAATAAAAGGCTTAGAAAGGTGAAGTCTAAAGCACCAGTGAAGTCAAGCTGCCAGAGCCTCAGTTTACAGAATCCTACATGAGAGGAAGATAATCAAAGGGATTGAAGGTTTACTCTGTAACCCCTGCTGAGCAGCTGCTCTATAGCAGATCAGCGGCACATGGCCCACGGGAGAGGTGTGTGTGTGTGTGTGTGTGTGTGTGTGTGTGTGTGTGTGTGTGTGTGTGTGTGTGTGTGTGTGTGTGTGTGTGTGTGTGTGTGTGTGTGTGTGTGTGTGTGTGTGTGTGTGTGTGTGTGTGTGTGTGTGAACTCCACCTGCGGGCTGTGTACACACAAAGCGACGTGATCCGCTTGACTGCTGCTTAATGCGCCCGGCGGCATTTACTTGGATAAACAATACAGGTCCTGTCTTTAAAGAGGAACCTTAGGCGACTGGAACTAGGCCTGTTTGGCTAGGAACTTGTTCGTCAGCTTACAAACTTCTTAAAACTGTAAACACTGAAACATATCCAAAATCTTCTGATGGCTTAAGCATTTTTGATCATGGTTTTCTGAACTTGAGTCGCACCTTCTCATAGGCCAGGCCTTCTATCCAACTGTAATGATGTCCTAATAGCCTATAACAACTGAAACAAATGACTACAAACACAATTCCGGCCAGTGATTGAGAGTCGTTGATAGCGGGACTGTTTCAGTCCCCACTGAAAACTATAAATTCTAGGAAAAATCAACGCATTCATCTTCAGGTTTAGGCTACATAGATAGTCCAACCCAATTACATTGATATGCCTACCCTATAGCGACATAATGAATGATTATATGAATCGTATTATTTTGGCGAGATTTCCAGTGACGGAGCATCGCCATCGGAGCGAATGCGAGATTCTCCTAACAGCGCACGGAGAGAGGAGATGGCCGCGACATCATCAACCGGGATTCAACCACCAACTTCAGGAGCGACAACATGGATTACAAAGGAAACCGTGCGTGAATTAACGAGCCACAGAACGTGCATTAATCCCATTGTTGACACATCAACAATGCAAAACAAGCCTCCTTACCGCGTTCACTGAGTAGTCGAGGATAAAAAGATTGTGTTTAATCCGAGTAAAGACGAATATCCATAGCACCGCTGTTCTGTTGTAACTCCAATGAAAAAGCGCTGTGTAGCGGCCAACGCACACGCACACACGCACAAACACACACACACACACACATACACACACTCAAGCTGCGCGACCGATAGGCGGGGCTTCACAAGGGGGAAGGGGAGGGCAAGCACCTGCTTGAACTATACGCCCCCCGAGGGATGCCCCCAGACTGACACCGAGGAAAGAGAGACTGATAACCCCTGATAAAAAACAGAATACATTGATTCACAGTGAGATAGAGAGAGATAGAGAGAGAGAGAGAGGGAGAGAGAGAGAGAGAGAGAGAGAGAGAGAGAGAGAGAGAGAGACTGGGAGGGAAAGAGAACCCTAACAGAGCCCAAATGTCTGGGTTCACTGTTAGCCAAGTATACAAGACCAGAGTATGTGTAGTGTTTTAATGCTTTGATGGCAGGGGCAAGATGTCTAATAACTGTCTGACTGCTCAGCATATTCACTCCAAGTGGATTCATCCCAGTACTCTGTCTTGGTAGGAGCCAGCTAATAGGGAGCTACAATACATTACAGTTAAGATGAAAGCAATAGAAAGGCTGGGTTTGCAAAAAAAAAAAAAGAGGGTGAGTGGGATATTGTGCCTCACCTAATGCTTACCCCTCTTTCTCTCTCTCTAAACTATCACACTGTCCTCCCTCCCTCCCTCCCTCCCTTCCTTCCCCCTCCCTCTCTCCCCCTCCTCCTCATCTCTCCCTCCCTCCATCCATCTTTCTCTGTCTCCTGAGCAGCTGCTCCACTTCACAGCTATTTAACAGCTGTTTTGCATAGATTTTCACTAATTATTGAAGTTGTTCACTGTTTCTATCCCTCCCTTCTCATCTTTCTCTACTTCCTCTCCTCCTCCTTTTTTCTTGGATGCCAGACTCAGAAACAGCTTGTTGTTCTCTCTCTCTTCTTACTGAATGGATAGGATGTGTCCTTCACCTCTCCCTGAAATCCCTTCCGTGCTGGAGGACACACACACACACACACACACACACACACACACACACACACACACATACAAACCCCCCCCCCCCCCCCCCCCCACGCCTTTGCTTGCTTTGTGAAAACAAATACAGAGGAGGTACTGCAAGAAGAGGAAAAATTGGTTTGGTCCTGCAATCATCTCAAAATCTCTCTCCCCTGCACATACATACCACACAGTACTAAAAGTAGTACATTTTGTTCTGTTTTGATCTTACTGTAATTGGAGCCCCCT
>NC_139657.1:13762541-13832541 GCF_951799395.1 Argentina silus
TATATATATATATATTAAGAATATGTTGTTATATATTCAAATATTGTATGTTTATTCTTGACTAAATATTTAGGTTGAAATAAGAACAAATGTCGTGTCCAAAGGATTTGCTATGTCATAAATGTGGAACAATTACCGGTAATAGAACAAAAACACAATTGGAGAGAAATTGAATGACATCGATATGTAAGGAGAGATTAAATAAAAAACATTACCAGTGTGACTGCTGGAGTGTGAGAAGATAATAAGGGAAGGACAACCGTATGGATGGTGCAGTGACATCATCAGCCACAGCTGGAAGGTAACCACACACACACACACACACACACACACACACACACACACGCACATGTTACCTGGGGGGTCCTGGCCCCCCCTCTACAGGCCCTCACCCCACACGCTCATCTCAATTAATCACCCAACAAAACAGATGTCAGGAACAAAGGAAGGGTCTGGAAGCCTGTGGGGATAAAGAGGGGGAGGGGTGGAGGGGGGGGGGCGGTAATGGGGTAGTGGGAGGGGCCTCGGGGATGAGGAGGGGGAGGAGGCTTGCGGTGTGAGGGTGATGAGGGGAAGAGGGGTGAGGTGTAGGAAATGTGTGTAAGGGGAGAGGGGAGGGTGTGAAGGAGTTGGGAGGGGTTTGTCAGGGGGCCGTTGTGTGTACTGTAGGTGTGGAGTGCCTGGGGAGTGCGGTTGGGGGGAACGTGGAGGGAGGAATGTAGTGGGGGAGGGGGGTGGTTAGTCAACCTCCTTCAGTGTTCCATTTGCTCAGAGGTGCCAGCCTGACCTCTTTAACTCCTTCGTTTGCATCTGTCAGCTAGCGCCATAAAAGTGCTAACCGCTAAAGCAGAGAGGAGGAATGGTGGAATAGACAGGCCCTACTACAACCCTCACTGTAATGCCCTTATACATGAGTGTAGTGCCTTATATACCCCATACACAGTGCAGTGGATAGAATGAAGGAGGTGACCTATTTAGACCATTGTCTGTCTTTTTGTTATTTATATTGGGATCCCAATAAAATGTTTTTGAACTGTTGAATTGAATGGTGCTCCCCTTTACCAACCCAATAACCACATTGGGAAGATGGCTGAGGACCGGAAGGCACAGGGGAACACAATGCTCTGGCACCATCCCCTCCACTGTGACCCTCCCCTCCACTGTCTCCCAGGGTCATGGGATTAAGGTTGGGGCTAAGGTTAGGGTTAGGGTTAGGGTTGGAGCAATGGTAAGGGTCAGAGGGTTAGGGCTGGAGTTAGGGTTAAGGTTGGAGCTTGGGTTAGGGCTGGGGTTAGGGTTGCACACACACACACACACACACACACACACACAGAATGACCATAATAACACGGCACCACAAACGTTTATCTCTTGTCTGATTAGAGAATGTTATTGTTGTCAACCACACAGTAGCTGCCCTCCTGACCTTTGCCCTGTGTTCAACACCTGCTGACTCATATCACAGGGTCAGAGGTCACTGTAGACCTCCCAGCTAGGGTCACAGATGGAGCCCCCTCAGAAGCAGGCACAACACACACACACACACATACACACACACACACACACACACACGCACACACGCACACACACACACACACACACACACACACACACACACACACACACACACACACACACACACACACACACACACATACACACACACACACACACACACACACACACACACACACACACACTGATGCACCTTCCCCTCCTGGCCCAGACACAGACACACACAAACACACAAACTCTGTCTGTCTCTTCTCTAGCTATCCATTGTCCATCACTCTGGCTGTTCAAACAGTTGATCTCTTTCAATTGTACCCTACTGTACTGAGTAACAGACTCTGTGCCCTTACTGAAACACCCACCCGCTTAAACATAAATGAAAAATACAAATAAGGAACACACAACATTCACAAAGACACAGTAGGTGTCTGGGCGGTCAAACTATGGTAACTCTGACCACAGTGATGGGTGAACAGCTTCACACCAGTTGTGAGTGTGGCTATGCATCAGTGTCAGTTACACACTCTGCATCTCGTGTGTGTGTGTGTGTGTGTGTGTGTGTGTGTGTGTGTGTGTGTGTGTGTGTGTGTGTGTGTGTGTGTGTGCTGTGCATCAGTGTCAGTTACACACTCTGCATCTGGTGTGTGTGTGCGTGTGTATGTGTGTGTGTGTGTGTGTGTGTGTGTGTGTGTGTGTGTGTGTGTGTGTGTGTGTGCCTCGCATCAGTGTCAGTTACACACTCTGCATCTGGTGTGTGTGTGCGTGTGTGTGTGTGTGTGTGTGTGTGTGTGTGTGTGTGCCTCGCATCAGTGTCAGTTGCACACTCTGCATCTGGTGTGTGTGTGTGTGTGTGTGCGTGTGTGTGTGTGTGTGTGTGTGTGTGTGTGTGTGTGTGTGTGTGTGTGTGCCTCGCATCAGTGTCAGTTGCACACTCTGCATCTGGTGTGTGTGTGTGTGTGTGTGCGTGTGTGTGTGTGTGTGTGTGTGTGTGTGTGTGTGTGTGTGTGTGTGTGTGTGTGTGTGTGTGTGAAAGAGAGAGAGTTAACACCTTGTGTTTTTATCAGTCTCTAAAATGATTTAGCTGTTTGTCATACATACTGTCTTGTTCTCTCTTCCTCACACTTCAATTCCTCTCTTTCATGAACACACACACACACACACACACACACACACACACACACACACACACACACACACACACACACACACACCCGCTCCCTGGCTAGTAACTTCGTGCAGTCACACTGCTAAATGTCCGTGTGATACATGACAGACAGACAGTGACCCAAATCACTCATGTTGCTTTTACAAGATAAAAAGAGTGTTTTTGCAGCATGACATGTTAATCCTTTTTGTATTGTGTTTTAACTAACTGAAATGAAGCCCAAGAAACTGGAGTTTGAATAACAAAGTGTGTGTGTGTGTGTGTGTGTGTGTGTGTGTGTGTGTGTGTGTGTGTGTGTGTGTCGAGAGCTGTCAGAGGAGATCTGGTGAGAGTGGGCTAATTGGTGTTAATTCACCATCTGTCTGAGTAAACCAGCAGACAGGGTCATTAGCAGAGATGAATCCAGCCACAGGGGAGGCTGGGAGGGGACTTTCTCTCTCTCTCTCTCTCTCTCTCTATTTTTCTTGTCTCCCTCCTTTCTATCTTTTTTATGTATGACTCCCTTTTTCCCTCTGTTCCTTCCTTCCCGTCTCATGGGCTCATAGGCGTTCTGGATATTGCAGAGAAGAGTGTGATTAGATGTTTCTCACATTCACACATCACTGGAGATGTCCACCCCGCTATGATAGACCATGTACGCCCTCTTCTGGCCAGACCTGGTACCTGACATCTGAGCTCCCAAACAAAACCAGGAATCTATGCATTATGAATCATTGTAGATAACATGTTCATCTGTTAGCTTCTTTGCCTCACCTTTTTAGTCTCTGTCTCACTTTGTAGTCCCACCTTAAAAATAAGAGGGTCACCCATATCTACTTGTATTCTCCGGTCAAACTTTGAATATTGTGTGGTCAATTTAACGTTTTAAATGTCTCCTCTCTTTCACTTTTCCGTTTCCACCCCTTGTATGTAAACTATAGGGAAATATGTTCACTACACTAATGTGATGAAGGGAGAACATGTGGCAAAGATCACCTTGGACTACCAAAACAAACCCGTTCATAGTGATCATTGTATAGTGGATGTGTCATTGTGTAACATACGTAGGAAGTATTCCATGAGTCAGTAAACGTCAGTAAATTATAAGTTCAGAGTCAGTAGTGTTTATAATCACACACCTAAGCTTTATTTATTTATAAGGACATTCATATTAACATCTCAGGTCACCCAAAAAGGGAGGAGACTATTACAATAACAATGCATTACTTTTGTATTTACTGGGTAACTCAAATGTTCTCAGTCGACTTACCAGGGTAAAGAATGGTTACATAAATAAATGAGTAAACATGTACCATTTAAATAATGAACAGAACAGGATGGTTTACAATATTCCTTTAATAACGACTCAAAATGTATTTTGCCTGTGCTCTATGCATCACTTGTTTGACAATATGTTTGACCAACAATTTATTATTTCTATGCAGCACAGCTCCTCTACTTCTTCTTCTGGAAGATCTCTCCATCCACATCCCTCCAGCTCAGTTTGACATCTTCTTGGACCCCCCTCTCCCTCAGCTGTTTCTTTATCTGAAACACAGTACCAGTATGGGCCATTCAGTGATTGAGTCAGACTATGTATCGTGGGCACAGAAGCCCATTCCTTAACCTTAATGGCATGCCTTAATGCCTTAATGTCAGTTCAAACACTGTTGTGCTTTATTGGAATGACTGAAATACAATGTACAGTATCTTGTATATACAATGAATGAAACAATGAACAACCTCACTCACTTTGAGATTTTAGACCTAAAACTGCTGGGGTTATGGTACTGGAATGTTCTCATATATATTGAGAGTATTCCAGTGGTCCTTGTTTTAATCTTACATGTGTGCGTTCTGAGAGAGCTGGTCCCTTCATGCAGGGGGGTGAGACTCACCTCCTGTAAGATGGCTGCCCCCACCGCAGGATCATTCAAGGTCAGAGGTGAGTCAGGGGTCAGCTCCACTCTCACTATCTGCCTCTTCGTCACTATGGGCACTGTAACACAGAGAATGATCATGGTGGTCACTCCATTCAGTCTTCAATAGAGCCTGAACAGAAGATGTGGTCTGAAATTTAAAACAGTAAAAAATAGGAAAAAGGGTCAGTTTTCTAGCAGTGGTGACCATGTCTCCCTACTCAATGACTCACCCCTGTGGCAGACAAAATGATGATGAATATCACAGGAATTGTCCCCCCATGCCATTGAGTAAATTGGTAGGGACACAGCACAGTTCTCATTCCCTCCAAAGTTATCAGGTATCTCCTCTGCCCTCCAGTCTCTGAATGAGGAGATTCCCTGGTCTGACCACTTCCAGGAGTCTCTGAACAGGCCGATCCACACTAACTTTCCTGCTGGCACAATCTTCTGGATCTCCTGGTTCTCAGCCTGGTTCCTGACACTCACCAGCTCTGTGTGATTGGTTCTGCAGTAGGTGTGGGCAGCTCTCCAGGTTAGTCGCTCGCTGATTTGAATGAATCTCTCAGCGAGAGGCTTACTACCTGTGAAAGATTACAATTGTTATTGTTTTATGTGAGTGCATCGTGTGCGCATGCCGCTTCATCTTTATTTTAATGTCTGTGCATGTGCTCAATTGTTTCCTTTTTTGTCAAAAATCTAGTGTGTGTGTGTGTGTGTGTGTGTGTGTGTGTGTGTGTGTGTGTGTGTGTGTGTGTGTGTCTCACCATCGAAGCAGATGAATTGTTCAATTCGATGACAGTATATATCGTGCCACTCCCCAACATCATCCATCACCACACAGCTTTCATCTTCCGTACTTGGTTCCCCTTTGCGCCAGTTCCTAAACTCAGCCTCTCCCTCACTGTAGAAGTCTCTGTCTGCAAGGGCCCACTGCCATACTAAAGAGCCTCTCTTCTCCAGCCCTATCCACACTGCAGTACTAGAGCCAATGTCTACACTGTCAAGCACCCTGTTAAATTCCTCCCTGCTGTGAATGGTGACCAGGTCAGTGTACTTCTCTCTACAGTAACTCTGTGCTTCAGACCAAGTCATAGGGGTTTCCACAAAGTGGTACTCCAGCGGGAGGCAGGAGAAGAGAGAGCAGAGCCCTGTGAACAGAACCGTCCATTAGGATCCCTTGAAAACTAAAACCATCATGAGGGTATTACTGTACACATGCAACACTAATACTGCTTGAAAGTTTTGTACTGCTTTACACAAACACACACACACATGCGCGCACACACGCATGCACACACGCACACGCGCACACACACACACGCGCGCACACACACACACACACACACACACACACAAACACACACACACACACACACACACACAGACAGACGCAGACACTGACCTGAGAGAAGCAAGGGGAGAACCACACTCCATCCCATGATCAATCTATAATGGTAACAGTCACAGACCAGGAACACACTAAATAAGATTACATTTGAAATGTTGCATCTTGAGACATTAATGCTGCATGTTATATATATTGTCACAGCTTTTCAATCTGTTCAATAGCAGCTTTCATTGCAATGTACAACAGTCGAGGTTGACTATAATAAATTGGGACAGGCTGCTGTCAAACTGAGACGTGAAATTGACCTCATGATCATACAATAAAGATCCACAAAGAATCACACAACATACTCTGCATTGAAAAAATGATGCATTGCCATTATTATAAAACAATGAATATGTAGAGCTTTAAACACCTTACATCACATGCAGAAATACTGATGCCACTTAAAAGCTTGATAGAAAATTGTATTTCATTACTTTCTTACTTGTTATCGGAGAAACCAGAGTCTTGTCTCCAAATGTCCTCTTTCTCTCTTTTCTCTGTCTCTTAGGGTGTGTGACTATGATCGCGGTCCTAAACTAAGGGCTCTCTTTTTCTGTGTGTCATGCAAAACCTTTGGGTGGGAGTGTTTACGTATGCCTTTACACTGGTAGACTCCTGTGCTGGGCACTAAGGGGACATTTGGTTGTCAAATGTTGTTCCTTCATGCCATCTGTGAGTTGAATTTGGTTAGATCTAAGTATCTTTCTCCTTGACTGGTAGACTGACAGCAAAAAGGGCGAGATTTGAAGTGAATATCTTCCAAAGAAGATACTTTAGACACTTTGATGTGCACTACTAGAGTAGGGCACAGAAAATTGATCAAGACATAAGAAGAAGCCACCCTACTCACATCTAATTTTCTACTTCCAAAAGTGTGAGCTGTGTGTGAGTGTGTGAGAGAGAGAGAGAGAGAGAGAGAGAGAGAGAGAGAGAGAGACAGACAGACAGACAGGCAGGCAGGCAGACAGAAGCATGCCTGACTGCCTGTCATACACTAAAACGTACACAAACTTACAGATAGATGGACACACACACACACACACACACACACACACACACACACACACAATTATTTTAGGCCTATAACTGCATTTATTGAAACAGTTGAGGATATGGCCAAAATAGCGCTGTGCAAACAAATATTTTGTAAGGTAATTCCACCTATATATTGTTCTACATTCATACTTCTATGTGCTACTTTTAACTTCTAAAGTTGCCAAAGTGAAGACGAAACGGAACGATACCATCTCCAAAAAGGTTTCAATGGTGGATGATAACCACCCACCTTTACGGCAGAGTTGGGCGATACCAACTATCAAAGGAGGGTGGTTCCAAAGGGTAAGATAATTCCCCTGACAAATACTAATAAATGCAACATTTGAATGAGCAGTGTATATGCCAAATTATATGAACAATTAAATCGTTGGATTATCAAATTCCCTCAGTTTTCATGAATCATCATGAATTGATGTGTGTTTGTTTATTTTTGTCCACCCCCAAAGCCAGGAAATGCCTTTGCTCCTTCGTCAGTTTCAAATGAGCAGACAAAGGCAGCAGCACAGGAAGCTCCCTAAATCCCACAACAGGCTCAAAATACAAGCTTGCGTTGCTCTGTAACCCATGATTCGGAAGAAACTGGCGCAATGTATTCATCAAAGATAAGATTACACGTCAGATTCTGAAAATGAACGACCGTCTGGATCCTCTTGAAGAACGACAGTTGTCATCGGACTTGAAAATAGAGTCGCCTGACCGTCGCTGTTTTCCGCCTTTTGGTAACAATGCTAACTAGCGAGCTAGCTGACCTAAGTTGTTAATGTTATTACGAGCTTTCAAGCTTCAATCTTTTGACTGGAATAAGCCACCAGGTTAGCAGCCTGAATATCTCGTTTTAGAATATCAGATATGCATGTAGCTATGAAGATACAATGGGATGGGAAGGCTGGACTTCGTAAAGATTATTTTCCTGAGTAGCTAGACAGCTATCTAGCCGACTCGAAATAACGGATAACCCGGTCAGTTTTGCCTTTTGCAAGCTAGCTTACGCTAGCTATATCAGGCAAGCCCTCTCTCTGTCCAAAAATGTTTGAAATGGAGACCCACATATCTGCTCTCTTTCCGGAAATTTTAGCTATGATTTTCAGTTATTTGGACGTAAAGGAGAAAGGCAGGGTAGCCCAAGTGTGCGCGGCCTGGAGAGACGCGTCCTACCACAAGTCGGTGTGGAGGGGGGTGGAGGCAAAGCTCCATCTGCGTAGAGCTAACCCGTCCCTGTTCCCTAGCCTCCAGGCCCGGGGCATTAAGAAAGTACAGATTCTCAGCCTGCGACGCAGCCTGAGCTACGTGATACAGGGGATGCCAAACATTGAAAGCCTTAACCTTTGTGGATGTTTTAACCTCACAGACAATGGACTGGGACATGCCTTTGTGCAGGACATCACGTCCCTGCGTGTACTAAACCTCAGCCTTTGCAAACAGATCACGGACTCGAGCCTGGGCAGAATAGCCCAATATCTGAAAAACCTGGAGGTGCTCGAACTAGGTGGATGCAGCAATATTACCAACACAGGCTTGTTGCTCATAGCCTGGGGCTTGCACAGACTCAAGAGCCTTAACCTGCGTAGCTGCAGGCATGTGTCGGATGTGGGCATTGGTCACCTGGCCGGAATGACCCGAAGTGCGGCCGAAGGCTGCCTCTCCCTGGAGCAGTTAACCCTGCAGGACTGCCAGAAGTTGACAGACCTGTCCCTCAAACACGTCTCCAAAGGCCTGAGCAAACTCAAAGTCCTCAACCTCAGCTTCTGTGGCGGGATATCAGACGCAGGTATGATCCACCTGTCACACATGACCCACCTGTCGAGTCTGAACCTGCGGTCCTGCGACAACATTAGCGACACGGGGATCATGCACCTGGCCATGGGCTCCCTTCAGCTCTCTGGCTTGGACGTGTCCTTCTGCGACAAGATCGGTGACCAGAGCCTGGCGTACATCGCCCAGGGGCTGTACCAACTTAAGTCCCTCTCACTGTGCTCCTGCCACATCAGTGACGATGGGATCAACCGGATGGTGCGCCAAATGCACGAGCTGAAGACACTGAACATAGGACAGTGTGTGCGCATCACAGACAAGGGGTTGGAGCTGATCGCCGACCACTTGACGCAGCTGACAGGGATCGACCTGTACGGGTGTACCAAAATCACTAAGCGGGGCCTGGAGAGGATAACGCAGCTCCCGTGCCTTAAAGTGTTAAACTTGGGACTCTGGCAGATGACAGAGAGTGAGAAAGTGAGGTGAAAGTCAGCTGCGAGGCCCCAAGAACTACAGGGGGGGGAGGGGCAGGGGTTTGTTTGTTCTACTGAAATACCTGAGAGTGACTGTCTGTATAGGCTATTACATTACCTTTAATAACTAAACTACACTGTGACTTCATTCTAGCAGAAAGAATCAACAGTAATTCACTATCACTGCAATATTCCACCCCTTGTTTTGGTACTGTTTTAATCTTACGCTTTTTCTCTTATTTCAGTACTTTCTTTGTATTACATCCATAAGGTGTTTACTAGCTACCTCGTCCATTGAAAAAAAAAAAAAAAACTGGAGTGCCTGGGAAACTCAACCCCATTGCATCTTTCCCTGGAATGAAAAAAACAAAAAAAACATGGGATTTTTGCTACACTTTTCCATTTGCCCTTTAACTGTTTACCAGTGTTGATAGTAAACATAGTAGATCTCATGCTAAATAATAGACTTCATTTAACCCAGTCCATAAACACTGCACAAAAAGGCCATAACGCCTTGGATGAAGCTTTGAATAAGGGATTTCTCCAGCCAATGTATTTTTGCTTATGTTAATAGATATTTTTTTATAACGAATGGCTGTAGTTCAGAAAATTGTACTTCAAATTGAAGTGAATTGTTTTTGGATTTGTTTTTATTACACCTTTTGAATTAGTAGTTTCTTATGCTGAGGAATTACACTATCGGGCATGGTAATCTGCCTCCCTGCATCTGTCTTGTCAACATGAACTATGGACATGACTGCTAAGCTGTCTGCCATGTCCCCCTGGAAACATAAACATGGGGAGTGAATAAGGCTGTCAAGTCTATATGCAATATCATACATATATCACCAACTTTCAACATCTTTTCTTCTGAGAAGCTTCCAATTAAAGACTATTGGGGTGTTTGTTAAAAAAGGGTAATTTGAAATTGTTTTATATGCCTAATAGTGATATTTATGAATAAAAATGCAGAGTATGTTTCAGTAAATGGTTTCTGTACAATTTTTGCTTTGTTGAATCTTTTTGTTTCTCCTCTTCATTTTACAAAATCACCTCACCCTCTGTGTTAAGACAGTTATCCTAGAATCTTCATCTTGGCTCTTCAGCAAATTAGCTTTGAGATGAAATTATAATTATGAGGCAAAAGTACAGAACGTCATCTTATAATCAAGGGTATTATTTTTCTTTTGATACCATTTTACAATTTTGAAATAAAAGCACTTTATAAATGTAGTTGCCCCCCCCCCCCATTTGAAGAAGTCATTAGTATTTAGATAAATTATCTCCAGCCTCAGAGCTCTTTGGCTTGTATGGCTGCATTTGAAGAGCGGTGTTTTGGGTCATGTCTTGCCATGGTGAGTGGATACTGAATGATGCTACTGCTGGGAGATAGCACTGAGGTAAAGGATAGAGGGGGGCTCAGCTACAGTCACCTGTGTTTGAATTTATATACAATAGAACTATTTCAAATGATGAAATTATATACAAGTAGTACTCTAAAACAGAAATTAAAAATCATACACTTATTTAAGAAGAACTGCTCCACACCTCATGGTGTGTTGTATAAATAAAAAATCCACAGAGAATGAAAGACTGATAGTGATAGGATATGTTTATTTACATACATACAAAATGCAAATACTCACAAACATGTCTGTTTTGCTTTCTTTTTACATAATTTGTTATGTTACTTTGTCGTTATTAACACAGACAGAAGGCAGTACATTTCCTTTACAAATGCAAAAAAAAGTAAAAAACAAAGAACCACTTAACTTGATATAAGCCCCTAAATCAGCACTGTGTTCCTGAATGAAGAGTCTAAAAATGAGTGAATAGAATGGTGAGTCCACAGACATTAAGGCAAGGGCAGGGACAAAGGCTTAAATAGGTGCCCTGTTCAAATACTTAAAAAATGCACCCTTCCTTTGGGAGTATCAACTGGTCTGATAGACTTAGATTGGTGAAAGCGGTGTGATGGAACCCCTGCATTCCCAGTAATGTTGGATAAGTGATTAGGCTTCTCCCAGAAAGGGAGAAGGGAAGGATGCAATTTACAAGTCCACCAATACGGCCAATGAACAAAAGGCAGGACAAGAGACAGAAGTCTCCTACTTTGGTCCTGACTAGCAACCTGGTCTGCGGGTTTTAATCATCACTCAACCATTGACTGATGGACAGCCACCTGTGGACAGACAGGTTGTCGTTTCTTCTAGTTTGTTTGAAGAATACAGTCGAGTCACCATACCTTACTCACAACTCCAGCAACGAGTGACCACAAAGATCAGGACCGGCATATGCATTGGGTTACAAAGTTGCAGATGGAAATGTAGAGATTAGAGGTGACAGTTCCCTATATCTAAATGTCCTGTAACATTGCTCCCCATTGGAAGCCACAAGTGAACTATGGCTGGACACTTCTTTCTGTTCCCAGGGGAAAGATAACGTGACGTAGTGGAGAACACAGAGGAACACAGCCAAGGGCTCATTCTCACTAACACCCATACACATCTCTTGACATAGAAAAAAAAACACTGGAATCTTAGGGTACATTTACACCATGATGAGGCAAAAATATAAAAGATGACTCTTAGAAATAAATGCAAGAAAAGAAAAGTACTCTCCCTTCACACAGTCACGGTTTGAGAACGTGCGTATTTCACACATCATCTTTTGACACTTATAAAAGTTAGTTTTTTTGACACAAATATTTCTCTCTTCAGTTTTAGCTGAAGACACTGGAACTTGTCAGCCATTTTGTTCAGAGGGACTTGCTCCTCACGATTCTGTGCAAACATTCAATGCATATATCCACATGGTAAACATCATACTTTATATATGTATATATATTTATAGAACATGACTTTCCGCAAGTTGTGGCAGTACTGTCACATACATCTTTTGTCTTCAGACAAAATGAGACACACACAAGAGACAACTGCACTGCTTTAAGCTTTTCACTTTTTTTGTTTTTTTTTTGTTTACAGAATTCACAACATCTTCGACTGGGTTACCTTTATGTACTGTAGTCACTGTACGTATTTAATGAGTTATTTACAAACTGATTTTTACGAACCCACTAAGTAGTGACCTTTTTACTGATGTACTATCATTCCTTTTCACTTAAATAAAAATCGTAGCCCTGAAGATTTGGAAAAATGCAAGAAGGGGCAATATTTGCATCTACCAGAACAAGAATTCAATCAAAAACAATATAATAATAATGCGGGTTTGAAGTCATATCTATAGAAACTTTGGATGAGATCTTATGGCCAGTGGACCAGATCTCCCTTTATTTAGTAAGTCATGCTAGCACCAATAAAAGTTCCCACATTTAGGTCCAGTATCGATCCCTGTGCATGCTTCAAGGCCACTCTTTGACTCTCTGAAAAGAAACTAACATTGCATACCTCATAAAGAAGTGGGCGTTGTGTGCAAAACCATTCAAAATCAACGCTACCCCAACTCTGCTCCCTGCTCTCCCTGGGCCGAATCCTAACTTGTAAAATCTCAGAGCAACTTGAAGTATCCTATAAAACAGACATTGACGTCTATGGGGGGATTTGTGTGGAAGATCAAGTTGTGATCTCAAGTTAGGATTCTTCCTTCTTATGTCTTAAACCTCTCCGCAGTATACCTACAGTGTAGGTTAAAACAGAGCTACAACCTGTGGAAAGACCGCGGCTCAAAACACTGAATCTCAAACTCAAAGCTATGAGAGGAAATAAAATGGAATACATGCACCATTTTTTGGTTTAAAATCAGTGGTTTCCAGAAACAAACTGTATTCGTGCCATCATCCACCGAGAGCAATGTTTCTAGCTTGACCTACCAGTGGGTCCTGACTGAGTCTGACCCACCATTTGGAAACACTGGTTTAGATAGAGAAAAAAAAAAGAAAAAACATTGACAAACATCCACATTCCCTTCACCATTAGCCCACTGTGTGCTGTTCATAGTCTATGGCTAGAGACACTCCCCAGCCAAGAAAGTGTTCTTCTGCCCCACACTCCCCTAACCTCTGACCCTCTTCTGAGGCTGGGATGGAACATTGTGTGTAGACCATCTAAGGGCAGAAGAACACTGTCTTAAGAGTGTAGAAGATCACATCGTGGAGGGGTGTCTAAGGGCATTATACATCTGAGAAGGTTATCTAGGGGCAGTAAACAGTCTTTGTAGGGATCTGGTGATAGAGCAACACTGTGTAGGGGATACAAGGGGTAGAAGAACACTCCGAGGGGCAGGAGAGCTCCATGTTTGGGGGGGGGGGGGATAAAACAAGTGATCACCGCCTCTTCCTTCCTACAAGAGACTGTGCAGATGGATGGGTGCTGGGTTGTCTGAAGCTTATGGGGAGAGGGGGGGGGGGGGTCATGGGGTCATCTGGAGGTCGTTGTACGGGTGAGAGGTCAGCAGGACTCCTCCAGGGCGTTGACCACCTGCTCCAGGATGTCAGGGCAGAAGTCAGCGATCTGCTGCAACACTGAGTTGGCGTACTCCTGCAGCTCCCCGCTCTCCCTCTCACACTCCTCCAGCTCACCCTCCAACTGGGGGAGAGGAAGAAGGGACACAGAGTTAGTTTGCCTTTGAGTCCACGTTTAGCCTTTATTCCACTTTTTTTGTGTGTGTGAGAGAGAGAGAGAGAGACCAGGAGAGGAAGAGAGACAAATAAAGAAAGAGAATAGAGGAGAATGAAAGAAATAGAAGAGAAGGATGGAGAACGCCCTCTTACCTGCTCTGGACTCATCTTCTGTAGCTCCTCCTCCCAGGCCGGAGGGTCGCTCTGGTGATAGTGAGGGGGCGGGGTCAGGTCTCTGAGGATGCTTGGGTCTCGGTCATGGCACAGGTCTGTCAGGTGGGCAATGTAGAGCTTCAGCTTACTGCGGTTCTGGGAAAGGGCTAGGAGAGGGGGAATCATCTATATTGAGAAGAGAGAGGGAAGGAAAGAAGAGGATAGAGAAAAAGAGGAGGATAAGAAATAAAATCATTAGAACATTAGGTCCCAGTGTGTTCTCCTGGTCCAGTGCTTCAACATGGAGGAGCGTCAGAGCTCAGGGACACAACCACGGAGCATGCAGTGGGAGGAGACAGGCAGCGCTTCTCACATGCATGGATGATAACACCATCTCACACAATCACCTCACCAAACACATAACAACTGATTTCAGTTAATTTTGAAGTTCCGTTTTACGTACACAAGGAATGAGTTTGAATACACTCACACCTAACATTACCTTGCACAGATGCCATGTTTTGGGTTCCAATTCCATGGCGTATCGACACAGAACTGCTAACTACTTTGAAACAGTTTACTTTGACTTTATTGCAATTCAATTCTTATTTCTACTGTATGTCCCATATGTGTAACCAAGCGATACATTTTTGGTCACCCACGTAGTGAGAAAGAGTCAATAACATGGCATAAGGGCAACTTAATGTATAGCGTGAACAAACACAATAGTGTGGGCTGAGATTGTGGTACTGAGCCAAGATCAAACCACCTCATCCCCATAGCCCGTTAGTGCACACACTCCACTGATCTATATCCCATGAGCTACTGAAGCAATCAGCCAAAATAGTGTGGTATGAATAAAGGGTAGAATCCTGACTTACGTTGCAGGCTGGTCACTTTTTCTATGTCATTGTATGCTATGTGTGTGTGTGTGTGTGTGTGTGTGTGTGTGTGTGTGTGTGTGTAAAACTTGCTTTTGTGCCGCTTACAGTATATGCCTGAGAAACACCCCTGATGTGAGAACAGACAACATGCACCAAAACACTTCACGTAGCCTACCTATGCTAGGAAATTCAAAATGGAAAGATGAGAAAACAGAGGAGAGGACAATTAAAAAGAGGAGGGAAAATGGCGGCACAAACGACTGGTGGAGTGAGAGACGGACAAGACATGCCAGGAAGAAGTAGGTGAATGGACAGATGAGTCTGGCTTTCTCATTGGTGCTCACCCTTCTGAACAAAATGGCTGAGAGAGAGAGAGGGGGAGGGCACGGGGTTGGCTATGCCCAGATGCCCTCCTCGTCATCCTGTTAGCCCAACCGCAGCGTTAGAAAAGAACACTTGGTTAGTTGTGTGTGTGTGTGTGTGTGTGTGTGTGTGTGTGTGTGTGTGTGTGTGCGAGAGAAGGAGAGAAGGCAGGGTGTGAGAGAGAGACAACTTCAATTTAAGATGCTGCAGAAGGATTATGGTTGAGCAGCAAGATATCACACCTGGGGTCAAAATTACAGCGACTTTATCCTGTTCACTAATCAATGACTTAAAACACATTAGAAAAAAGATCAGAGAGGTCATTCTAAGTAAAAAAATAATAGACTCTCCTGATTCGTGTGTATACCTGATCTGGAGAAGGTTTGTGATTGGTCTGGTCGGGGGTGGTCTTTAGATGGTCGTCCTCATAGTTGTCTGCCATCAGCTTCATACGATTCTGAGTCTGAGTGTGTGTGAGACAGAGAGACACAGAGAGAGAGAGGGGAGGAGGAGAATGAGAAAAGAGGGGCAAGAGAGTATTCCATATTGATTCCCATGGTGACTGAGGAAGGCGGGGCCTGACCTGCTGTTTGAGCTGCTGCACCAGCCGGTCCTTCTCCCTCTTGAGCAGAGCCACCTCGTCCTGAGTCTTCTTCTTCTTGGATGAGGACAGCTCCAGCAGGGCGATGTTGGCGTCCTTCTCACTGATGGCAGCCAGCAGCGCCTCCTGTCTGTGAGGAACAGCAGATCAACCGTCGTTAGTCATAGATAATTCATCATAATCCTGTCTGCAGGGAGGACACAAGGCTGGCTGACATTTCATAATATGCACAATGCTGATCGATAATCTTAATTAGCTACAGAATGTGTGTGTGTGTGTGTGTGTGTGTGTGTGTGTGTGTGTGTCTTACTTCATCTCCAGAACCTCCTCCAGGTGTTTCCTGCGTTCGGCTCGCAGGGTGCTGAGGTGGGTTTCTTTCTCACACAGGGACTGCTGGGTAGAGGCCAGTTTGGCCCTCATAGACTCCAGCTCCTGTTTCACCTTCTCCATGGCCCCCAGCAGCTCCTCCATCTGTGTACACACACACACACACACACACACACACACACACACACACACACACACACACACACACGACCATACTGTGTGTCAAAAACAGCAAGGGGGCTCCAATGACAGAAAGATCAAAACAGAACAAAATGTACTACTTTTAGTCCCTCCATTTCCATTTACCTGGCATTTACTTAACAGTTACCATCCAGCATAAATGGAAAACTCTGGGTTTCACTGGAACTAAGCCTAAGCCTAATATAGTGCCAATTTAGTTCAGTCAATGGTCATTGTCCAATACTTGAAATGATACTAAAAGCCAGGTAAATGTGGTAACATGGTTATATGGTGAAGCTGATCAAAAGGGTCACACAGGACAGGGAAGGGGTGGGGTGGGGGAGGGGGGTGCTGATCACGTCATACCTTAGACCACTTAAAGTGGGAGTGGTTGGACTCATGCATTGGTTTGTGTGAGTGCTTCTGAGAGGCAGTGAGTAGCAGAGAGAAAACAGGAGAAAATGAGAGATAAGAAAAACTGGAGAAAGGAGGGATAGCAGGGAGAGAGGAAGGAGGGTGAGAGACAGGAGCGCAGAGCGCCACCGGAGTCCGCCGAGAGGACGACAGAGGAGAAGAAAGGATGTAGAAGCTGTGTGTGTGTGTGTGTGTGTGTGTGTGTGTGTGTGTGTGTGTGTGAGCATGCATGTATGTGAGAGTAGTGTTTGCGTGTGTTTCTGTAATTGTTTGCGCTCATGTAGTCTTGTACATTTGTGTGTGTGTGTGTGTGTACCTGTTTCTCCTGGTGGTTTCTGGCAGCTTCCTCCTGTGCCAGCACCATTTCTCTCTCTGCAGTTATTTGAACACTCTCTCTCAGAGCCTCCTCCAGCTCCTCTATTCGCTCCGTCTTCAACCGCAGTGAGTCCTACAGGAGAGGAGAGACGAGAGAGAGACGGCAATGGAACAAAATGAAAAAAGGGGTAGATGAAGAATTACTGAATGAGGCTGAATGTCATAACATTCAGTGCCACCAGGAGAGCTTTCCAAGCATGAGCACGCACACACACAGAAACACACACAGACACGCAGAAACACTTACATCTCTCACCTTGACCTGTTGAGAGCTCTCCGAGATGTTGTCTTCCCTCTTCCTGGCCTCATCCACCAGCCGAGCGTTCCTACTCTTCTCCACCTGCTCCTTATGCTTGAGAGACGCCACCTTCTTACTCTGGTCCTTTGTCTGCCTACAGGGGCATCATGGGATACAGGAGAACTAGGTTACACACACAAGATACTCTGATGGGGGGAGGGGGGGTCACAGAGGGGAGTGGACGGCAAGGTTGAACAGTCAGCTCAACTCACAGAACCCCCTCTCGCTCAGCTAGGAGAGTGAGAGGAAAAGATGGGTAAAATAATGAAAGGAAAATAGATAGCGGCAAAGGAAAGAAGGGAGAGAGATACAGAGAGAGAGAGAGACAGTACTCTGAAGCAGTGGATACAGATCAGAGAGAGAGAGAGAAAGAAAGAAAGAAAGAAAGAAAGAAAGAAGAGGTAAGGGATATATAACTAACCTGGAGGCCTGACTGTTGAGGCGAGACAGTTCCAGAACAAAGATAAGAAGGCAGGAGAGAGAGAAACACAGATTCAGAGAGCAGGAAGAGAAAAAGACAGGTGGGCGAAAAGGAGGACGGTAATTGTATTTCAGGAGGAAATACCTGCGTTAGACAAGGCAACACCTCAAACACAAGGTTTCTAGACATAACAGGGCCTCAGAGAGTCACAGACAGACAACCAAGACAGACACACACACATGTATGTACATAAACATACACATACAACCACCCACACACACACACACCCACACACCCACATACACACACCTCTCCAGCTCGTTGATCTTCCTGTCCTTGTCGTTTTTCTCGTTCTCCATCTCTCTGAGGATATCCAGCAGGCGGTCCACCTCTGCCTGAGCCTTCCCAGAATCCTCTCTGTGGCGAGTCACATCCTGTTCCAGGTTGGTGATGCGCTCAGACAGCTCTGTGTTGGCCTTAGCCTCCAACGTTGCGTTCTGGGCCTACCAGGGACAAAGACCAGAGGATTAGGAGGGGTTAGGGGCCTGATTGAAGACTGAAGGCATCAGTCTTATCTGGCTGCTTTCTCAGGGTGCCTCGCTGGGCCTTCTGGCTGTCTCACCCTCTTGACCTGGTTCTCTAGCTTGAGACACTCCTCCCTCTTCTGCTCCAGAGCAATCTCCAAGCTCTTCAGCTTCGAGTCCTTCTTCAAACCGGAGGATGCCAGGGACGACGCGTGCTCCTTCAGGTCCAATAGATTAGTCTAGAGAAGGGGGGGGGGGGGGCATTTGGTAAGTGGTAGTCAAATGTTATTGTTACACAGGAGTGGGTGGGGGGGACATTATTTGAATGTTTATACACAAACACACAGGGGTTCAATAAACATTATTTCAAATACTGGACCGGTTAGATCTATGCCAGAGACCTTCTCTAAACCAAGGACTGGATCCAGATCCATAACGGTAAAAATAAACAACTGTGTGTGTGTGTGTGTGTGTGTGTGTGTGTGTGCTCACCTCTCTATCAGACAGGTCTCCCTGCAGTAGACTGACTCTCTCTCTCAGCTCTTTCAGGTCTTTCTTGTTGCTGTCGATCTCCTCAGTTTTCTCCCGGTCATCTCTGTCTCTCTGCTCCTTCAGACGCTCGATGATCCGCTCCTGTGGGGAACCAGAGCGCATGTGAGACACGCATGCACCCACACTAACACACACGCCTCTTGTCTGATTAGCAAGTTTGGCGTGGGGAAACTAAACACTCACTCAGCGGGGGAATCATGGAGAAACTAAAGGGTCACTTTTAAATGCAAAGTACACACACACACACACACACACACACACACACACACACACACACACACACACACACACACACACACACACACACACACACACACACACACCTTCTCTGCGAGTGACTCCTCCAGCGTGGTTAGAGCTGTGTCTGTGTTGGAGGTGTCAGCCTGTAGAGACTTGACCCTCTCCTTCAGGCTGCTCATCTGCTTCTCCTTATCCCTCAGCTGCTCCTGCAGGTTCTCAATCTGGACAGACACACACAGACACACACACACACACATAAATCCTACAGCAGGCCAGGAGTTTTTCCTGACCAAGATAAAACTCTGGCTATAAGCTATGGTGTGCTGTAGTCCATCCCCCACCTTCTTCTGTAGGACGTTGACCTTACGCTCCTTGACCTCCAGCATGTCTTTGAGGTCGTGGATCTCTCCGTTGAGTGTTCCCTTCTCCTCAGACGTCTCCTGGATCTGCTTACTCTTCTTATTCAGAGTGGCCTCCTTCTCTTCCAGACGTAGGCGCAGCGCATCCACCTGGCCAGGAGAGGGCAGAGGGGAGCAGGTGAGCACAGAGGTGTGTGCTGAGAGGCAAAACAGAGCCCTAATGTACAGCTTGCTGTGTGTGTGTGTGTGTGTGTGCGTGCCCACCTCTGTCTGCAAGATGGCAGCACGTTGCTCTTTCGCGGTGAGTGATTCTTTGAGGACCTCAATGTGCTGTTTGCTGTCAGAGAACTGGTTGGTGAGGGTCTCCAGCTTGGTCTGCAGACCCAGCATCTCTGTGTCCTTCCTGGACAGATCCTGTTTAACCTGATCCATCTGAGAGATGGAGAGAAGGGAGATAGAATGGGGGTGGACCAGAGAGAAATGCTTTGGATATCTTTTAACTCAGTCTGACCTAACAGAACTGTTCTATCCAACCAGGAGTGACCTCTGACCTTGTTCTTCATGAACTTGGTGTGACTGCGGTAGACCTCCATCTGTTTCATCTCCTCTTGGCGTTCCTCACAGCTCAACAGCCCGTTGGACTTGAGCATCAGAACCTCCTCCTCCATGTCCCTCAGCCCACGCTCCAATGAGTTTATTTTAGCATCCTGGCAGAGAGGAGAGATGGGTTAGAACACACGGACGCACATACACAGACACACACAGGCATGCACGTACACACGCACGCACACAACCTCCCAAAGACTATGCTCCAATAATGTTATCTTAGAATCCTGACAAAGGAGAGAGGGGTCACAATGGGGCTGGTCAATATGGACACAAATGTTATCACTGTATATTTTTTTCATATCACATTTTCTGCTTTGGAATTCTTTAGACAGTACATTCCAAAAACCCTCCCACATGCCCATAGAAGGATGCAACCTTGAAGAAAATGGAAGAAAAACTGATGGAAAGGAAAAAAGGAGGAAAACCTGACTCCACCTAAGCAGGTATTTGATTGGTTTGACGTGTCAAAACGTGTCACTCATTTCAAATGGGTTTCCACCCCTTTGTAGCTACTTTCTGCAAAGGATTTCCCCAGGCTTTCTGAACTAGGAAAGTCTGGTTTCAACAAGGTTAGGCAATACCAGACAACCCAAAATAGCCATGATAAGCAGTAGGCATGTACCGAGGTCACCATCTGTGTCTGTTATTCTGTATGCATAACATTAAAAAAGAGAGACCCACCTAGAAAATAACAGCCATTCCGTCTTCATCATTATCGAATCCAAAAATAATTCAATAATTATTTCTAGCGATTTATTGCCTAACCCTAGGTTACAACACACACACACACACACACACACCTTCATGTCGATGACTGTCTGTAGAGCCTTGGTTTTGGTGGATTCAGGGGTTCCCTCATATCGGCGATGCAGCTCCTGTTAGAGGAGAGACCATGGAGAACACATCACACCCTGCAACACCAGCGCTTCCCAAGATGCCTCGAGACCGAAGCGGAACCTCTCCCGGATCAATGTTCCCTCCCTCTATCTGCCCTCTCCCACTCACCTCTCGTAGTGCGGCCGTCTCTCTGTCCCGCTGGTCGAGGAGACTCTCTAGGTGGTGTCTGTGCATCTCTGCATCAGCCAGTCTCCTGGTTCTCTCCTGGTCCTCTTCTGAAGCCTTAGCAGATGGTCCTGGGACAGAATCATCACAATGATTCACCTTTCTCATCTTAGTGCATTCTTTTATCCAAAGTCACAGACACTCTTTATCTATATGGCCCATGTGGGAATCCAGGTTGTGTAAGCTTTATGTGGAACCACAACCACGGTGTGTGTGTGTGTGTGTGTGTGTGTGTGTGTGTGTGTGTGTGTACCATCATCTGTATGTTGGTATTTATGTGAAGTGCTGCTCTGTGAGACTTTGGTTGATTTTGAGAAAACTGTCATTCTTTTAGAGTTCTTGTAAACAGTCTGACATTATTGTATTGTATTATATATAAGGGAAACGCTAGATGCAGCACTCAAAGTTCCCATGGGATTATTCCTCATTGCATCCACTAGAAATATTAAACTAAAGATGTCCGACTTTGGTAACCCACCTTTGCTCTGCAGCATCTCCAGCAGCTTCTTGATGGACTCATCCCTGGCCCCCAGGGTCTGCTTCTGGGTGTCGATCCTCAGCTCCATCTCCTCCAGAGTCTTCCTCAGGAGGAAGAGTTCTTTGGCCTGCCGCTCGTGTTCGCCCTGCAGGCGCCTGTAGTTCTCCTCGGAGGGTTCAGCGGTCAGGGCCAGGTCACGGCCCTGGCAGGCAGGGTCCTGCTGGAGCAGCTGGTTGAGGTCCCGTTGGATCCTCAGCTCGTCCTGAAGGGCCTGGACAGTCATCTGGAGGTGCTGGAGATGAGAGAAGGAGAGGAGGAACAGACATGCTTTTATTCACCATCTGTCAACACACCTTTGAGGTGATAAGTGAAAGAAGGAGGGCGAGAAGAGAGGGGGAGGAAATATTATAGAATAAATCTTCCATGTTCCCACTTTCCCTTCATTATCATCCACTCGTGACACAATGACACACACCCCTTACAGATTCCAATCAGACTACTGCCTCACTACGGCCTAAAATCATAAGCCTCATCCTAGCATTTCTGGCATGTCACTTGTTGGCGACCATAAAAGGTATTCGATAAGTGTTAGCATTGTGACTGTGCTTTGAGGAGGACATTCTAACATTTACATTCAGAGAAATTAGAGGGAGCTGAGGCCCAGTCGGCTCAGTTGTAAGGTCTCATTGTTTGTTCGCTGCCGCAGCCATTGAAGAGAGCATCTATGTGACAGACGTTCAATGGGACGCTTGTTAATGTTACATTCTCTGGGTTGGACCAGCTGGGAGGCTTTTCAGACAACAGGACAAAGAGAAGTCAGTGTCTGTCTCCGTTTCTCACTCTGACTCTCTCTCACTGCTCCTCAGTCTCTGACTATACACGTGGTTTGCTCATTTACATTGCTCCCCCTTCTCTCTCTCTCTCGGTCCTCTCACCTTGTCTCTGTCTTCACCTCTCCATCCCCTACATTCCCCTTCCCCACTTACTAAGGCTGACTCTCTGCTGGAAAAGAGAGACAGGTGAACGCAAAGAGAGATGCAGAACAACACACACAGCACTAACTAAATCTCTCTATCTCTCTCTCTCTCTCTCTCTCTCTCTCTCTCAACATGACAAATGGCGTATTTTAGTGGAGTAGAGAGGGACGTTTAGTGAGTAACGAGCGATGCTAATGAGCAGAGTGTCTGTCCTGCGTTACTGGGGAATGGAATATGACAGCCATTTTGCAGCGAGGTGCGCTTGGAGAGTAATAGCAGTCACTTATCACAGGGGATGAGAGGGATCAATGTCTTATACTGTGGATTAGGAGGAAGCTGGAGCCAGCACATACATCAGCATCATACACAGGGACACATATCAACATCACACACACACACAGCACTATTAGGACTATCACATAGCACCGTAAATATGTAGGCTACACGTATCAGTACTACACACATGCAAGTGTACACACACACCAAAATCAACAACACAAAACAAATACACACCACACAAACACACACAGGGCACAGATGCCACAAGCACACACATAACTGGGCCCTGGCAACATGAGGGGGCGGGCGGTTACACGGACAGGGTAATTACCCGGATGCCTCTGTCTGTGTGTGTGTGTGTGTGTGTGTGTGTGTGTGTGTGTGTGTAAAGGGGGATGGTCTGACGATCTGTAAACAGGCATCTTTAAATTAGAGCACTCACTGATTTGATTTACGCTAGTTGGGCATTACTTAGAATTAGTACACAGCGTGTGTGTGTGTGTGTGTGACTCAGCAGACTATAATGGGCAGGAGCAGACACCAAATTATACAGATCTAGCCATCCACTCCACTCCACTCACGAAACATGCTCTCTGACATGCCAGCCGTTTACACAGGGGCACACATTCATCTTCTAAGCGCAGGCCGACACAACAGGAAAAATATGGATTGTTTTCAAACCGGAAACTATAGACCTCTATTTATCATCCCGTAACGCTTGTGTTAAATCAGCAGTGTAATACCCCTGAACGAGTACTGTGAGAGTTAATGTGAGAATTGGCACAAACGTCTACGTACACACGGTAGATGAGAGGAGGTTCAGGTGCAGAAAATCCTAACCCAGCATAGTTTGCCACCCCCTGCCAGCATTCTCTCTCTCTCTCTCACACACACACACACACACACACACACACACACACACACACACACACACACAGTGACGGGGTGCTGAGCTGAGCATTAGCCTAAACGCAGAGCCAGCGTCTCCTCACTTTCACTCTGAGGACCAGGCAGAGTGGATGAGAGAGAGAGAGAGACAGAATGAGCGGTGGGGGGAGGAGAGGGAGAGAGTGTGAAAGCTAGACGGGGGAGAAAGGCTGAGGCTGAGTTTTTTTTTTGTGTGCGTGTGTTCAAAGCATCTGGTGTAGAATTGAATTTGGCACAACCCCCTCAGAGACAGAGGTAGAAATAAAAGACTAGTGACTGCTAAGGCCCACATTTACAATACACACTCGCTCTCTCTCTCTTTAACACACACATACAGTGGCCATATTCTCATCCCTGTCAGAGTCTCTCTCTCCTCTGTCCTAGTTGGTCTGATGTGGAGACTGCTCATCCCCAGGGAAACACTGGTATTTCTGCCTGGTGAGTGTTCAGGGTTGGCATACATTTCCTCTGTAGGCGAGTGTCTCTGTCAGACACACACACACACACACACACACACACACACACACACTCACTCTCTAGTCTGATTAGCAAGTTTGTCTTCAGTATGCCGCGTCGCAAGCCGCCACAGATAAGGCTGCGACGTGGGGAAACTAAATGCTCTCTCTCTGTCTCGTGCACACACACACACACACACACACACACACACACACACACACCAGCATGGAGAAACTAAACGCTTGCTTTTAAATGCAAAGTGCTTTTCCCAAGAGCCTGCTATTTACTCTGCGTCTTATCCACAAGAGGCTGTTCTGGTGTTGGTTTCTTTCCCTCTCCAGCAGGTACCACAAACCCAGGGAAGGAATCGAAGCATCTCCTCTTCATGGTTTCCTTTTTTAAAACCTATTCACCACAACCACCTGTTTCTATAGCACACATGGATGTTGTGTACAGACTTTATGCAGCCATTAACCTAACACCCTCTTTGATCTATTAAGCGTGAGCATATAGCTGCACATAAGAGGATTAGTTGGATGCTTCTAAAGCTCCTTTTAACCTACAGACAGAGAGCAGGGAGATACCTGGGACAGGGTAGGTCAGCTGTGCTGTGAATGTAGACAAGAGATGGAAAGCAACAGACTTCATCGTTGAGAGGATGGTTGGATTCTACTCTAGCCAATGGAAATATAAATAGGTTGAACAGAGATACTGTAATATTGAATTCCATAGAATTACTCATGGTCCAAAAAAATGCAACAGCAGAATGTTGCTGACTTGTCTGGTTAAAGAAGGGGTGGCTTACAAAAGATGCTGAAAGGAAATGATTGCAGGTAGAATAATGAGAAATCTATTTCATTACATTTTTGTGACAACCAATAATTCCATTGTAATTATAGACACAAACTGTAGTCTCGCAAACATAAAGCACACACATATTTTCTCTCTCTCTCTCTCTCTCACCCACTCACCTGTGTCTCATCCTGCACCACGCGATACTGTTCCTTCCACACGGTGATCTTGGAGACCTCGTCTTTACGGAGGGCTCTCTCCTTCTTCAGCTCAGGGCTCCAGAATGTCTTAATGGAGTTCATGGAGGAACTCAGCTTGCTCTCCTTCACCTCCACTTCCCGACGCAGCAACTCGTTCTCACGCAGAACCTAACAATTCAGGACGCTCAGAGTCAAACACTCACACCCACACAGACACACTCACACACACAAACTCTGCTGCTATCAACCTCTCGTAAGCACAGCAGATGACTCAAAGTGGAAACTGAATATTCTATTCAAAGCAGGGTACTGTATTCAGTTTCAAATAATCTTTCGAATTGGGTCATGACTTTGTTATTACTATTGTAGGTACACTGTAACAGGTGTTTTTACTTGTTGTTACACTGTACTCACACAGTAATACAGACGTCGGACACTAATATACTGACCAGTCATAGGACAACAGACCTCATAGCATGCTCGCTCATTCTTACACTACAGACTGCCTAACTGACATGGCTGACTAACTTTAACTGACAGTACAAACCTCTTTCAGTTGGGCCTGCAGGTCCAGTATGGTGTTGTCCCTCGCCTGTCTCAGAGAGTGGGGCACCGTGGAGGCCATGTGGTGGTCCCCAAAAGCCAGAGCGTCGCCTGACATCATCCCCATAGTGTTGCCTGGGGCTGAGGTGGCGATGTTGGGCGTGCTGGCTGCCACACCACCGCCGCCGCCACCGCCACTCCCCCTCGACCCGTATGTGACCCTCTGCCTCCCCATCGTGGTCATCACCCCACCGCTCTTGGGCACGTGGTCTGTTGCCAGGGCAACCTCATTGTCACTCAGGTACATGGGTCCCGAGGTGGCATAGGCTGCGTTGAGGGACTGGATGTTCTCCATGGAGAGGGTTTTGCCCCCCGCCCCTCCGGGCCCCCCTCCGCTACCCCCCGTGCTGTTGGTGCGACGGTGACCCATCCGGGGGGAGCGGGGGAGGCGAGGGGAACGACCAGAGCTCTGATTATTCCCTCCCCCTCCATCTCTCCCTCCACTGTGGTTGGCATCCCCTCTGCCAACAGAACGGGCACTGCCGTACATGTTAAGCAAAACTGATGAATGTAGTTGATGAGGGGAATGAAAAGGTGGAGAGTTCCAAAGGTCGGGACGTAGCCTTACGTAGGCCTACTGTGTGTAGATGTGTATGACAGTCTTTAGCAGTAGATCTGTGAGTCTTGGCTGTCGTTTTTCCCTATTCCTGCTTCAACTGGAATCAGGGAGCACACATGTTAAACCACAGAGCTCTCTCTCTCTCTCCACATTCATTCACAGCTGAGACAGGATAAAGGCTGCTCTTCAAGCTAGACTGCTGCCATGCACGGGTTCCAAACACAGGACTGATCTGAAAGAAGGAAAAGAGCCAGGCCGTGAGAAAGTGACACCTACAGTATCATGCAGTAGACTGATCTGGGAAAATACATTTATTCTATGAGTCAAATTTGCAAACAAGCGAATTATCACAAAGTGCATAAAAAATAAAATTCGCCGAACTTTTCTATGCCTTTTTCTCAATCAGGTCCATTTTGTTTGATTTCGTTACGTTCAGCGTCAAGAAACGTCACGTCACCTGGCTAACGTTGGGAGGAGTAGTTTACCCCTTTTTAATTCATGACTCAGATTATGTTCCCATATTATTTTTTCCAACATTTTTTACATTACAATTAATGCTCCTTAATTTCACCACATGCAGATTCACAGCCTCGTTGTAATGCCTATATGGGCTATAACCTATTAGCAGCTAACGGCTAACATTGCTGTTTTGTCAAGCGTTACAGTGTAACGTTACCGCTATAGGCCCATCACAAAATGTTGCAATGTAACACTATTTTGATGTTGAGACGTAGCTAAAGATGGATGTTGCACTAAATTGAGCTCGTATGTTACATTGTGTCTTGTTCGTGATGTGGTGATCGCTACACTGAAGCTTGGCTAAACCGACTGAAAAGGGCTGGTCATTAACACTGGGAAAGAAAAATGGGTGCAAGATGGGCAGCTTACAAAACTGATGCTATGGAAGGCATAGGTACAATGGTCAGTGGCCAGTTTATAAAAACGTCAACATCTTTTAAATATCCTACCCGTCAAATGTTGGAATGGAAATACAGCAAAAGGCTAAGGAGACACCCAAAAGCTCCCTCTCTCAATCCCATTCTTTTTCTCCTCCTCCATTGCTCTAGGGCTGAACATTTTTTACGTTTTTTTTTCCATTAAAGGAATTCGCTTTCCCCAAAAATAGACTAGGCTACGTCTATTTTAATCGACAGAGCTGCAGAATATACCGATATAGATTCATAAATGTAGTTGGAACATACATGGCTATTCCATCAGATGTTCAAGCAGAATCTGTATTTTTGTCTAGATCTTGCCAAATAATAAACTACAATAACGCTGAAAATCAGTTATAGAACAATACCTTTCCTTCTGTCTGATGGAGGTCAAATCAATGTGTTGTATCCTGCGTCAAATGGAAAACAGCTTCAGTTCATAAACGGACATTTCCTCTTATTTCCTCGGTATACCTCTATCTGATTTTCCCATCTTTTTGCCAGCACAACCAGCGGCTCTGGAGAGAGCCAGGGCGCTTCAGTGACGTCAAGCCCGCGATGAGCGTTCATGGCAGTCATCGCCACGCTTGAATCTCTAGCGCGTCCCCGACGCTATTAAGGGGTCGATTTTGAAAATGCTGTAGGCAGGCCTCCACTATAAAACAGTCTCTCTCGACATATGAATGTTGACGACTGATTCTATTCCCCATTGAGACAAAACCACTAGCTATAGGATAAAGACAATCCTCAAAGAGCCTGAAAAGGACATACTGAACCATAGAAATATAGTCAAATGTGTATTGATTATGTCAGAATAAAGATGATGTACAAACAGTCGTGTAACGAACTAGTTACATAGGATTACATACAACTCATAACTACATTTGATCCTAGGATGTCATGTAGAGAGAGAGAGAGGGGGGGGGGGGGACAGAGACAATGTGGGGTAGATTCACTGTAGTTCTGTGTGGTTTGTTTGTTTTGACTATTTTGAGTTTATTCAATGACATGCATAGTGCATGCAGTGTTTTGAGGGTCATCCTCTGATATTTGTATTCTGTATCAGCCTACACTCTTTTGGGATGTATTAAATAATGTGTTCAAGAAGGGGAAAGAACATGCAGGATGCACAATTATTTGAGTTTAATTATTTAACACAAACACCTTAGACACAAACAAGAGTCAGCACCAAAGATACCCAACGTTTGTATGTCCTGCCTTTGTCATCGGTGTGCTGGAAATTGCAAAGCCTAACCCTGGCCTACTAGTGGACACAAATAAGAAGTCACATGATTCCAACAGAGGGCACTGTTTAGGTATGAAAATAATTTCCCTGCCCCTGAGGCTGATGAAAACTCGTGAGACACAAGCCAATGTGTGTGTGTGTGTGTGTGTGGGGGGGGGGGGGGGGGGTGGGGGGTTTCAGATAAAATACACTGATGTTTTAGAATACATAGATAATACAGTTTATTCCATTACATTAAATGTACACGCAATTTACACCATGGCTGATTGGAATCACTAGGCAGTGGAGAAATGTACACATTTAAATGGTACTATGGTAATATTAATATCTCTCTCTCTCTCTCTCTCTATATATATATATATATATATATATATATTAATCACTTGTATCAGTAGGTACAACATGCATAGCAATATAAATGTTGAGGCCCAAAATTTTCAACAAATCATACTCTTAGCAAAAAACAACAACATTTTTATTATTTTTTTATTTCAATTTTAACTATGTGAGACATTTGCACAGCACAATTGATGGTATCGTAGTAGTAGATAAAATATATTTGTAATAACTGTTAAAATGAATAAAACAAACAAAGTACTTGGGTCCTCTGATGAGGGGGAGGTGGCTGGGGAATGCAAGCAATGCTATCAGATAGTTAAACTTAAATTCTATTTACTAATTTCAAAGCTGATCTATCCCTTAAAAAAAAGTGATATAAAAACACAAATTCCCAGAGCGAGATTTCATTTGCCAACAGACCCTAGTTTCTTTGCCAAGCCAGAGCCCATGATCTGGCTAGCAAGACAAAAAAACAGATCCAACTGAACAGAGCAAAAAGGATGAAGAATGAGCAGAGCAAAGGCAGAATTATGTTTTTGACCCTCCTTTTTTTTCTTTTACCAGATAACCACCATCATCTACTACACAACAAACAAACAAATACTTTCATATTTGTTTATAAAAAGTGTTATAGACAGTAATATATCCCAGTCTGTCTTTAGCTACCTCTTCTTTCCAGAGGGTCCTCCTTTAGAATGTCCTCCTCCAGAAGATCCTCCTCTAGAATGTCCTCCTCCAGAAGATCCTCCTCTAGAGGGTCCTCCTCCAGAGGGTCCTCCTCCAGAAGATCCTCCTCTAGAGGGTCCTCCTCCAGAAGATCCTCCTCTAGAAGGTCCTCCTCCAGAAGATCCTCCTCCAGAAGATCCTCCTCTAGAATGTCCTCCTCCAGAAGGTCCTCCTCCAGAAGATCCTCCTCTAGAATGTCCTCCTCCAGAAGGTCCTCCTCCAGAAGATCCTCCTCTAGAATGTCCTCCTCCAGAAGGTCCTCCTCCAAAAGATCCTCCTCTAGAAGGTCCTCCTCCAGAAGGTCCTCCTCCAGAAGATCCTCCTCTAGAATGTCCTCCTCCAGAAGGTCCTCCTCTAGAATGTCCTCCTCCAGAAGATCCTCTAGAGGGTCCTCCTCCAGAAGGTTGTCTTCTAGAGGGATTTTCTCGAAAGAATTGTCCTCTAAAGGACTCTCCTCCATAAGATACTCCTCCATAAGATACTCCTCCATAAGATTCTCCTCCATAAGATACTCCTCCATAAGATACTCCTCCATAAGATTCTCCTCCATAAGATTCTCCTCCATAGGTCCGTCCTACATCCACCTGGCTCCACCTTGAAACAAAATAACAATTGGGTTTAATACACACAGTCAATGGTCAATGGTCCAATCAATACTATTATCCAATCAATATTATAAGACAATATTATCAAATATGAAGACAAACCTGTTGTCTTCATATTTGGCCTTATTAAGGCCTGCTGCTGTTTCTGGGTATGCTGTTGTTGAGTATGCTTGGTATTGAGGCATAGGCTCTGTAAACAAATAATCACACAGACACTTGATTATCCTAAATAAGGATGGGAGATTTCAACTTGAACTTTAGTCCAGTATGCTCATAAGATATAACGAATACTATACATTTGAATAGAGTTTGTAAATGTCATTTTCCCTTTAAACCAACTTGCTGTTGATATCTGGGACACTAACCCCTCCCAGTAGCTATTTTGATGTTGAGACATGCCTAAAGGATGTTGCACACACAGGGACAGAGAGAGTATGAAAGTATGAATGTGATGAGTAACGGTTTTAACTTTTATCAAAAGATTCTCTGTTCTATTTTTCTTCTCAAAACACAGTTTAGCATTTATCAGCGTAAGACTTGATTAACAAGAAATACCTGCTGGTTGGCTTGGCTTCACTGATTCCAGAATGTGAACAGCTTTCACTGTGGAGTGAGGGATGGGGTGGGGGAGTTAGGATGAGGTATTTCAACTTGGACTTGTGTCCAGTATGGTCATAAGATATAACGCATAATATACATTGAATACAGTATGAAAATGTCATTTTTCCTCTAAACAAACCTGCTGTTGATATCTGGGACACTAACTCCTCCCAGTAGTTATCCAGCTGCTTATTCAGTTATAAAGAAGCTATAACCTTTTAGCAGCTAATGGCTAATATTGCTGTTTTGTCAAGCATTACACATGTTATTGCTATATAGGCCCACCTTAAAATGTAATTTAACAAAATGTTGATGTTGAGACGTGGGTAAAGATAGATGTTGCACGAAATCGGACCTCAAAGGGACAGAGAGAATATGAAATGTGTGATGAGTAAAGGTTTTAACTTTTATCAAACGGTTCTTTGTTCTGTTTCTTTTCAAAACACAAGTTTAGCATTTATCAGTGTAAAACATGATTTACAGGACATACCTGCTGGTTGGCTTGGCTTCACTGATTCCAGAATGTGGACAGCTTTCACTGTGGGGAGGGAGATGGGGGTGGGGAGGGTTAGGATGGGCGATTTCAACTTGAACTTGAGTTCAGTAGACTCCAAAGCCTAGATTCAAGACTAGACATCTCTTATGCCTGCACAAATGATGCAACCGAACAAACCAGACTAATCAGAAACACCCGTCAAGCTAATTGTCCAAATACTTTTGGTGCCCTGAAATAGGGGGACTATGTATAAAAAGTATTGTTACTAAATGGTGAAACCAATATTTATACAAATACCCTCAAATAAAAGATGACAATGTGTACTTTAAAGGGGCAATCGGGGATTGGTACAACCATTTTTGTACTTTGCATATGTATGTATATAAATTAATTATATATCGCCATTGATTCTTGAAGGATATGACTTAAGGCCTCATCCACACTTGACACTTAAATCTTCTAGATGCTCAAAAGTCACATTGTGCCCTAATTGTGTTCGGATCCGGCTGACCACCTCACAAGGTCAACAAGCTTGTATTGTATTCCAATTTCTATCCTGTCCAGACAAAATCCGGCCAGCGGAATTGAATTTGAGAGTGGTTACATTTCTCCAGCCCCATCCCTCAGCTTTGTTATTGTTTGGATCCCAGATTGCCCCTTTAACCTCATATTGTTTGATTTTAAATCCAAACTTTTGGAGTATTGAGCCAAAAGAAGAAAAAATGCTTCACTGTCCAAATACGTACGCAGGGCACTGTAAGATATAATGAATAATACAATTTTGAATACAGTTTGTAAATATAATTTGTCAACCTGCTGTCAATATCTTTTCCACTTCCTCCTCACAGTAGCTATCCAGCTGCTTCTTGAGTTCCACCACCATCTTCCCCAACATTCCAAAATCACAGCCTGGGTTAATGGTGGTGCCAGGCAACTCCTCAGACACATCATGATCACAGAGGCCCTTGTAGTTCTGTAAATCAAGAGGAAATTCTATTTGAATACAGTTGTACAGTCAGGAGGAGCCTCCACCTCTGGTGAGATATTCAAAAAATGAATAAGTAGCATCACCTGAAGGAAATATACGTGGTCCTCTGTACATGACAGCTGCTCAAGTTCAGCGTCTCTCCTCCTCAGCTCAGCGACCTCCTGCTCCAGATGTCCCAGGAGTTCTTCAGCCTGACTCACTTCAGCCTTCTCCTGGGCTCTGATCAGCTCTCTTACTTCAGTGCATCTTCTCTTAAGGGAGTGGATTACCTCAGCAAAGATCCTATCACTGCCCTCCACTGCTACCATTGCAGACTGTTTCAGTGACATTATAGACTTGCTGAGCTGTTCCACTTCCTTCTCCGTTGCTTGTATTTTCTGTTGGAATATTCCACGTCTACTTGATACAACATTCTGTGAACAGACACACCCAGAGTTAGAACAAACTGAAAATAAAGTTAATACACTAAAGGGTGGTTTCCTGGACAGAAATTAAACAAAGTTGTGGACTAAATCGGAATTTCACAGAAGAATTTCCAATGACCATACTTTCTAGTGAAGAAGTAGGCTTCATCTGTTTCTGGGAAACCAGTCATATAGCATAGAAGATAGGTAACCTGGGTCTGTGTTTAGCCCTACCTGTTTCTCTGCTGCAGCTGAGACCGTATCATGGCCTTTATGTTCATCCACTGTACATAGATAACAGATACATTCATTATCAGTCCGGCAGTAAATCTCTAGCAGTTTGTCATGATAACAGCATATCTTCGCCTTAAGTTGTTCAGTTGCATCAATAACCTTGTGTTTTTTTCCAGGGTTTAAGTCATCGTGAAGTTTAAGGTGACTCTCACAATAAGAAGTCAGACACACCAGACAGGACTTGACTGCTCTGAGTTTTTCTTCAGTACAGATGTCACAATCAACATTTCCCATTCCATCATAACACCGGACATAGGAAGTATCTTGGAAATCTGTGTTCATCAGTTTCTCCACCAACTCAGCCAACATGGTGTTTTTGTTCAAAACAGGCCTTGGAACGAAGGTCTGTCTGCACTGGGGGCAACTGTACACCTGCTTCTGATCATCTTGATCCCAGCAGTCCTTAATACAGCCCATACAGTAGCTGTGTCCACAGGCAGTGGTCACCGGATCCTTCAGTAGATCCAGACAAATCGGGCAGCTGAACTGGTCCTTCTCTACAGAAATGTTAGTTTCTGCCATTTTGTAGCCAATAGACTGAAATATACAATAGACTGTGTAGAAATATGATCAATTTTGAATTTGCAAGTTATGAGGAAGTGCGCAGTTTAAATAAGGAAGTGAACTTTGACCAATAATTTCCTGTTATTTGCGCTGACGGAAAATTCCAAATGCCGTCCTTCACTTTGTCAAATACGTCAAATATTGCCGCAAAGCCGCTAAAACGGTCACGAATGAACTAGACTACAATTAAAACAGCAAAAAATCTATGAAAAACAGCCAACTTCAGTTTTAGTCCCGCGTTACTGCGGTAATGATGATTGACACTAAATAGTAATCTCTGGTCCACATTATCAGACTGGTAGCCTATTCCTTCTTCTTCCTATTGCATTCATTCTACTGATGTCGCAGTGAAGTGTATTGCTTGAAGTGAGAGTTTGTTCACCCTCCCTCCTTTAAAAACCGACGTGCCACGTCTGTTCTCTGAGCTCCAACTAGCTCCATATAGCTTCATTAGACTTCCGGTTTCACTTTTCGCCGTATTCGCTGCTTCAAAATAAAAGCGCGAGTTAAAACATTAATGGAAAGTGATGGGATAATATTTTCTTTTATTTTTCGCTGAAATACGGACGAATTACTCAACAGAAAGTATGTACAATTCTGACAAAGTATTTTGGATCTTACTTATTGGTGCAATTACATGTAATTTTACACATGCCTATTATATTTGTATAAACTGGACTGTACACAAAATATTTTCCAAGGCTAAACATGATTTTTTACTACCATTGTACTCCACAACACTTCTAGTATACATATCAATTGAATTTTTACTTTTACTTTTACTGTGGCCCAACAGTTAAAAGTGCCTAGTCTAGATTGCATAGGGAATACATAATAGCTGTACACAAAAAATAATCAAAGGCTAAACATGATTTTCACTACCACTGTACTTCACAACACTTCTAGTATACATTAGGTGAGTTTCAACCATGAGCGATGTCATACGAACAATTATTGTGTACAGGCCATTATGTATTCCCTATGCAATCTAGACTAGGAGTCCACTATGTATTCCCCATGCAATCTAGACTAGGCACTGTTGGGCCACAGTAAAGTGCATTGGCGGTGACCATCCCAGTATCTACTGCCTCTGTCAAGCGGATATTTTCAGCCCTAAAACGCATTAAAACGTATTCAAGAAATCAGACTGAGCAGGCTCGACTGTCAGCACTGGCCTCCATCATCGAGAAGGACCTTTTATTGGAACTGAAACGCACCATGTACTATACAACCGTGTCATTGAACTCTTTATTTTTGATCATTATAACTGACATATTTGTCTATTACTTTTCATTTGTTTATTACTTGTACTTCTCATTTTACATAGGGTACATATAATGGACTGTACACAAATATTTTGGCTTTATCAAGGCTAAACTTGATATTTAGTACCAATCTACTCAGCAACACTTCTAGAATATGGATCAAGTGAGTTTCAACCATATTTGTGTACAGCCCATTATACATACCCTCAGCTGCTTCCCTGTGGTTAAAAGAGTAATGTTCAAATGGTATTTTCTCTAACTCTTAGCAAGACTGCTTTTGAATAATAGTAATTTTAGTAATTTTAGCATTGTGACTGCCAATGGCACTTGGTCCTTCCATAGATTTTTGCTGATGATGACTGATGTATAGATGATTCACTTACTTTAGACAAATGTATTTATTGTAAGTCGCTTTGGATAAAAGTGTCTGGTAAATGTAATATATATATATATATATGTATATAGCCCAGCCATAATAGAAAGACATAATTCCAACAGAGGGCAGTGTTTACTTATAGTAATTTGCCTGCCCCTCAGGCTAAATAGGGAGACATTAACCTTAATCTCATAAGAAGACGCCAGACACACCAGATACAACTTGATGGCTCAGAGTTTTCCCTCAGTGAAGATTGTCACAATCAACAACATTTCCCATTCCATCATAATGCCGGACAGAACAAGTATCTTTGAAATACTGTCTTCAACAGTCTCTCCACTTACTCAGCCAGCATGGTGTTTCCGTTCAGAACAGGCCTTAGGATGAAGGTCTCCCTACACTGGGGCAGCTGTGGACACCCGTCTGATCATCCTGATCCCAGCAGCCATTGATACAGCCCATACATTAGCTGTGTCCACAGGTAATGGTCACTGGATCCTTCAACAGATCCAGACAAATCAGGCATCTGAATTGGTCCTCCTCTACAAAGATTTTAGCTGCTCCCATTTTGCCAACAGTCTAAAATACACAAAGTAGGAATTGTATCAATTTTGAGTTTGAATGAGATTAAATGTAGAGCTGAGACAGAGGCAAATGTGCAGTCTGAAAAGAAAGTGAGTGTTGGTCCTCAACATAGGTTGAATGTGTGGTCGTTCTGGTCAAACTGGTATGACAGTCCCTGGCTGTAGGGCAGTTGTCTTCTTCATCAATATGTGGAACAGTCACAGAAATATATTGTGACTTAAAGAGAATCATAACTCCATTGTATCACAAGTATTCAAGGTGTCCTACATCTGATGCATGTCCTCCCTGTAAAGCAGTGTCCAGTCAGTGCATCCTTCTTTCTATCTGCCCTTGTGGGTTAACGCAAGGTTTCAACAACAGTCATGTCATATATGTAACTAGGAAAGGAGGAAGTAAGGATTTGTATAATCATGAGACGAATCACTCTAGCCCCTAGCATATAGCACAATGCAGCAGTGCACAGACGTCATTTGATACACAGAAAAGTCCCTCAGCCGCTTCCCCGTGGTTAAAAGAGTAAGGAGGATTTCACCCTCTATCTGTTGAATAGAATACTGGCAAGTAATACATCTTTTGAATTACTTGTATATTGTCTCGTGTGTTTGTGTGATTATTTTTGATTCAATGTTATTATTAAAACTGCGCTCTACCGGCGCATATGTAAGTTATAGAGAACACACCTGTGATGATGTCATTTCACTAAAGCGCAGGCGCTTTTGAAGCTTCATCAACATTCATTTTGTCTAGACCTCTAAACACTGGAATATAGTCCGCCAGCAACAACGACAGCGAGCCAATATCGATATTCAGAAATGTCTGACATAGAGCAACCTTTGATAAATAGGCGAGGCCAATACTTTTTAATGTGAAGTTCTATGAACGAATTGTTCGCATAATAATATTTAGGCTCGCCTAAAATTTGGATAAGCTATTTTTTTTTTTTTTAATCAGACCGCTTGTCAAATCTATAACGCCTGCGGACGGACGCGTATTTTCGGTAAATGTTATTTTTTTCCCCGTCAATTTTGGCATACTTGAGTCTTTCCATTGAGGGTATTACAACATGGCAACGACACAACGTTTGATGATGGGGAGAAGTTAGCTGATGATGGACAATTAACATGAAAGCTCACCACCCGGTTCGCCGAGGTAACGTTCAGTTATAGCTCGCAGCTCGCCCTGGTAAGTAGCCTCGTCATTCGGCTACTTACCAAGTTGACAACCGCCACACACTCCAAGCAGGAGTTTATCTAGTGCCTGATTCGAAGTAGCAAACTGCCGTCGTTAGCGGGAAGGAGGCGGTTCCAACTAGGCCTTTTGGCTGGCACGAGAGAAGACCCGCCTCGCTTGTCAGTGTTTGGGACCGTTCCAACCGGCTCCTTGGCCAAACGTGTAGGATTGTCTCACCGGGTGATGGCAACGCATGGATAGGAACCTGATTACAAGAAGGTAGTTAAATGAGATTGACAATCATTTCAACGAGATATTGCTAATTGTATTGATACATAGACGCGATAACGTTAGCTCGTTATGGCAACGCGGAACTGTCATTCGCTGTGCGGAGTGGAGATAACAAAGAACCCTAGCTCTAGCCACTAGCTAGCTAGCTAAAAAGCTAACGTTAAATATCTGGCGTTTTATATTGTTGGGAATAATGTTAGCCTTTACACGTAATGTTTAATAGTTAATTTAACGAGAAATGAGAATTTAAGTCACAACGAACGTTGTTTTTTTCAACAAAGGACTTCATTTTGGGAGCCTCTAACCTACCTAGCTAGCCAGCTGCTGCCTATGCTACAGGGAGTTGCTGCGCAGCGTCGGGCCGTGATATTCACACATCGGTATTAGGCCAAGCTATGCGCTGTCGCACTGTGCGGCTGTGGCACGAAATGATGGTTAGAGACAGCTAGCTGGCGTTTATTTTCGACGTTATCGTAAGTGCAGGATTGCTACAATTAGCTGTAGTTTTGTGATGATGCCATCAATGTATATGCAGCAGATACGTATAAATATTGTACGCCGCAGGGTGGTACAACGCGTGAGTCGTCTGTTTCCATTGTTTGTCAGTGAAGTTGATAACTCATTCTAACATGAATCACATGACTTTCTCTGTAAAGTTAGAAATTGTGTGACAGAACTAGGCCAGGGAGGTTTGCATAAACCTTTTAGTTTTTCAAAGCTGTTTGCACGGTCAGCGTCATGCGCCTGTTTAAAGCAAATCAATGACTGCCACTGCTAATGGTAGTGGGATTTCTAATGTGTTATCATTACGTCGTGTTAGAGATTGGACTGTATACTCTAAATCGTGAAATAATTACTGAACTCTTGAGTTGCCACTTCACCAATACACCATAAAACACGCATCTTGTTGACATATTTATAGCCACAATGAAAGAGTAATGTTTGAGAGCAACAACTACACCAATGTTAATGTCCCCCCCCCCCCCCCCCCCCCATTAGTGGTGTGATTATTATGACTCAAGAAGTTCCAGTTATTATGTTTTATCTTATCTGTCCTTTCTTCTTTCCCCCTGCAGTGACACTGAATCGCAATTAGGAGTGTGTGGCCTGTCGTTGCTTGCTAAGGGAAGCTTGGTGCCTGGAGCAGTTCTTTCTCCCTCCCCGGTGATTCCTTATGCTTGATAGCAGCTGTACTGTGTGTCCTGCAGGATGGATGGTGTGGACTTAAGGGGTCTCGTGTGTCAGCATCAGCGCTCCCTGTTCTGTGACGGTATTCTGTTCTTTTCCCTTTACAAAAGAACAGGCCCCATCCTACACCCAGACTCTGTGCCCTGTACACCTAGTAACTGTATTTGAGCAATAAGCACACAGGGAGGTATAGGAGGGAGTTGTGAAGCATCCTCCTCCTCTTTTTTTTTTTTTTATATATATAAACCACATAGATAACTGCTTCTTTACTGAGTCTGTATGGAGGAAGTGTGATATTTTTGTTTATATTTCTTGGTTGAATCATACCCACTCACTCGTTGTGGGTGGTGGGATGTCGGAAAAGCCCAACGACAAGATGGTGAAGTTCCTGGCTCCCCCTCCGAAGAGTGGAAATGGAAACAGTACCGGGTCCGGTTCGGACTCGCTGGTGGGTGAACGGCTGACAGCGGAGGTGAGAAGACGGCATCACACCATGGAACGTGACCGATGCAATCTAGAACAACATCGCTTCTTTCGTCGCAGTGTGATCAGTGACTCCAATGCCACAGCCCTTGACCTCCCTTTACCCAACAAAACCCCTGTCCTCGTGCCCCTGCCAGCCCATGTTTGTGAAGACACCCCTCCGAGTCCCAAGGCCCCTGCTGCACACCTGACTCAGGTCAAGCAGGGTGTGGCTGTGACTGAGGAGTCCTCTGAGAGAGGTGGAGGAGTGAAGGTGGATGTGGTCGATGTAAAACAGAAGGCTGCTGTGGCTCAAGACATATGTGATGGGGAGGTAAGGGTGGTTCAGTCGGCACCCAGGCTAGGTGCGAAACCGCCAGACCAAACAGAGCCAGAGAATGGGACTGAGGTGAAGGAAAGGCGTGAGGAAGAGGAAGGAGAGGGGGAGGAGGAGGACAAGGACTCTGCTAAGGCTCGGGCGGAGGCAGAGCAGAGGGAGGCAGAAAAGAAGGTGCAGGAAGACATCGAGGAGGCAGAGACCAAAGCAGTTGGAACATCGCCAGATGGCCGTTTCCTGAAGTTTGATATCGAGATTGGCCGAGGGTCCTTTAAGACAGTCTACAAGGGCCTGGACACTGAGACTACTGTTGAGGTGGCCTGGTGTGAGCTGCAGGTAAGAGACCATGGCGTATATTTCATGAATCTGCAATGTTTTTCCCCTCTCTTTGCCTTCATTCATGCATTCACCTCAACAAACAGGCTTTCCTGTCCAGCTAAAAGTGAGGCTTATGCCATATATGCTTTCACCTATCCTAACCATATGTCAGTCAGGTGAGGGAAGGACCAGGACAGGAAGCCACATTAGACTATTGAGACAATGCTCTTAGTTTTTCTCCCACAGGGACCGGAAGGTGATATCAGCAGCCAAACTGTATCCTCATTGTCCAACTGAAGTATCTATGTTGCTTAGATTTGAGAGAGAGTACATTGGTTTGAGTTTAGTCTGATTGATTCAAAACCTGTTTGTAATTGTATTGAAACTATTTCTATATGACGTTTTCACTAGTCACTCACTTTGACAAGTAGGGCTGGGCTTAGGCTATGACTTGACCTTCTTTAATTTCTGTGACTATCAGATTGTCAAGTGGTCTGTGAGTCATCGGAAATGTGGACATTGTGACTTTGGGTGTCACCTTTTAAAACACCTGTGTCACTCACAGTCAGTCATTGTAGCGTTTCCATGCAGATTACTCAACGCTGTTACTTTTGATCTCTTAAATAATAATAAGAGGCCGGCCGAGAGACTTCGTAAATATGGCGGATCTGTTGTCCGGCTTCCTTTTGAAAGAGGCTTTGGTAGTAGTCAATATAACAAGCCCTGTCCATGGGTCCACAACATCGGTGACTGTTTGCATTTGCGTTTCAGTAGACTCTGGTCTTATGGCCCACAGCCAGACTCATCCCTGGTTGTCCCTTGAGTCACTGCCACTGTCTGCTATTTTCCTTTAAGAGACAGGGTTTGCGTTTCCCTTTTAATTGTTTGGGTTCTTTCTGGACGGGGGGGGGGGGCCCACTTCCACATTTAGTGATGTAATTAAAAAATATGTGCCGTCCTTTCCCTTCCTCCAATTGTGGTCTTCAACTTTTGCTTTTCTGTGTCATTGGTATGACTAGTTGGTGTTTTTTTTATGTTCCCTTATTGGTATTGTCACACAGGGTGGTATTACGTAGCCTGTCTGTTTTGTCTCTAATTAAATGATGGCCCTTCATCCTCAGTCCTTGACTGTAGTTTGGGAAATGTAAAGAAAAGACTTAATCTTACTGATTGCTTCATAATGTTTTACCACTGAGCCTATGGTGAACAGACCTATATGGTCAATAGATAGCCCTAACATATCCAGTACCAGTCAAAAGTTTGGACACACCTTGCCAAGAGTGTGCAAAGCTGTCATCAAAGCAAAAGGTGGCTACTTTGAAGAATCTAAAATATAAACCATATTCTGGTTTGTTCATTGTTTATGTTCCTTCATAGTTTTGATGTCTTTAATATTAATCTACAATGTAGAAAATAATACAAATAAAGAAAAACCATTGAATGAGAAGGTGTGTCCAAACTTTTGAATGGTACTGCATATATTTTTTTAGAGCAATCAGTAAATGTGGGATACTTTACATAGATGTTTTCCCTTGTCTATTTTTGACTCAGCAACATACACAAAGTCTGGAGTATGTTTATATGTTCTACTGCCTATAGCAAAAGGGCTATGGCATGTTCTGTTTTAGCTCAATGGCTATCCTGGTGATTCTGGTCAACAAGCTAATGCTGGTCAATGACTGTCACTCCAGAGAACACAGCAACAAGGCCCACAGCAGTGTTTGACCTCATTCATTGCATGTATGTTTGCATTATATACTCATGCTTTGAGCTTGTCATGACCAGTAGAGACCCCGCACAGACACTGACACAGACACACACACAGGGTCTACACTCAGAAGCTACTGTGGAGAACAGGCTATGCAGCCCAGGCACATGCCCCTCCCCCCTCACACTGAGAGAATCTTGCACATGCTCAGTGTGTGCCTGTTCTAAACGCTTGTGTGAATATAAAGTGGGTCAGATTCCTGACTGAGGAATTTCTAATCTCCTGTGTGAAGTGAAGTGCAGCAGGCTGGCCTGCCAAGGCCTGTTTCTACCCATTCCCAGCCTCCCCCCTCTCTCCATCCACCCCCCGCTCCCAACTCTGTAATAACATTGTATTAACATGCTGTTACACAGCACATTAGCAATTACATATCAATGGAGTTTAAAGGTCAATTATACTAATTAGCCTACAGCATTTCTACACAGGTATAGGGGCAACTTAATGTGATGTAACATCTTACCCTGGATCTGGGGTTCTAGCTGGCAACTTATACATACCTACCTACTTTCTTTAGCTCTCCAACTTCCCAGAAGTCAGTCCCCCTTCCTCCCTGGTCCTGTAGAGAATGGTGTAATGTTGGGGGTGGTTTTGGTTTGACCTCACCAATTTATGAATGCAACGTTACTTAGGCTTGACTCACTCCTCTTATTCACTAATACGTTAGTCAGTATTGAAGGTGCACACTGTTCCTAAGTTTCTTGTGGTATTTATTCATTTAGATTCGTAGTCCAGGTGAGGTGTCTCCATTGTGTTTTAGAGGACTTCACAAAGAACACCGTCTGCGGTGTGTGGTCCCTCTTGCCAATAAATTACCTTGATTGATTGATCCAATTAGTTCTACAGCTGGATGGGAACCAGCAGACACAGTGACCCATATAAACAGTTATAAGATGTTTACCCCTTGTCTTATTGTTGGGGTCGGTCCACCGGAGGGTTGTGTTTCCAGTCTGCTGTGTGTATGACTGCGTAACCTGACTCCTTGGCCCCCCTCGGCTGTCTCTGTAGGCAATATACGTTACTCTGCAGGGATGGAATGTGGTTCAATTCGTCTTTCACATGTCCACTGCCAGGGTTTCATTGCTACGCTGTAAGGAGCTGAAATCCCCTCTTACATGGTTATTAAAGCTGTCCTGTGATTATGCAAACACCAGCCCCTGGGTTAGAACATGTGTGTCTTTGTTTGTTTGTGTGTGCACCCCTCCTCATTCACCTTTCCCAATCTGAACAATAGTCTCTCACTCAGTTTGTAAACTTCACTACACATACACCCACTTCTTCCGTCCCAGATAGGGCAGCTTTTGATGGTATTACCCTCAATAACTTCCCCCATGGCTTTGCCTCACTGCTGCATACAAAGCCAGTGAAGACAGACAGGTCACAGAGGAAACGCACTCCCCCTCACCCTGGTTAACGTGCTTGTTGCTACTTTACGAGAGGTGGTTATTATGAAGGAGTTAAGAGGTGGTTACAACAGTGTATGTAGCCTACACCTACAGAATTTCTTTCCTTTGCAGAACTGTTTTTTCAAACCCCACACACCATCCCTAATCTGTTTCTCGTAAAAGACAATTCAACAACAATTTAGCTAATAGCCTTCTATCAGAACTACCCTCTTTCTAAACCTACACCTGACTTCCAGTCCTAGCAATGCAATGCAATGCAACACACAGTAAAAATAGCCTACATACTTTCAGAACCGCTTTCTGGGTAAATACCAATACTTTGTGGTAATTCCAAGACCAATAATTCATTGCAAAAGAGTGTAATATTCTGATTCCTAAGAAGGATCTAGAATGAGATACAATTCTAAAGAGCAATGTCCTGTCTGTCAGTATCAGCCATGCCACCTATCATTCACTAAGTGGGTTATAGATAGGTAGGTGGGTACTTTATTCATCCCTGAGGGGAAATGAAGTTGTTACAGCAGCTCACATCACAAACAACAACAACAACAAAATAAAGTGACAATAGAAAATAGAATAAAAATCTGAAACATTATATACAGTAAGAACAGTCCTGTATGGTTTAACATCCCCCAGCCTGACTCTGATCACGATCGAGCCAGCCGGAGGAGGAGTTGTACAGTCTTATTGCGACAGGCAGAAAAGAAAATATCATTATATGCCATCATTCAGATCTCTAATTGTATTGTTTTATTGCATGTTGCTGCTGATAAAGTTCTCTGATCTGGCTCGGTATTAGCTTATGCTGTTTGCCAATAGGTGTATTGATTTCTTGGTGATGTTGTCTGTTTAGTGAGCATGACTAACACAACCCCAGTGCTTTGGTTTATGTTAGTTTACTGAATGTGTAGAGTTGATAAAAGCCAAAGCAAAAAGCTGCACCCACTGACTTACTGTGTTGTACAGTCTAGTTCTTATGTGAGTGATTTTAATGAAAACATTTCAAATCTTCTCTTATACGTTCTCTGATATGTTCTTATATAGGCCTTAGGTTATGTTTCTCTCTGCATATGGAGTTGGCCAGTTCTACATTATTGGTTGGTGTAGGGGAATAGTTTTCATTTCTCTTTTTTTTTTCTTTTTTTCTTTCTTCCCCTAGTCATTTTGTAACATCGGGGAGAGTCAGGTAGACACTTGAAGTAGTGGTGGTTCCTGTTTATCTATGCTCATCAGTGCATAAGTAAATTAGACCTGTTCTTGCAGAACTGTGAGCCTGGCAAGACTGGAAACATGACACATTGCAACAAGTTTGACAACTTTCCCCTCATCAAACCCTTAAGTCTTGTTTGACTGTTGAAATGAAATACCAACATTTCATGGAACGGCCCGGCCCGACACGTTAAATCTGGAAGCCATCTGTTCACAATAGTCTGATAAAAACTTTTGAGTCATCCACCCGACTCTATCCACCCACAGTACCTCTCTCATTCGTTTTGGATCTTTTGCAGGCATGTTTGAACAATAAGTAGGTCACCCCACAGAGGAAGAGGAGAAACAAATGGGAATAAATTCAGGAGCCTCCCCTCAATGAAGTGTGTCATCCCCCTCTCCCTTCTCCCCCCTCCCCTCGAGCGCTGGCTGATCCCCAGTGTAGAAAGCTGAGGAGGAGACCTCCTAGGCATCCTTCAGAAGCCCTGGAGGCTGCCAGCCCATCCGGTTTCTGATATCCAGGGAGTGTCAAGCTATAGCCCAATAGTCTAACATGGAGACATTTGCACGTCAATCATTGCACGTCAATCATCGGTAGTCATTTGGAAATTGATTTATTGGTCTTTTGCGTTCACCAGTCCAACTATGTTCGATCGGTGACTATCGTTTGAATAGAACCCTTGTTGCACTCCTGGCTACTCCTCAATGAATTCAGAGCTGTGTAGCATTGCTGCAATTCTGGGAAGAGGGTCGGGTCTGTCTGTCAGCCATGCCTTCTGTTTGAGGATAGTTATTTCAACCCTCCTGCGACAGACCACAGACACGGTAGCCATTTTGTACCGAAACCCTCGCCAGTTATTGTATTAGGGAAGTGACCACTGGGAAATTGGAAGCCATTCTCTGCACAACTCCATACCAGTGGTTATTATCAGCCTTGAATGTTGTTTGAACGAGATTAGCCATTTCCGGCGTTTTATCAATCAGGATCTTTTGTGCGCTGCTTGCTAACTCTGTTATCTTGATCTGATGTGATTTAGAGGTTTAGAGAGGTTTCTCTCTGTACAAAGAGACTCCTTGTTTGTATAATGTTGGTCTAATGGATGAATGAGGGGAGGACTGGAGCTCTGCTGATTCTCTTATGTTTTGTGTAAACCAAAGAAATTGCTTAATATAATGTGATAAAGATGAGCAGATTTGTACCAGCCTCTGTTGCTTGGGGGTAGCTTAGATAACTGTTGGTATTGTGTTTCACTCATTCAATGTCATGGAGTCAATGTACACCAGAGCGAAGAGCTTTTCCGTATGTCAACAAAAAGAGATCATGTTTTGTAGGTTTCCTGTAATTTGCCCTCTGTAAAAGCCTAGCTCTCATTCATATTTGGTCAATAATTGCCTTGATATGAACCAGTAAACTTTGTTCCTGAGCCACGAAAAGCACAATTCTGTCATTCATTGGCCAACATCACTTGTTTCACCAACATAAAAGAACCATAGAGGCCTTGCATGCATTGTGCTTCAGCCCTCTCTCCCTACATGCACACACACATCAAGTTATCTGTGGCGTCATTCCATGTCAAATCAACGGACAAAAGAGGATTTCGACACCCACCGTCTCAGATTAAAAAATAATGATCACCCAATGAGACAAATCTTTGTTCCATCCTGGTCAGCCACACCTCATGTCATTGGACATAAACAACCACTCTCCTCAATATGATATGCCATTTAGCTGACGCTTTTATCCAAAGCGACTTACATTGCAGTGATATGATATTGTTCCCTTACTTTGTTTGCTTTTCTTATTAATTTTCTTTCTGACAAATAATCTGTTCTGACTTAAACTCTTCACTCTACATGTATAAATCATTGTCATTTGAAGGTAAAGTTAACTAACATTGAGTACTATTTCATACTTTATTCAACTAATAGCAGGGACAGTGCCATCTAGTGGACATAATGATACTCTCACACTGTATAATGGGACATTAGACACTTCAACGACTAATACCTTTGGACAGGGCAACCTCCAGATTACCAGAACAACCAGAAATACATTACATAGTATGAAGAAACAAAACCCCAAGCCGCAGCTTCATATTACTTGTCAGACACTTGTCGATATTCCATACTGGCTGACAAAGTCGTCTAAAGGAAGGGTTCATGGGTGACTTTTGACCATTGTTTTGGATTCCTCATGTCTTAATCATTATCTGGTAGGACTTTGGTCAAAGTTGGTTTTGCGCTTTGAATTCTATTGAATATTTTATTAATCCCACTAACTGAAAATAGCCAATTTAGGTACAATCAGTTATCTTATTTCTCAGGGATGAAACTATATTTCTACAGAATAATGATGTATGAATACCTATCTGTTTCTAACTATAGAACCAATTTCAGAACAATCTGAGATGGTGGGTGTCATGGCTTGTTGATTTGACATGGAATGATCCTGTAGGTTAATAAGTATGTGTGAGTTTTCCTGACCAGGCAAAACAGACAGAACACAGATACTCTAGTTCTGCTTGTGGTGTGAGATGACCTAGTCTGTCAAAGACTGACAGCTCCTCTTACATTACCTTGTCCCCATGATCTCTGACTTCTACTGTCAAGCCTTGGGGCAGCCAAAGAGACTTCTCTGCACGTACACTATGAATGCAACATCAAGGTGTATCATGTTTCAATTCAGCCTTTGAGAATTGAAAATATAGTTTTTGAAAATCCCCAAATCTAAAATGGAATGTTTTGTGTATTTTGTCAGTGTGTTCCATCTGTATACTTCCACACACAGGCCCTGTATCCCTGACCCAGATCCCAGCCCAATGTTCCCCAGAGAGCTCCAACTAGCCCTCAGTGTCACCCCCAGTACAGGGACCTGACAGAGCCAGTCCTCAATGTGAACACAGCACAGGCCCTTCTCTCTCTCTGTCTGTCTATTTATAGTTGAAATGGGTTATTTATGACAGCCATCGCCTGGTTGCAGTATGTGCTCTGAGCTCTCCCATGAAGGCCTGTGCTGTACTGGCTTTGGAGGATATCCATAGTGCTTTTGGTTAAAGCTGCCGCAGGTCTCATCTGTGGTGCGCTTGGCTGCCTAGTACAGCCTTTTGAGCCCAAGAATCTTCTCTTGTTAAAGAGGCATGGAGGTCTAATACAGATGGTAGCCATTGTTTTATCCATGCTTGGGTAGCTAGCTTTATCAGGCTTTGATGGTTTTAAGATAATGAAAGCTATGAACGTAGCCCGAGAGTTTGTTCAAGTCCCAGGTGCGCTGTACTGATGTTTAGCCCTTGAGCTGGGGCCTTAAACTGAATAGCTTCAGTTGAATGTCCACTTGTATAACAATGATAACATGTGGCTTATATGAGTCCAGTGAGTTGCTATGGGGACAAGAGGTATCTGCTAAGCTAAGCAAACAGATCATGTGATTACCACTGTGGAGTTTAAAGCTGCTAGCCAGCCCGGTACAGCCCGTGTGCTGCTGACCTCACAGGTTGATTTGGAAATTCAAACCACTTTGGGCCTAATTGATGTGACGTGCCTGTCTGGCTCTGCTTTAGATCAAGCTGTGATTGTCTCTGTCTCAAGAAGCATCTCTCCTCTCTCTCTCATTCTCCCCCCTCCCCGTCTCTGTCTGTCTGTCTCTCTCTCTCTCCCCCATTCTCTGTCCCCCTCTGTCTCTCTCTCTCTCTCTCTCACAGGCTAGTCTATCTTTCTCTCCCTCTTCCAGACACACACTCCTCCACAGGGCTGTGTACAATAGGAGTGCCAGAGTATGAGATATTGCAGAGGAGTGGTGGAGCTATTTATTGAGCTGACTCATTCCCAGTGTGACAGACAGACAGAGCTGCTGCTGTGACTCATATCTGCAGTCACTGCTGCCCTCTGAATGCCTGCCAGCTGCCGGGGATTGATGTTATTTTATAGGGTTTCATAGGGTTTGCATTCCCTGGATGACCCACCTCTCAAATTACATTTGAATGACATTTGGCTTCGTCCCAGTGGCTCAAATGGCTCCCTCTCCTTGTCTTCCTTCCATCTTGACCACTGATGTGAGGAAATAATAGATTTGTCGATGTGTAGGCTTACACAGGAGGAATTCTGTTGAGTCATTTCACCTGTCAGTTAAAAAAAAAAGGAGATGTGAAGAAATGTGGAAAGGAAGAGTATTGGAACTTGGAGGTCAGCAATTATTGCTGTGTTAATGGTCTCAGTGTCTTGGCCCTCTCCCTTGGTGGTGACAGATGTTGTTTCTGTGTTTATGGTTCCGCTGGGCTGTAGTGCTCTCGGACCAATGGATCTCGGGCCTATTTCTGTTCTGAGTTTCTGGCTATTCATGGGCTGCCAGACTGGGCTCTACTCCCATGGATAGGGAGGGTAGGTCAGGGCTGTAGATCTGCACAGTATTAGCAAACTGTCCTCTGTGTAGTCGCCAAATATTCCATGACAATAGCATCCTAATTACATTGTTTTGTGATGTCGGATGTTAATTTGTTTTGTTTAACACGAGCAAATACGACAACATCTCATGGTGCTTAAATGTCACCGTGACACCCAGTAGGATTCTAAATGTCAAACTGAGTTTGCCAATCTGTGGATGTCCATTGTCCATGGCTCTGGGTTAGCCAAGTCACGTGTGGGCGTTTTCACAGTAGCGCTCAGGTTAGTAATAGAGGGGTTGCCAAGGAGCAACCAGGCCATTCTGGAATAGTGACCCTTATTAAACTCTCTATGGTGAGTGATTCATAGAAGCAATGAGAGACGTGGCTCACTCTTACTCATTTTCATGTCATTTAATTTCTGAAATCTTTCATATTGTTTCATATCATACTTCTTTCGTTCTGATTGTGTGTGTGTGTGTGTGTGTGTATAGGCCTACATGTTTTTGTGTGTTGGTGGCTTTGAGGTTGTGTGTCTGTGTTCATATGTCCATGGATGTGCCCTGTACTGTAAGTGGGTCAGAGTTCTAGGCTTCAAGGTAAGGCCCTTCACGTGAGCTTGGATGTGGTGGAGTGATGTGTGTTTTCTGAGCTCTAATCTGACCCACTGGCTCCCTCTCCTCTGTGAATGTGTTTCATATTCTCAGTGAGTTACTCATTGCTCAGGGCCAGAGTGTCTGGGTTAGGCTCAGATAGTCGGAGTCAGTGGTACACCCCTCACATGACCGTGTGGGCCAACCCAGTATAGCTTAGCCCTGTTCGGCTCTGTAGTGTAAATGAGTGTTTTGTGCAGGTCTGACAGGCTATATGCATAACTATTCATAAAACGTTTTCAGCTCTAAATGAATTGCTGATGTGTAGGGGCAAGGCGTCCAACATCGGCAATGCCTTTCTGACGGGGGGGTGAACAGGACAAGGGCTCTCGTGACTCCTCCACCCCTCCCCCCTGCAGAGGGGCGGAGCTGTAGAAGGCTTCTGTAGAATGCTGCCACGGATGTTTTGCATGACTGTTTCCACACGCTCTGCCGAGAGAGAACAGGGAGGGGAACCACAGGCCCGGCAGATGGACTGAAACTAGGTCAGTCTGTCAAAGTGCACTGCGAGCAGATTACCACCCCAGACTCTCTTCCCCCTCACCACTCTTGACTCCCTGTAACCCCTTACCCTCTCCTCTGCAGTGTTCTTGCTCACTCACCCTGAGCCCTCCCCACCTCCAAAGTACCCCCCAACCCCTACCTCCCTCCCCCAAAATATGCTTACTCCCTCATCCCCTACTCTAGTTCTCTCCCCTTACTCCAAAATTCCCCTCCCTAATAGGCTAACCCCCCCCCCCCCTTACTTCCCCACACACAAACTCCCAACTCATCATTCTAACACAAATGCCCTAGAGCAACCAAAGCGCAGTCCCTTTTTTAAAAGGCTTTGCAATGGGGTGTTTCATTGCTGTATTGTTGAGAGACGCCAGTCAGTGGAAAGTTTTTTTTTTTTTTTCTCTCTCTCTCGTCTCTCTCACAATGGGGAGAGTTTCCTGGACAACCTGGCTGGTCGCCAGGTCTTTTACTGAGGGTTTTGTATTCTGTGATGGGGTGGCTGATGGTGGCTTGGGAGCTCTACAGTAGAGCATGGTGCTAATGTAGGTCAAGTTGAGAGAGGCAGAGTGCTGAGTCCTGTGCATGCAAAACACCAGACTCTTGAGTTATGCAGCTATAGGCTATCCTCTATCTGGCCTATTGCTTGTAAAAGCACAATCTGAAGCTCCCTCGTGAATTTAGTTGTTACCTCCAAAAGTGGAATTGGTGGTTTGTTATAAGTTATATGAATACAACTCATGTTTTTGTTTGTAAAATAGTGAGTCTGAACCTGTGTAGCTATTTTATTTTACTTCTGCTGTTGATATTCTATCAGAGCCTTTGTTCAATCCAATAGTTTGGGTTGAAGGGCTAGTGCAGTGAGAAGAGCACAGTAGTGTTTGACACTAACACAGCCTCCACCCTACACTGGTAGCGGGTCACTAACACAGCCTCCACCCTACACTGGTAGCGGGTCACTAACACAGCCTCCACCCTACACTGGTAGCGGGTCACTAACACAGCCTCCACCCTACACTGGTAGCGGGTCACTAACACAGCCTCCACCCTTCACTGGTAGCGGGTCACTAACACAGCCTCCACCCTACACTGGTAGTGGGCCATTCTCTATCATAGTAGACTGGATGTGTGATGTGTGGCTGTTGCCTGATGAGAAAGGTGAGGTTGCGTGTTGTGTGCACTTCACTCTTGTCTATCTCTCTCTGTCACACACTTGCTCTTTTTGTTTTTCATTTGGTAGGAAAGTAGGCCAAAGCTGCACACATTCCACTCATTTCACAGCCATGTGCCAGAGAAAACGCCCCATCGTGCTGTGTCTGTGTCTGTGTGTGTCTGTGTGTGTGTGTGTCTGTGTGTGTGTGTGTGTCTGTGTGTGTGTCTGCTTGTGTGTGTGAGAGAAAGAAAGGGTGAGTCTGAGCATGCATAGATTTCCTGATATTGTAAGAGCATGCGATTCTTTCAAAGTCAAGTTAGTTTTTTAATGAAATTTGATAACTTCTTATTTATTTATTACAGTATTCATTTCCTCCACCTCAAAGCCGCTATACAGCAAAAAATATCCTGTATGTGCAAAAGTGTCTTGTTCCAAGTTCTCTAAAAACATTCAGATGCTAACTGATGGAAATGTTTCAGGAGCAGTAATTTAGCTGGCTAAACGTTGCAAGGTTGGGCACATGAATGCAACGTGTTACAGACGTAACCTTGCTCACTGCTGCCAAGATGCAGAGCTGCTTTTTTTATTTATTTTTTTATAGCTGCTTTGATAGTTTTTGCCGTATCTTTGACTTCTCCCACGTATGAAACACTGACATGTATTTTGGGACTGTGCCCCTGCAGGACCGTAAGCTGTCTAAGTCGGAGCGCCAACGGTTTAAGGAGGAGGCGGGGATGCTGAAGGGGCTGCAGCACCCCAACATAGTCCGCTTCTACGACTCCTGGGAGGCCCCCGTGAAAGGCAGGAAGTGCATCGTACTGGTCACAGAGCTCATGACCTCCGGCACACTCAAAACGTGAGTCTCACATGCTGACATACATACAGAGCCTTCGGAAAGTATTCAGACCAAGGGTCTGAAGGGTGTCATAGCAAAGGGTCTGAATACTTATGTACATGAGGTATTTCTGTATTTCATTTTGAATAAATGTACTGACATTTCTAAAAACCTGTTTTCGCTTTGTCATTCTGCGGTATTGTGTGTGCATTGATGGCAAATTCTTTTAATTTAATCCATTTTAAATTGAGTCTATAACACAAGAAAATGTGGAAAAAGTGAAGGGGTCTGAATACTTTCCGAAGGCACTGTAAACACACACACTGATTATTAATGTCTCAAGACATCTTGTCTAGTGCTGGACATGTAAATGTTGTTGCCCTCTGCTGGATGTTACTATGACCATAATATCCACATTATCTGTTAGATATAAATGATATCAATACAGTCTAAACGAGTGTAACATGTTCTGTATGAGTATGTTTAAAATGTATCCCCTCCCCCCACACCTCCTGTAGGTACCTGAAGCGGTTTAAGGTGATGAAGATCAAGGTGTTGAGAAGCTGGTGTAGACAGATCCTGAAGGGACTCCATTTCCTCCACACCCGGGCCCCTCCTATCATCCACCGTGACCTCAAGTGTGACAACATCTTCATCACAGGCCCCACGGGGTCGGTCAAGATCGGAGACTTGGGATTGGCCACGCTCAAGAGGGCATCCTTCGCTAAGAGTGTCATAGGTAAGACCCAGAAGTCACTGCTACCGTCTACTGTTCCCTGTGGACCCCAGACTGTAATGAGGGAAATGTCTTCTCTGTCATGTCTAAGGTCAAACTGTGGTTGAACATGAGATTCTGAACGATCAGGGTGGGGGGTTGTTTTTGATCTTTTCTTTTTGACAGTGTGGTTCGAAAACAGACCACAATGTTTCAGCTCCCTCTCAAACCACAGCTCAAACGGAGGCCAGATCATGGGGTAACGCTAGATAGAAACCTCTCTGTACACTCACACAGCTGGTCTGCTAGGTCTGGTTACTCTTTGACAGAAACCGATTTATTCCCTCCTTCTCCTCAAAGTGAAAGTTCACTATTTCAGGCACCTACTGAAAGTAAGTAGCGCCTCAAATCTCTGTCTCACTGTGAAATATGAATATATGAATATTCTATCTGTCATGCCTTACCTGCAGGCTAACCTGTCCAGGGGTGAAGGTATGGCCTCTGGTTCTCTCTTAGACTGGTCTTTGTCCTGTGGTTTGGAAATATGTGGTCTGTTTGCCAATGATGCCAATGATATTTACTATCTCTCTCTTTTTAAGGGTTTGCCTCAACAGGTTTTTTGTCAGTGTTTGTCTCTCTCTGTCTTTAAAAACCTTTATAGGACGACAGAGAATAATTTGTCTGCTTCTTTTTCTGTCTGGGAAGCTCTACCCCCCTCTCCCCTCCTCTCTATCAGCCTTTTGTTGTTTTTCTTTTTTCTTTCACGTTCTCGGGTATGTTTTTAAACTGTAGGCTCTAGCCTCAGCTGTGCCCCATTCTGCTGTAAAGGAATAAATAGGGTACTGCTGGTCAGTGAGTAAGTATGCACTCTAATGGGCCTGGTAAGTGTGCGAGTGCTCTGTGACACATTTTCAAAAAAACAATTCATTTCAAATAACCATTTTGAGTTTTTCTGTGTAAGACCTGAGATTGAGAGCAGAGTATCAGTTATTTGAACGAGGCGGGTGTACAGACACACACTGAGGAACTAGCTATGGGATCTGCTTCTCTCAGCCCTGACCGTTAACATTTTCCCTCCAGCAGGTCAAGGAGAAAAGGTGAGTCACCTCTCTGAAAGGTAAGTTGTAGTACTTAAAAGGGTTGTGTTTGAGTGCTTGGTGGTGAGGTAAGGTCTTGACACAAGTTATTTCCATAGCTAGTCTTACTTTTTGCTCCCAATTTCTCGGCCCCTGATCATTGGCGTTCAACTTGACAAACTAACTGGGAATAACTAGAAACTGGGCATTTAATCTGTACGTCATGGGATTTGGCAGAAGTGTGTCTTAACACTAACTCAGACCCCTCTTACTGTATGTACAGTCAGTGTGTTCTGTACACCAGCCTCCTCCTATAGACCATCTTACACACCCAAATGACAGGGTCTTACACAGAGAAACCTGTGCCTCTTTCACTACGGTCTAACTGAGCCCAGCTTCCCCCTTCTTTTTTTTTTTTTTTCTTTCCCTTTTTGCTCTCCTCCCCCTCTCTCTTTCTCTACTCTCCTCTCGCAGGTTCTGCTCATCCTGAGGCTGCGATGGACGGGTCACTCTTCCTCCTCCTCCTCCTCAGCCCCCCCTGGGTTAGAGGAGTAGAGGGGCGTTGGGGTTTGAGGGGTCCAGAGAGACAGACAGACAGACAGAGAGAGAGAGTTCTGAATGGTTGTTTTGATTTAAGGTACCCCTGAGTTCATGGCGCCTGAGATGTATGAGGAGAAGTACGACGAGTCAGTGGATGTGTATGCCTTTGGGATGTGCATGCTGGAGATGGCCACCTCAGAGTACCCGTACTCCGAGTGCCAGAACGCTGCACAGATCTACCGCAGAGTCACCAGCGTAAGTCTCCCCCCTCAACCCTGCCTCCCCCTCTCCTGGCTGACCCCACCCCTCCTCCTTCTTCTAAAATCTCTGCTTTTCGTTCTCTCATATGCCAACTCTCTTAAATCCCCTCCTGCCCCCCCTCCCCTCACACACCCCTCTCTCTTCTTTCTTTTTTCAACTCTGTCCGCTGCCTCCCCTCTGCCTCATGCTCTTCCCCACCTTGCTGTCCCAGTTATTGCTATCTCCTCAAGAAAGAGTTCAGGAAACCAGCTCTCTATAATTCCGTTTTTTTCTCTCTTGAGTTATAGTGTGTGTTTAGCCCGTCAGTAGATGTTAAGGCTGTGATTGATGAGGGGGTGTGTCCTTACAGTCCTGTTATTTTCTCCCATGCTGACAACTGAGCCTTGGCTTGGATCCAGAGAAGGAGCAGCAGCAGCAACTGGCACACACTCACCCACTCCTGAGTTTTATGGTCACAAATGCAATTTAAATGCCCAGCTCTGTTGCTGCTTTGCTGAGGCAAGCCTGTTTTCATCATAGACACGTCAAGGTTTAGGTTGTCTATATCTGCTCTTGGAAGGTCGTCTGTGCCAGTGTAGCTAAGATAGCGGTTTATCATTAACCACTCTGGGAGATACTGTGTCACACGTGTCTGTTTCTTCCATGAGCTTCATATGATGCAGGATATTTCCCCCCTCAGCTAAACACTAAACCCCCTTGATTAGTGACTTTAAGTGGATAAATCCATAATCAACAAAGATATGCTATTGCTCTCCTTAGACTTGGGATTTCATCTCTTAGCCAATCCTCTATACCTCTGTAGCGCCAGGCTGTCTCCTGCTGTCATCAGCACAATCCGTCATTCCACACTGGGGCCCCTTCCACAGTCTCACACCCTCTCCCCTCCCCACCACCGCGTCTACTTCAGTTCTAAGCCAACCATATAGTATATGCACCTATGTGTATCAGAAATTAAAATACATTTCTTAAAAGATAATTTGTCTAGATTTAGGGTTTGGATCACTCCCCGGTAGTCGAGTCCCGCCCCTATGAGAAGATGACGTTTGTTGTCAGGCATATTGAGTGTCAGGCGTAACCTAGGTTCCTAAGTTGACAAGCTGTTCCAGTGTATGTTGTTCTCATTGGATGCTTTGTGTTTCCTATAGGGGGTGAAGCCGGGCAGCTTCGACAAGGTGGCCATCCCGGAGGTGAAGGAGATCATCGAGGGATGCATTCGCCAGAACAAGGACGAGAGGTCAGCTTCACATGCAATCACATGTACAGAGTTCCATAGTCATCTATAACCAAAATCTAACCTATCCTCCCCAGACACTTCATGTGGATATGAGAGGATGAGATGGGTAGATGTTAAATCTACCTAATATCTCGCTAATATCTCCATCTTGCCCTCTAATGGGATTTTTGGCCATGAATCCTAAACCTACAGAATTGTTTCAGAACTACACAAAGTGGCCAGGGAGTAAGAGATAAGGTATCTACAGTATATGGAATTGCCGGCAACAGATGCAGGGATAGCACCCACCTATGGAGTGCAGGGCACACACGCACAATGAATCCCCCCCCAAAATTAGATGATGCATCTCAAACTGCAGTTCCTCATCCACTTCATCACTCCCCCAGATACTCGATCAAGGACCTGCTGAACCACGCGTTCTTCCAGGAGGAGACGGGGGTGCGTGTGGAGCTGGCGGAGGAGGATGATGGGGCGATGGAGGCCATCAAGCTGTGGTTGAGAATTGAGGATGTGAAGAAGCTCAAGGGGAAGTACAAAGACAACGAGGCCATCGAGTTCTCCTTCGACCTCAGCAAGGACGTGCCTGAGGACGTTGCCCAGGAGATGGTAGGTGGACCGCAGTGTTGGAACTTATTGACTTTACAATTCACATGTCTTTTTAATCCAAATATGGAAAACTCAAGTCCTTACATTCCATATTCTCATAAAAGAGGATTTAATGTGTAAATGAAGGTCTAATGGTGTGGTATGGTGTGCCTCTGTGTGCGCCTCAGGTGGAGTCTGGCTATGTGTGTGAGGGTGACCATAAGACCATGGCCAAGGCCATAAAGGACAGGGTGGCCCTCATCAGCCGCAAAAGAGAACAGAGGCAACAGGTCTGTAATCTCTCAATGTAATTGGATCTTAATGTCTGTGTTATGTTTTGAAGGTCAGCCCACATGTTGCATGTACAGGAGGAGGGATATGATGTAATTGTGCTGTTATGCTCAGAGGATGCACTTGGGGACTTATAGAGGGGACTGATGATGTTGAATTGAATTGAAGGTCCGAGAAGAGCAGGAGAAGAAAAGGCTGGAGGAAGAACAGGCACAACAACTACAACAGGGGCAACAACAACAACAACAAGGACAACAACAGGGGCAACAACAACAACAACTACAACAACAACAACAGGGGCAACAACCCAGCACAGAGGTTCCTCAACCTGCCCCCCATGCAGTTCAACAGACTGTCCCCTACATCCCCCCTCAGCCCACTCAGCAGATGGCTCCCCAACCCACCCCCCAGGCCAACCTCATACAACCAGTCCTACAGACGGTCCCACAGGGGATGCCCTACACAGGACAGGTCCCAGCCCAAGGTCAGGGTCAGGGTGTGTTCCTCCAGGGTGTGGTCCCGGTCCAGCCAGAGGCAGAGGAGCCTGAGGTGGACCAACAGCATCTGCAGCAGCAGCAGCACACTGGGACAGGTGTGTATCAGAGACAAGATCTTTCCTAATGTGATTTTAACACATTCCCTATGTTAACCATGAAGCAGGATCAATCATAGGTCCCAATCATAAGACTCGTGTTTAGTGTCTTGCACTCTGTTAATCAATAACTTTCCATCAATGTGGTTGTCTGAGGTGATCGTACTGTGATCGCCACCATTTAAGATTTCTCTTCCCCCCCCCCCCCCTCCGTTTAGCCACTCAAATGATTGATCAGGGTCCCTCCGTTCTCCCCGAGTCTCAACTGGTTCAGCCAGTGATGTCATACGGCGCTCTGCCCAATCAGCAGCCTCAGCCTCAGGCTTCGTATCCCCAGACCGCACCCTATGTCCATCCCGACCAGTCGCAGCAGCAGACCATGGTGAGTCACGTCGTAGTCATGGCACAAGTCATTCATTTAATATGAATTCTAACTATTCTACATCTAACCTTTGTTTCTGCATACACAAGTATCTACAGGAAGTATCTATGAATATACATACGCCTCCGGCAAGAACCCGTCAACCACAAATATGATCTCTCATGTTTGTCATTTTTTTCCACTTCTACCGCATTCTCTCCATCTCTCCATTTTCTTCCCTTCCTTCCTTCACACTGTACTTCCTCTCTCTCCCCCTCTCTCCGGTGTACCAGAGCCAGTCTCAGGTTGCTGTTGCCCAGCCTGCCACTGCTCTTCTCCCAGTGGCTCCCAGTTCTCAGGCTCCTCCTGTGGCTTCCCAGCAGGTACAGTTGACCACTAAGCTTATGTGGTGAGGGGCTGCCAGAAGGCCATATGGCCAAGCTTAGGATGTTCCTCCTCCCTCCCAAGCTATAGACAACAGTAGTGGAAGTGGACCCCTCCCACCCTCTTTCTGTCTTTTCTCAATATCTCTTTATATCCCCTCCCTTCTCCCTTTTTTCTTGTCCCTCTCTCTCTCTCTTGAATCTATCTTCATCCTTCCCTCTCTGACCCTGTGTTGTATTTTTGTTTCTTATAGTACGGAGGTTACTACCACCCATCGCACCCCCCTCAGGTAGATAAAAGCCGTCCCTTTCGAACGCACACCTCTTCCCTTTCTCTACCCTCAGCCTCATGCAGCATGGTCGTCATGTCTCTGGAGTGAACAGAATATACTGTGTTGGAGACATAGAGGAGTGTCTGTGTATGATGGATGGTATTAGACCTGTATTGTCTGCTAAGAGGGTTCTGATTTATAGTGCTCTGTGATCCAGCAGGTAAGTGCCTGGGGGGGTTGAATGAGTGCCAATGTAAATTTACCAGATGGTTTTGCCTCTGGGGGTGATGAGATGGTTTTGTTTGTAGAATAGTGAGATGCTGAATAGATTAGGGAACAGATAAGTCTTTCTGCCTTTCATCTCTGCTGATAAGGACGTCTGTTTGAATATGGCTTTATTCTCTCTCTCTCTCTCTCTCTCTCTCACTCACTCACTCACTCACTGACTCCCCCTCTCCTTTCATCTCCCCAGGCATTGCCCCCCTCCTCTATGCCTGTCCCTCCCCTGCAGCAGCAACAGCAGCCGGAGGGCAGCACTGTTCCTCAGAGCTCCTCACTACCACAGACTGGAGCACAGCTTCCGGTGAGAACCCTACACACACACACACACACACGCATCTTACGGCCATACAAATGCTAAAGTACTCACAAGCACCTATCCTAAAAAGATCACAGATTATAGCTCCTGTATTCTGCTAATTTCTTTTACGCATGTGAAGTGTCATTGCTTCTCTCTTCACATTTTCTTCAAGCTTTTTATTGCTTTGCTTTTAACTAACCTCTCCATTGCACCACCCCTCCATCCACTCTTTCATCCCTCTCTTCTGCATGCTGCCTCATCCTGCATGACTGTCAGTCTTGGGCCAATGAGCTGAGCCCTCCTATCATGTCTCCTCCAATCAACGCAGAGTACCTATACTTCCTCTATCAGGCCACACACCTCTCTTTGCTGCAGGTATACACAAGGGTCCAAAACGTGTGTGTGTGTGTGTGTGTGTGTGTGGTACATATGCGATGAGTGTTTGTACAGTGAAGAGCCTTCAAAAACACACATCTGAAAAAGACTCAAACCATACACCCTTCTGTGCAAAGAAAAGTTGAAGACTCAGCTTTTTGGTGAGATTCCTGGCTTGACTTGCATGCGATTGGAGAAATGTTTTAGTTAACCTGTGTGTGACTGTGTTTCAGGCTCCTGTGAGTGTTTCCCAGCCACTCCCAGCTGATCAGTCAGCAGGACAGACAGCACTGGTGCCACCATTGGAAAGGTACAAAACAACTCTACACCGCAGCACTACACATCAGAGACCTTAACATGGCCAATTCTGGTCCTAGAGGGCAGCAGTGTATGCAGGATTTTGTGCCAGCACAGCTCTAACGTTTCTGATGTCTCACAGCTTTAATGCACAGTTCTCTCTCTCTCTCTCTCTCTCTCTCTCTCTCTCTCAGTTGTCTGTCGGATGCTGCATCAGGTCTGAGTGACGGGAATGAGGGGGCGTCCACCTCAGGTGGTAGACATGAGGGCCGCTCGCTCAAACGGCATCAGCGGCGGTCTGTACGCAGCCGTTCTCGCCACGAGAAGACCACCAAGGCCAAACTCAATGTTCTCAATGTAAGCCATAGCTGGCCTCTCTCCTCTCTCTCTCTCAATGTTCTCAACTCTGCCACACTCAAAGCGCATCTCTCTACATGACTATGTTTAAACAGTTCTCTCTCTGGGTGCCTATCAATCAGTCATCTAACGTGAATGCTCACGTCCTCCAGATTTCCAATATGGGCGACAGAGTGGCTGAATGTCAGCTAGAGACACACAACAGAAAGATGGTGACCTTCAAGTTTGACCTTGATGGAGATAACCCAGAGGAAATTGCTGAGATCATGGTAATCATCATCTTTTCCTTTTCCAAAAATACTATAATTGAAATACTGGTATTGACCCCCCACCCCCCCAGGGTCTTTAGTTGTCAAAAGTCAAGAGAAATGTTATTATTGTACTTGCACCATAGATCTGTATGAAAATATATCCTCTCTCTCTCTCTTTCAGGTCTTAAGTGAGTTTATCCTGGAGAGCGAGCGAGAGTCATTCATCGAGCAGGTCCGTGAGGTCATTGAAATGGCCGACGAGAATGGAGAGGGATTGAAGGAAGGTTTCACCCAGGTCGGTGCTCACTCCACACTCCACAGAACACTAATGCTCACCAGGAGTTTATTCAGGAGAATGCAACGTTACAGCACATTCAGATCGAAATACACGAGGAGAGCAGACATGAAACATTTTCTATGTTGCTCCTCCACAGATTGTGAGTGACCTGCTGCAGCAGCCTCAGATGCCCCATCCTCTCCTGCCCGGTAAACATGCTCAGCACTTACACATACTCACCCATCTCAGAATATCTATTTAAATATGATGCATTTGAACCCTTCCCCCCTGACCTCCTCACTCTCGACCTCTGCTGCCCTCCCAGGTGTTCCTCTCAGCGTTGTGGCCCAGGTGGTGCACTCTGCAGGGCGGAGGTTCATCGTCAGCCCCGTGCCCGAGTCTCGACTTCGGGAGCAGTTCTTTGGACCCCCGAATGCCACCGCATCTTTTGATAGTGAGACCATTCCAGGTGAGTCGGCAGAATGTCTGTGTAAATAAGGTGTGTTCTAGAACTCTGGGATGTGGTCCAAGTATCTGTACCAACGTGGAATGTGTCTAGCATATGTTCCCAGAGCATGTTCCAACCATATAATGTTATATAAGATAACTGGCATGTTTCCAGATAAGAGCACATATTGTGTAACTGACTACTGCTCTTTCCCCCCCCTCCAGCCACCCCTGTTAGTCTGGGCCTATCCCTGTCAGCCCCCTCAGCCTGCCTCCAGCAGGCTTTCACTGAGATGAGGAAGACTCATGGAGAGAGGCATGCCACCATATGCCACCAACCCGAGTCAGACCCCAACCTAGCCCCTTCTACCCAGACTGGCCTCCGCCCAGCATCCCCTGCCTCCCACCAGGCCCTGGCTCCAGAGGCTCCAGCCCCCACCACCACCACCACCACCACCACCACCCTGCCTGCTTTCTCTGTCAATCTCACTGGGATCGCCTCACCTCAGCCTCCAACACACCAAGCTGCAACCGGGAGGGTGTCTCCCACCGCCATCCATACCCAAACCCCAGCCCCCCAGCCTGGCTACCAAATGGCTCCCTCGCAACCTGTGTCTGCCCCTTCTGCCACTGGCACCCCCTTCTCCTCCACCACCACATCTTCCCCTCCAACTGTGTCCCAGGCCCCCCAGACCTCTCTCCCGCCAGTCCCAGGGCCTCAGTTGGTCATCAGTGCAGGCCCTGGCCCCTCTAACTCTGGAGCTACAGCCAGTAACGCTGGGACTGTACCCAGCTCAGAGCAACAGCCTACGGCTAACACCTTTCCTGTTCCGTCCTCTCAGCCTATCCCCACTTCCGTCCCTGTCGCACAGCCTGTCCCTTCCCAGTCTCAGCCTATCCCTATGTCCGTCCCTGTGGCACAGCCTGGCTTGGTCCCTTCCCAGCTACCACCTGCCACCTTACCCACCCAGCCCCCGGTCCAGCCTCAATCCCAGACCCAGACCCAACCCCAGCCTCAGCCAACGGACGCAGAGGGCCCTGGTGTAGATGACATCCATGCCCTGGATAAGAAGCTGCGCTCCCTTTTCAAGGACCCAAGCTCTGCCACCTCCACCTCTGCTGACGGCCCTCCCAACACTGGCACCACCTCTCCCCCCACTGGGACCACTTCACCTCCCCCTGGAATGGCCCAGGTGCCCCCATCCAACCTGCCCCTCGCCTCCAGTGGGCAGGGCACCTCGGCCCCCACACCCACCCCAGGGCAGGGGGTCACACCAGCGGGACATGCCCAGACACCCCCAGCCATGCTGGCCACTAGACCACAGGTAGAGTCAAGTGAACTCTTAGTAGTCAACAGAGAAGTGCTTTTTGTGATCTGAAATTGACGATATCTTTCTCTCTCTCTCTCAGGTGTATCCTGCTGGCTCAGACCAGTCGGGCACCCCCACCTCAGAGCACCTGCCTCCATTCCCAGGACCAACTCAGGTGAGTCCTCATCGATCCTCATCGCTGCTTGCCTTCATTGATGAGATCATTTGAAAGTCATTCAATTCCGTATACAGTAAAAGAGCGATTGCTCTGTGTTTGATAAAACATACACAATTTGACATAATTATGTGCTTTATCTGTATGAGTTTGAGGTTGTGGTAGTTGTATGAATTGTGCGTTAGCTATGTTGAGTTGTTTAATGTTGTGTTTCTGGCTTGTCTCCTGTCTGTCATTCATCAGTCCCAGCAGCCCTTGGGTAGTCTGAACGCACAGCTGAGAAGAGCTCTGAGCCCAGAGAATGTTCCGGGAGGAAATATTGCTGCTCCGCCTTCGACTGGGGGGTTCAAACTGGGCCGCTTTCAGGTGAGTGCTTAGTTACAGTCAAAGCAGTAAAAGCTCTGTACTCAGCACTATTCAGTCTTGAAGCCCTATCACTACACCTCATAATGGTATTTTTTGGTGAGACAAAATAAAAGCAGTCTACTGAAGGTTTTCATTCCCTTTTTCCTCTCCCTGCAGGTCTCTGTTGCTTCAGACGGAGCAGCTGGCAGCACCCCTGACCCCTCCAACAAAGCCTCCTCCTCCTCCCTCACCCCTTCCTCCTCCTCTTCCTCCTCCTCATCCTCCCCTCTCTCCAGTCCAGAGAATACCCTCCACCGCTCCTCCTCTCTGTCCAGGGTGGTCCGGGGAGGTGACACCATAGATGGACTCTCCTCTCTCCCTGCCCAACCTCCCACCCAGGCCACCACTATCGGACGTTTCCAAGTCTCCACCAGCGCTAACCTCAGTACGGACCCCAACACTGACCCCAGCTCTGGCTCCAAAGTGGGCCGTTTCTCAGTAACAGGTGTGGTTGAAAATGACCCTCTGGGACAAAGGCAGTCAGCCAAAACATTGAGCATGTGTCCTTGGAGTGTGTCCCATTTGCTAAAACGTTAACCCTTTTCTCAGTGACACCAGCTGCAGCTGGGACAGGGTCCAGTCCCGCCCCTGGCTCCGGCCTTCAGAACGGCCCTTCTTCGTCAGCAACATCTGACCCCCGTAGCTCCGCCCCAAGCTCGTATCACTGTTACATCAGCAGCGACAACGAGGACTCGGGGCCCGAGGATGAGGCCTTACAGAAGGAGGTCAGCCGCCTCAGAGAGAAGTACGTTTATGCCTCAGTCCTACGATGCTCTTGGGACTAAGTCCCTTCTAAAAAAGAGATTCTAAATCTCACTTGAATCCACCTCCTCCCCATATAAAGAATGAATACCTGAATGAAAGTTTTAAGTATATATCCCCCCCCCCCCCCCTCCTTCTCTGTCACAGACACATGAAAGAGATCCAGTCCCTGCACTCTCGTCAGAAGGAGGAGATAGATGCTCTCTTCGTCCGGCTGGGTAAAACTCCCCCCTCAGCCGTCCACTCCCCTGCTGTGGCCATGGCCGGGGGCCGACGTAGGCCGAAGAGCAAGGCTGGCAAATCAGCTCGCAGCAACGCCCAACCCAGCCCCCTGCATTCAGGTAGGAACACTATCATTGGGTCCATTCAGGTAGGAAGACTACCGTTGGGTCCATTCAGGTAGGAAGACTATTATTGGGTCCATTCAGGTAGGAAGACTACCGTTGGGTCCATTCAGGTAGGAAGACTACCGTTGGGTCCATTCAGGTAGGAACACTATTATTGGGTCCATTCAGGTAGGAACACTATTATTGGGTCCATTCAGGTAGGAAGACTATTATTGGGTCCATTCAGGTAGGAAGACTACCGTTGGGTCCATTCAGGTAGGAAGACTATTATTGGGTCCATTCAGGTAGGAAGACTACCGTTGGGTCCATTCAGGTAGGAAGACTACCGTTGGGTCCATTCAGGTAGGAACACTATTATTGGGTCCATTCAGGTAGGAACACTATTATTGGGTCCATTCAGGTAGGAACACTATTATTGGGTCCATTCAGGTAGGAAGACTATTATTGGGTCCATTCAGGTAGGAAGACTACCGTTGGGTCCATTCAGGTAGGAAGACTACCGTTGGGTCCATTCAGGTAGGAACACTATTATTGGGTCCATTCAGCCTTTTGTTTAGGACCTATTTGATGTGCACTGCTGGATACTGTATGTGGTTATGTTTCTTAGTACCAGAGCAACTCTTTGGCAAAGATTGAAAAGATTCTATTTCGATTCATGTACTGCAAAGTGTTTTCTGCTCCTTACTCTCGCTTGTGTGTGTATAGGAGCCCCAGTCCCATCCCAGAGCCCCCCGAGCTCAGCATCCCCCCCTAAGCAGACCTCTCCCCCTACTGCAGGGGTCTCTGACTCAGCCAGTCGGACCTCCCTCCAGCCCCTCAAACCTTCCCCGTCCATGCCCAGCCTCAGCACTCCCTCCATGGGTAAGCACAGTGACCCCCCCCCCCCCCCAATCCCACCCTCTCTCTCCTGTAACTGGCAATCTATGAAAATGGACATAAACTGATAACAAACTATTAAATTGTTTCTCTCTCTCCCTCTGTCTGTCTTCACAGGGGCGAGTGGGACCAGCTCAGACAGTGGGCCAAGCCACAGCCAGAACCACAGTACCACCCAGACCCAGTTGACTGGCTCTAACCCAGCCCCCCAGAGCCGCAAGGGCACCTTCACTGATGACCTGCACCAGCTGGTGGATAACTGGGCCAGAGATGCCATGAGCCAGGGAAAAAGGGGCCCCAAGGGGGGAGCACAAGGACATGATGTAAGAGCTTGCCACTGTATCATGGCAAATCAAAAATGACACTCTATTCCCCATGGTGCACTGCTTTTGACCATAGCCACATAGTTGTGCACAATCAGCCAAATTGGATGGCATTTGAGATGCTGAGTCTCAGTTTCGTATTCATATATTTTTAGTATCCTCCATGGGTGCACACATTCTAAAACCCAGTTTAGATACTGGTAATGTGTAGATGTCATTTGATTTGGTAATTGAACCAGATTGTTGTCTTCTCTCCCTCTCTCATTCTCCTTTTTTTCTGCTTTCCTGTCCTCCTCCCCCTCACTCCCTCTACAGATCATCCCTCCTGCCAACATGGGCCGTAAGTTCTCAGCTCCTGGTCACCTCTGCCCCACCCTCCCCACCTCTACCGCTCTAGGAGGTACCCAGCTTCCCACCTCCAACCCCTCCGCCCCTCTGGGCCCCCGTAAGGGCTCTCTGGTCCCCCCTCCCCAGGGCTTCAGCTACACCTCGGCACCTTATAGTGCCCCTCAGTGGGCAGGCCCTACTGGCCCCTGTCAGGTCGGCTTGCTGGCCCCCACCCAGCCCCTGGCCCCTACCCATTACCAACCCCAGGCCCCGAACTCAGCCTCCGCTCCCCTACAGCAGGGCTTCCACATGGGAACCACATCGGCCGCCCAGAAGCCTGTCAGCAACCCTGGAGGTTCTAACCTAAGGCCCACGTAGCCAGGCCTCAGCCCTGGACCTGGGCTGATCAGGCCGGGCAGAGATGGAGGGTAGGGCAGAGGGGAAAGCCGTAGGAGAACCATTAGCACTCTTTAAAGTTTGGGGGTTTATTTCTGAGAAGAGACATGCCAACAGAGGAGAGGAGACCTCTATGGTTCAATCCTGGCAGACCGAGAGAGAGGGAGAGCTATCTGTCGGGTCAGTTGGAGGGAGAGTGCAATAGATGCCCACAGCACACCAATCACACCTTTACCCTTACTAGGGCCCAGTCTCTTCTGCCAATGGCTGGGGAACGGGCTGTGATTGACAATTGGGCTTTTCCAATGAAAGCCATGGACCCAAGGGCACAACCGACAACGGCCAAAGACGTCTGTTGAAAGCACCAATTGCGATCATCATTCCATTGAAGAGGGTGGGGGGGGGGGGGGGGGGGGGGGGACTCTTATTCACTTCTTGACTGTACCTAGCCTTAAGCTTAACTAGGACAGAGTGAGATATGGAGTCAGACCCCTCATACACACACACACACACACACACACACACACACACACACACACACACAGCCCTACCGTCATTGGCTGAGATTCAGAGGTGTCGAATGGTATGTTGTCTTGGAGAGAGAAAGAGAATGAGTTGTGGGTAGCAAGAGGGGGTTTGAATTTTTGGCCTGTTTGCATCAAGAAGAGCGAGATGTAGGGTGGAAGAGAAGAAGCAGAGAGAGATTGAGAGAGGATGTCAGTCAGGTAGAGGTATAGTTGATAGGGTTGGCCTTTCCCTAGTGGCTACCTATTCTATCGCCATACAGTTTGATGCAATAATAGCAAGGTGAGGGAGTGAGTCTGTCCCCTGTAACAGTGGCCTTAACCCCCTAACATGTACACTTCATCTTTGTGTAGATAGAGAGAGTTTTTCCTTTGGTTATGATTCCATGTTACACTTATTATCTGTCCCTGTGAGCTGGTCTGGTGTTTTTATGTGTGACGGAGTTGTCACTCAATATCCATACTGGTATGCTAAGAGACCTCACATCTATATAGTGTGAACCTAGCGACCTGTCTATATGAACACCTAGCTAATCGACCTGTCTTGCCCACGGTTTGGGGTTGAAACCTGTGTTAGTGATTTGACTTGTAGGCTCCAGCTACTGTTCTCATCATTGAGTTACCGTAGGTTTAGGCCTTAGCTACTGTAACCTGTGTGAGTGGTTTGGGTTTAGGTTCCAGAGCTGGCCCTCCTCACACCTCACCACCTGGTGTACATGGGCACAGATAATGAAGTGTGTGTGTGACTGTACCGTATTTTAACAGTTAGGCTTCAAAACCGGATCTCTCATTTATACTGTGGGAATATGAGGATGTCTATGTATGGATACTGTCGGTGCGTTGTGTTCTGAAAGATTGATTGGCTGGCTGGTTGGTTGGTTGTATGGTTGTTCGTTCACAGATGGTGCATGATATTCACACAGATCGCTAAGCCATGTCAACCTTTAGAAAATCTTATTTCCCGCTGACGTCAAAATCATGACAAGCGTCCGGGGTTCTCTATCTGTGGTTCGTTTTCTAAATGTATATTTAATAAAACAAACAAGATGTTCTTTATGGACCTGTATTCAGCCATCAGATTTTGATGTTGTTTCACTGTAATTATTATTAAAGGTTGTTAAACAACATGTAGTTTATGAAATATGAAAGTGCAATTGCAGGGTTGTTATTTTTAGTATTGTACTTAATAACACATGGGGGTAACCCTGTGTTTATTCAGCTCTTATCATAAACTACCCTGTCCCCTTTTCTATTTTACTGTATATAGGCCTATATAAATGTGAGGTAAATGTGTTTGGAAAATGACTTCACATAATGCTCAGTCATCAAAGAGTTATGTGTCTTTCTACAACCCCCACCCCAGTAGACAAACACACACACACAAACACACTCTGCCCTTTAAACTTGCAGAAATCTTTAGTGCCTTGCATCCTCACTACTGAGAGAAGCTCCATAATCACCAAACTCTGCTTCACTACTGGATTGAAGTCCAATGACTCAAGTTTCCCTAGGTGACCAGTTAATAACACATCTATAGTACACACCAGACATGTATAGACATGTCTGGTGTGAAAGTTAACAGTGAACATCCCTCTATAAAGTTAAATATCTGAAGAGGCAGAGGGTAGTCACACAGAACTGACAAAGTAGAGCACACTGGGTGATATGAAAACAACATGTTTTCTCTTCCTGTAGAACATCAAATATGTGTATTATATTTTGGTTGTTAAAAATGTTTATGATTTGGGTAAAATGTGTCTGTGAATTGTCCGATTGAACGTTATTAAAACAGTATTGCATAGCAGCACTTGTTAAGGCAGAGAATGAGGAACAAAGAACAGTTGTCTTATTGTTTTCCCTGCTGGCACCATACGATTGCTTTTTTGCCACCTCACATAAAGAGTGCCATTCCCCTCACTATAGTGACCTTCTGACCTACTCCTGGATTGAACAACTACTTTAACTTCTCTAGAGAATAATAAGTTACTGCAATGCAGAATATGCAATGTTTAAAGTTTTATAGGGACCGAGGGGGAATAGAGATATAACGTTTGCATGATGAGGAGGGTTGTTACTGACTTTAAAAACAGTGTTTTTGATATTGGAATACAGAGAATCCTGCTTTTTCTTTTTTTGTTTTGTTATTCTTTGCCTTCCTGTAATTGAGTCCTCACGAAGTGCTGATGATCTGTTGAATTGCCATCTACCACTGTCACAGGCACGGCATGTTTCAACTGTCAGTTTATGTCTATCTGCTAATGAAATACTGCATGTTAGGTTTTACACTGGGTTTTAGACCTTAACAAACAACCAACACACAACCCACCACTGTACAGCACAGGCTCACAGAGAAACTCATCATATTATCAGAAACTTTGTTATTTATCCCAAGTGGTTAAAACAACTCCCCTGTATAATGCTGTCTCATAAGGCTACTGACTTTGTTATTTCATGTTGTATACTCTTGGCTTTCTGGCCCTCGTTTTCTCTGGCTCTTCTTGTGACTAAAGGCTACTCTATGGTTTTTGTGTATGTTTTTTTCACATTGTACAAAATGTATAAAAAGAGATGAATACAAATAAAACATTAAAATAAATGATTGTCATTCTTGTATTATATGCATCAAAGTGGGGTTGTTATGGGCTCAGCAGTTCCAGGCAACTATTTGGGTAAAAATGCCTTTCAATGTTCATGTCTTTTTTCAGAGAGATTGATGCTGTAGTTAGGAAACCATCTATCTACACCAGTTTGTATGTCAGAAGCAAGGCTATAAGACCTTCTAATTTGTCTTTTGTTCAGAGCCAGAAATGACATCTTGGTAACAAAATTTATTCACAATTAGCAGCAACAGGAGATGAACATTCCATCAACAAAAAGCACATTAAAATAAATAACATGAGGCTGGTTGGCAAACAATGATCTAAAATATTATATAGATAAACCAGTAACAACTTTAAGGAGACAGTAAAGTGGCTCATCATTTCTCATGTGTCCAGCCTGCGTTTCTTCATGTACTGCCCTTGTCTGCATGGGCTGAGGACCTCCCCTGTGTAACAGAAGTAGAAAGAGAATCGTGTCTTTAATTAAAGTGTCTTGGAAATCCCCTACAAATAACAGAAAGTAGCAGTCTCTCAGAATGAGTACATAGAGCTAAGCTAAGAAAGCATATACTGTCATTTAATGCCTGCAACATAAGATGACAAAGAGTACATATTTTTGGGACACAAAAACAATGCTTTTCACCATGCAGAATAATGCAAACACACTGTACATTTTCGGCAAATACAGTGAAGAGCATTAACATGGACAGGGAGAGTGCCTTTTTGATTATAAGCGTTTCTTCCCCTAACCTGTCCAATCAGCACTCCTGGGGGGCTGCAGCTGGTTCTGCTGTGGGGGTCTGTATTGGGGGTGCCCGCCCTGTCCATGACACTTTAGCGAGGGCTCGTGGGGTCTGGCAGGGGGTCTTAGTGATGGAGGAACCTCTCTCTGTGGCGTTTTACTGCGCGTCTGCATCTGGTGATTCCCAGGCGTGGAGGGCCGGGGGTTTCTGGATAACGACCCCTCCGCTGGGGCATCCAGCAGCTCAATACCTTCCAAGGTGAAATCCCACAGCTCTGGGTCATCTGGGGGGAAAAGAGGGGTGAGGAGGAAGAGTGTGGCATTATCATCATACTGTGGGAGTTTTCAAATAGCTTCCATACTACAATAGCAATACACATACACTTATTCACATCCCAAGGACATGGTGAACACACAATATAAAGTCACGAAACGTATGCAGTTGCTGGACAGTTAAAAAGAAGCATCAGAAAACCAACACAGTAGTGTGTAAAAGTAACACAGCTGTGTACACCATCAAAGGTAGATAGGGCTACTATGTGCTGTATAGACTCAGGAGCCCTCTGCCGGTAGTTTACTGTACCAGACAGATACTTGTCCTTGTTCCAGGACTCTCTGTATCCACTAGGGGTGCTATAGGCGATGTAGTGTGTCTGTGGCCAGAGGTGCTAAACCTACCTGGAAGAAGAGAGAGGTATCCCAAGAGCATTCTCTACCATCATTGACTTACCATGACCTCCATTAGGTGACTGTCCATTGGATGTCTCTGTCCCCTCT
>NC_139657.1:13835041-13955041 GCF_951799395.1 Argentina silus
TATTTTCGCGTTCCCCCCTGGCTCTGCCCTGGCTAAGGCGACGTACTACCGTATACCGATGCCTGGCACGGAGTGGCAGGCTGCAATAAATAGCTGTCAGTCAGGACACTATCCTTGTGAGAAGAGCATTTGTGTTGTTTGTGAATGTGACCAGCTTTATATCACAACGAACACAAAACTTGCAACAATTTACGAACGTGACCGCCGGTAGTGTAGTGCAGTATAAGTTACAATGTATCATGTATGACAGTGCTGCAGAAGCTAGCTCGCTTCTTTAGCATGGAAAGGGGCAAGGGCTGACGGTAAGCTGAAGTGAATGATGACCTTTTTAATTCTTCGACAGAAACGTGGCAAAGACAATAACAATTTCCCTTGTGCATTACCTTGAAGTTCACAGCGTTTTCGTGTGAACCGTAATTTATTCGTAATTCCCGCTCACTCCAGTGGCATTAGCCTCTGCGACGCTTTTTTGTCTGTTTTCAGTTTTTTACTAGTAACGCCCCTTCGCGTTGTTGATTGGTCGTGAGCAGTGTCAGTTGCAGAGAGGTTGCTGTCAGTGGTCAGTTTATGTCGATATTCAAGTATATTATTTTTGCGTATTTCTGCGCAGCTCTGCCCTAAATTAACCTTCACAGTAGGCTAAATGATGCAGAGCATAAAGATTGAGTCGATCACACAAACACAACATAGTACACTTAAGGTGTGCCACATTATAAGCCTTGAAACAATGCTTTGCCTTTTTCAACATTAAATGTCGTCGCATCTCGACCACCACGGCCACCCAAAGCGTGCCGTGACTGCCCGCCACTCATATGTGACAGATGGCAGAAATGAGAGACCCCCCCCCCCCTGCTGTTTTAAACCGGTAGATTGGGGTCAATGCTGGATATAGAAGAGCATCTCCATTAGCCAGTCTTTCATGGAGAATCATTCATTTTCCAAATGTGACCGTGGGCTAGTATATGTGGATTCATGTGTATCCAGGCTCACTAATAGCCTCGGCTATTTCAGTTAGACCCATATACCTCCATTTGAGACACAGGCATTGCAATGTGTGTCACAATCATAGAACTCTCTGGATCTGACTTTTCAGTTCAATTCAAATTTGTTTAGCCTATTGTGCACACATATTTGTCCATGGGGCTACCAACAATAGGTCCTGACCTGTGTGTGTGTGTGTGTGTGTGTGTGTGTGTGTGAGTGTGTCTGTCTGTATGTCTGTGTGTGTGCCTTTTTCTCTATTTCTCTCTCTCTCTTCCTCCCCCTTTATCCTTTATCCCCCCCCCCTCTCTGTCTCTCTGTCTATGTGTATCTTGACTTACACATACATTAGAAAAGCAATAACTCTTCTGATTTCTGGACAATATTTGCGGTGCCAGCCCCAGAAACGTGTGTACTGCAAAGTCAACGCGTGTATTAAAAATTGTGCACACCTTATCTTTCCTTTCCTAATCTCGATATCAGACACCACAATACGCGTGCACGCATGCTCACAGACGCAAACACACAAGGCGTCTGGTATACTGTGGCTCGCATCTCGTCAAAACAACACGGGAGCGAGCATGCATGCTTCAGGAATGACTCCCTTACCGTAGGTCGCTGGCGCATCTTACAACTGCCTTGATGCGTGTCTCTTCGGCGTAGACTAGGAATTCAGAAACGAGGAAACGATAAATTAGGTTTTTATTGTTGATATACAGTGGATCAATGGTAGGCCTATCTGTCATCAATAGATGATATTTACATCTTTCTATTATAAAGAACACGACAGGAGTGATAACGGTGAGTAGCCGAGTAAGCCCAGTACGTATGTTTAGTGTGAACTTTGTATGATACTATGCATAGGTATTTGGTAAATTTTCTGGTACGTATGTCTGTAAAGGCAACGTGTTTACGCAAGGTAACAGTCGCATTGTTCATAGTTTGCATATCCTGTAGCGCACATGTCAAAGTTACTCCACGTACGCACTGCCTAATGTACGTCCCTCCCTGCTGGATGAACGTGGACATCGTGTTCTATTATAGCGATAAATTGCGTTTATGCATCTGCATTGCAATTTAAAAAAAGACATCTATGCTATTATCGAAGGGGGACTACGGGTTGCTGATAAATAAATGGGTTGAAAATCCATTTCATTGATCGATCAGAGGATCCTAATGTAGGGAACCTCAATTGCTCCACAAGAACAAAAGCAGAAAACCCAGACTGGCGTGGCATGCGGGGCAGACAGTCCGAAGGGAGTGTGTGTGTGTGTGTGTGTGTGTGTGTGTGTGTGTGTGTGTGTGTGTGTGTGTGTGTGTGTGTGTGTGTGTGTGTGTGTGTGTGTGTGTGTGTGTGTGTGTGTGTGTGTGTTCTGTCTGCTGCAGTCTACACAACCTGCTACTAGGTTTACGCAGACACACACCTGCTACCTAGAGAATACACACCTGCTATGTCGCTGGGCCTCTACACATTTACCCCAGGTGTAGCTACTCCTTCTAGTTTATTCCTTTTAGTTCTTCAGATGTCATAGATATTCTCATCTCCAGACTTATTAAAGAAGTGCAATCACTGGAAAAAATGTTTTCGTATGAATCAATGAATGATTCTCAGTCATGATGACAAATGTAGGCCACTCCTCTGGAAACATTGATCTTCTCTGGAAACATTACGACACCGGCATTGTCAGATATTGTGACAGTTTGGTTATGTCCCAATTTCCTTGTGTGTTGACACAATTGAGGGAGTCTGGTCAGGCTATTTGTATAGGCATTACATTTATATCATTCGTCGCACATTGTCTTTCTGTCTTTCAAAAATTGTATATCTTTTTAACACACAATCGCAGGAATACACATCACAACAATAACACGAATTAATGAGAAAAAAATTGCACACCAAACAAAACATCAATCAATGAATCAAATCATCAATATGTTTCATAGCCTACGATGCTTCTTTGTTGAGTTGCCACCTCTTTGTCCTAAGTGCACGACAGTTTCCCCCAATGACCAGCTGATGGCGCCCTCGTATTGACACACCTTGGGTTGGCTATGACATCTCATTATTGGCATGCAAAAAAATATTTTAATTTAAGTTACTGTAGGCTACAGTACTTGTGTACTGTAGCTAGGGGCTGTTTTTGCAGTATGAATGTTTAGAACATTGCATAGTTTCAGAAAGTAATGTTACCCAATTCCCATGACAGAGAGGTATGTCTACTCCACACTATATGGTATGGTGGTCTTGGTCTACAATACACAATATTATTATCTATAGTATTTATAGAAATATTATTTGTGTGTGTGTGTGTGTGCATGTGTGTGAGGCAGAGACACACCCTGTTGATTGCAAAGCAACACTGTTGATAAAAATCTAACTTCCTATAATGTTGAAACAGCCAACATGACACAGAATGAACATCCAATATATGTGAAAGAATGCACTGTACTGGCTTCTGTTTCCAAGAAAATACATGTTTTCGTATTCTGAATGTGGCCTAAAGGCTTCTGTGACACAGAGACCAGTTTTCTCTCTTGGAATTTTTTTTCCATTTCCTTCATTTTTTCTACCCATTCCTTCTTCATCAGGATGAACTCAAAGACGCAAGCTAGGGGCTGTTTTTGCAGTATGAATGTTTAGAACATTACATAGTTTCGGAAAGTAATGTTACCCAATTCCCATGACAGAGAGGTATGTCTACTCCACACTATATGGTTTTGTAAATGTGCACATTCCTGAATGAGCCCTTGAGGATTTTTTTTTTCTTCTTCTTCTTCTTCTTTTTGGACAGATGCTGGATGGACTCCGTCGGAGGCATGCCTCTCGCTCCTCCCCCCGACCACTGTCACTCAACTTTACCACCTTCTCCGCCCCACCCCCCAGCCCTGACATGGAGAGCAGCGATCATCCAATCAGGAGGTGAGGATCAACTCTGAGGATTAACTTTCAAAATGTGGCCACTAGCTTGACTCCCACTGTAAAAAAAGGAGGAGGATGAAGTTAGCTCTTTACACAGTTATTGAGTACAGGTTCTGAATTAACCATGTCTTTTCATCTCTTGTTCATGTTTGCAATACATCTGACCTATAGCCTACTTGGTGAAAAGTCTGAAATTTGACCTGAATGTGACCTGCTCTACATCAATGACTTTTTTGGTCAGTTAGTTATAAATTGTTGAAATACATTGTAGGAATGGTTAAAGTGAGTAATCACAAAGGCTTAGTCTGAGGGGTTTTGGAGAGACACACACATCTGTTTCCTTCACAAAGAATGTGCATGCGTGCGAGAGTGCACATGTGTGTGTGTTTGTATGCGCGTGCGTGCGTGTGTGTGTGTGTGTGTGTGTGTGTGTGTGTGTGTGTGTGTGTGTGTGTGTGTGTGTGTGTGTGTGTGTGTGTGTGAGTGTGTGAGTGCATGCACACCTGCTACACTAGTGTATGTGATTGGGTCAGTCCCCATGTATTCTCCATGCTTTGTCTGTGGGGGTGTTGAAGAGATCCTTTGTTTGGAGCCTTGGTGTCAGCAGACTTCTCATTGACTGTGTGGGTTTGTCCAGAAACAGGAATGCTTGTCCATCCAGTAATCTAATTCCTCCACCAAAATGAAACCTTTTCACCCTTTCACCAATCCTAACTCTGCATTTCGACTCCTTTCACCTTTCAGAATGCTCCCTCTCACCCTAAACTGCCCTTAAACAGCTGTAGTACTGAAGTCTCCCTCAATTCACTTTCAATAACACCATGTTGCCAATGACAGTATTGCTTCCTAGTCTCATTCTCTAAATATTTGTCTTACTGTGTATGTCTTAAAGGAGAGGCGAGAGGCCTGACATGCAGCATTACTTCCTATACGGTAGTGAGGTTACCTGTCTTATGTCCAGCTACATATCCCCTGTTGAAAAGTGGAAGAGCAGGAAACTGTCTCTTATTGTCCCTTATTGTGTTGCCATTTCCTGTCCCTGTTTTTGTTGTTAAAGAGCTACGTCATGTCTGGCTCAGCTTAGGTTGTAGTGTCAGGTAAACAAAGCAAAACACAAACCTCAACTATATAAGTCCATTCACTCCACAGTTGCCCTCGCATCTGATTGCAGTGTGCATATTGATTTGTTGGTGTGAATGACTGTATTGTGTGTGTATGTGTGTGTTTGTGTGTGTTTGTGTGTGTGTGTGTGTGTGTGTGTGTGTGTGTGTGTATGTGTGTGATAGTGGGGGAAAGGGAGAGGAAGGGTATGTAGCCTCAGTAGGAATGGTATTGTTTTCTCTTTTCCTGAGACCACAGGCATCAGGCAGTAGGGTCACACTGTAGCCCACCCCTTACAACAGACAGCTACACTCCTCCCCTTACCACCCCATCTCTCTGTCCCTGTCTCTTCCCATTTCTCTCTCTGTCTCTCTCTCTCTCTCTCGCTCTCCCTCTCTCTCTCTTCCTGAAGTCTGTTTTTCTCAATCTTTTGCTCTCCCCCCTGTGTTTGTCCCTGGTCTCTGCTTTGGCCAGGTGCACAGTTCCTCTATGACTGGACTCTGTCTCTCTCTCTCCTCTTGAGCTCTAGCTCTCTCTCTCTTTCTCTTTCACTTCTTCTTTCTCTCCTCACTCTCATGTCTTCTTTTTAACCCTGTACTTAGCACACTGTCTCTTTCTTTCTCGTTTCTCTCTCTGTCTCTCCCTGTCTCTGTCTCTCTCTGTCTCTCTCGGTCATGAGGACCCTTCACAGGCTGAAATTGATGAGTTCACCCAGCCTCAGTGAGCTGGGGAAGAGTGAGAAGGGTTCTCCAGAGGAGAGGGGAGAGAAGCAGAAGAGAGCAGGAGCCAACGCCACCTGGAACAGGTATGCTTGAACATGGAACCTGTAGTTATACGGTATGGCAGACAATTTCATGCAAAAAGACACTTTCAGTTCATTTATGTGTGTGTGTGTGTGTGTGTGTGTGTGTGTGTGTGTGTGTGTGTGTGTGTGTGTGTGTGTGTGTGTGTGTGTGTGTGTGTGTGTGTGTGTGTGTACGTACGTGTGTGTGTGTGTGCTCGTGTACCAGCATCCACAATGCTGTCATTGCCGTCTTCCAGAAGAAAGGACTGGCAGACAATGAACTCTACGTCCTCAATGAAGGTGTCAGGTGAGTTACAAATGCACTGTGCACACACACACACACACACACACACACACACATACACACACACACACACACACACACACACACACACACACACACACACACACACACACACACACACACTACCTTGTTTCTCTCACTATAAACCCATTTTCCTTCAAACTCTTACAGACACTGTCTCATAATGTTTTTGTGCTTAGACGTTAGGTGCTTAGACGTTCGGTGCTTAATGTCTATTTTTGCATGAGTGAACTTGTTAGTGTGTGTGTGTGTGTGTGTGTGTGTGTGTGTGTGTGTGTGTGTGTGTGTGTGTGTGTGTGTGTGTGTGTGTGTGTGGTCAGGGTGGGCATGTGGTCTCGCCAGATATCTCATTATCTTTCCAGACCAGACATTAGACCTGTCAATTCTCCCATATTAGCCTCCATTACAGCTCAGTAAACAACTGAAGTCACACGTAACACAACCCACGCAGGAGGAAACCATGTGGAGGGCTGTGACTTGTGTCAATTATAGGGTTATGTTCTGTTTCAATATATATTTACCTACACAAACAGCACAACATTTAAGAGAGAAAAGGAGGTCACACTTATCATCAGGAGCTGCACAGATATCATCTTGTGTGTCATGTGGAATTGTTTGGGCGTTATTACATGTAACTACAAAGTAATATGCTATTAACTATCAATTACACTAATATGTGTTGTTGACTCTCCTGTCTTTGTTTACTTAGACATCTATTGAAAACCGAGCTGGGGTCGTTCTTCACAGAATACCTCCAGGTAATAGTTCTGTTCTTTATTGTGAAATAAGGATTGTTGAAATGTTAATGACACAGAGAGCAAGTGTTGTGATACATGCTCCAAATGCAGCAGAACTATCCTAAGGCTGATAAAATCACTACATGGAACTATATTAGTACATGTAGTACATCACGTGACATTAGTAACATATTGTCAGAACGAGCCACAGGAAGTAGTAGATGTTTTTAAATGAAGCTTGTTTCAATCTCTCTGTCCCTCAGAACCAGTTGCTGACCAAGGGCATGGTTATTCTACGGGACAAAATACGGTTCTATGAAGGTATGAGGCGCGTCTCACTTTTCATTGAATACTACAATAGCTGATGAGTTTACAAACACAATGTTTGACCATTGGTCATTTGATCTGAGGTATATTGTGCTGTCAGATCATTTCTAGATGATTTGCTCCCCTCATTGTCTGCAGGTCAGAAGTTACTGGACTCTCTGGCGGAGACATGGGACTTTTTCTTCTGTGATGTTCTCTCCATGCTGCAAGCCATCTTCCACCCAGTCCAGGTATCATCACTCTCCCACCCCTTCCCTCTCCGATCTCCTACCCCTTCCCTCTCCCATCTCCTATTCCTTACCTCTCCCATCTCCTACTCCTTACCTCTCCCATCTCCTACCCCTTCCCTCTCCCATCTCCTACCCTTCCCTTTCCCATCTCCTACCCCTTCCCTCTCCCATCTCCTACCCCTTCCCTCTCCCATCTCCTACCCCTTCCCTCTCCCATCTCCTACCCTTACCTCTCCCATCTCCTACCCTTCCCTCTCCCATCTCCTACCCTTCCCTCTCCCATCTCCTATCCTCTCTCATAATATCCTGTCTCTAGGGTAAGGAGCCCTCTGTGAGGCAGATGGCTCTGATTCACTTCAGGAACACCATTGCCCTGAGTGTGAAGCTGGAGGACGCCCTATCTCGCCCTCGGGCGCGTGTCCCCCCCTCGGTAACACAGATGTTGCTCATCCTACAGGTAATGCACTTGTGCTTTATCTCAATGAGAACAACCTGGATAAATTAGTCACAAACACAACGAGGCACGCAAACACACACACACACACACACACACACACACACACACACACACAAACTCCTGTCTCCTTGTTCTGTCTGTTCTTTAGGGGGTCCATGAGTCTCGTGGTGTGAGTGAGGACTATCTGAGGCTGGAGTCTCTGGTACAGAAGGTGGTCTCTCCATACCTGGGCACCCACGGGCTCTACTCTGGAGATGGCAGCGTGGCTCACTGTTCCTGTGTACTGGGTAAGACACACACATTCATGTCTGTGTGTCTGTGTATCCCACTGCTCCCTTGTGTGTTGGAGAACAAATAATGCACCCTGAAAAAGACCTTAATGCATCTTTTTCTCTCTTTCTGTATTTCTCACTCTGTGTGTCTCTCACTCTCTCTATATCTCTCTCTCCCCCCTCCTTCCATCTCACAGAGAAGCGTTTGCAATGGTGCTGGCCCAAGCCGGTGGACCAGCCGTCTAAGAATCCTGTGGTACGTTCCAAGAGTTACAACATCCCGCTCCTCCTGACACCCGTTGCTGAGTACGACCCTGATGCCAGCTCAGTGGGTAGCGGGGGCATTCGGCGCCACTCTGCCTGTGAGATCATATCCTGTCTGGAGGAACAGGGCCTTGCGTACGTTGATTTGACCCCTGGTACTGACCCATCCATCTCCTCCTCTAACAGGCTCTGTGTGGGACCTCAGTTCAAAGGTAGTGAAATCTATCCAGCTGGCATATTTATAGACATCTTATGAATTAGCATTGTCCCTGTGAAACAAAAAAACATATACAACTTATAAAAAGCATTCAAACAGGTTTTTTTTCCAGCCAGACTGATCCTAACTTATGACCTACCTCTAACAGGAGGCATGCAAGGAGGAGCCATGGGAGCCATGGAATCCCCTCTCCCCTCCCCCTCCATCCTCCCCCTCCACTCCCCAGGACCTCTCCATGGGACAGAGGCCACACTGACTCTCACTGATCTGAGCAAGGGGCCATCTTCCTCACCTCCGAGTGGATCTTCCAGCCCTGAAACCATCATTGGACAGGTGTTGGAGTCTGTGGACTCGGATTCAGACGGGATATTCATTGAATTCCCGCCTCGCTGCTCAGAGTCTTTGGGGTACGGACGGGAGAGCAGGCAGAGCACTGTTTAGACTAGAGGAAGTATTAGACTTCTGGATAGAAGCTGCCCGTACAGGCCGATCTAGGATCAGTTCAGCATACACTCCCCTACGAAAGCATACACTCCCCTACGAAAACGAAAAACGGTCCTTAGATCAGTGTTTAAGGGTAATGTCATCCTACTCCAATAGGCTTGGTTGTCATGGCTAAGTGCACTCCGTATTTCACCCCACGAGAGGCCTCTTTATAGTCAGCATTTACTTCATAAAACGACACCAACTTTTTTAAGCATTTGATTAGCTTTTTTGGGATGTATAATTGTTTTATATCCTGTGTTTTATACATTCAGAAATGTGGACCCTTGAGTTTTAATTTACAATAGCGTAACCATAAAAGTCAATGGTGAAAATAGCTTTTGGAGTAAATATGTGAATGTGATTACATCTTGCTCCTCTGTTATTATACCCAGGCTTCACAAAAGGTCAATTTGCTCTTCATTAACACTCATGATATGTACCCATAAAAGAATGAAAAGAGATTGTTTGTTTACTGTTTATAAGTATGACAAGGAAATGAGGGTTTAATGAATGTTGTTACATTTGTAAATAAGTGTGAGTTTTTTTAGGAAAGCTTGGTATTGTGAAGTGAGCTTTTTAACTTAGCTTGTGATTTAAACAAGGGCTTTTTAACTTAAGCTTTTCTTATGATGTTTTACCTCAAACGTTTTTTAATGCTTTGTTTTTTGACAATCTGTATTGAGAAGTTTTTATCCAAGGTTGTAATTATCGTTAATTTGTATTATAAGATTTTGATTAAAGAATAAGTAAATTGAATCAGATGTCCATTGTCTTTTTATCTTCACATATATGTTTTGGGAATTTGAATTATGTCTGTCTTGTGCCAGTTTAAATTGAGACTACTTCACCAGAGACTAATTGTTATTTATCTTATTTAATTGAAACGGGTACGGTAGCCTGCTAGTTTATTATACGATGGACGGCTTTTATTTTACGGTAAAACCCAGTTACATATTCATTTCTTCTTCCAATCAGAAGGCTGATTTGCGTGACTGACAGATAATTTGTCCAGTCATTTTCTAACAAATTTGCATAGATAGCAGTACAGCCAATCGTGAATCATGGGAGGATTGCATGTTTACGCCAACCGGAAGATAAACATTAGAAAATGGCCCCTCACTAATAACTGTCAAATCGTTTTTATTACAGTAATATAAAGACATTGCCAGATATCGATATTGTTTTATAGCAGCAAAAGGATTTTACAGATTATTCTTTGTTGTTAACCAATTTAGTTAAACGACAGATCCTCCGAAACAGGTAAGGAATAGGAATAGTTCTTCAGTTAGCAGCATCAGCTAGCTAGCTAGCCGCTTGGTATCTGTGCACTTCGGCTAACTGGTCAGTAAAGATGAATGCAGCTCCAATGTATCGTTATATGGTCGCAGCAGGTTGCCCCTTAATACAGTTGATGTGTCACTGAGCTAGCTAATCAAATAATTTAGTCCATCTGCATGAAGGTTCTAGTGTGAATAACTGGTTTACTGTATATCATTCTCATCTAGCTATGTCTTTACTTCTAGTATCTCCAGTCTGGTCCTTCTCAGCCTCCTAGGCAGACTCTGTGTGTATCGCATCGTGCTGTCCTACCAGTCCCCCCTCCCTTAATGAAAATGTCCCTGGCTCAGCGAGTCCTCCTCTCCTGGATCTTCACTCTCATCTTCCTCATCATGCTGGTCCTCAGATTGGACAACAAGATCCAGTGGAACTGGTTCCTCATCTTCCTCCCCGTCTGGACCTTTGACACCATCCTCATCCTCATGCTGATAGTAAAGATGGCGGGTCGGTGCAAGCCTGGGTACGACCCGCGGGACGGGCAGCAGAACCTGAAGCGGAGGGTGTGGTACCTAGTGGCCATGCTGCTGAAGCTTGGCTTCTGCCTGACACTGTGCGCCCGCCTGGAGGGCCTCATTCACATCTGGCTTAGTCTGGTGTGTGTCCCTCTCTGGGCTCTGCTGGTCGGGGCCATGGTGGAGCTGGGCTACAACGTGTTCCACTATAGGAGAGACTGAGGGGATGGACATGGGAAATAGGAATATTTCAAACTGAACTGAGAGGGAGGGAGACGGGAATGAGAAACGGAATGGTTTATTTTCACTACAGGAGAGACTAAAAGGAAGGGGGTAACGGTTTCCATTACAGAAGACAGACTGGAGATAGTCCACTTTCCTGTGGTGAAAGATGTCTGTCCTGCCGTGTGAGATTTGCAGACTGTTGGATAATTCAGGAGAAAGCATTATCAGAAACTATGACGCGCACGCACGCACGCACACGCACACACACATACAGTCTGAGCATCCCTCCCCAAGCAGTCTTTCACAGCAGTTAGTTAGTTAGTTAGTACACACAGTTTGCCAGATCTAGAACCTGTACTCTCTGTTGAAGTCCACATCTAAACCATTATGTGCAAAACAGCAATTCTGACCCTGGACCTTATAATAAGAGAACCTGACCCACTCCAACGAACTGCTCTTCTTCCTAGGCTATGATGTGGTGAAAGAAGTCAGCTCCCATAGTGTGCCACTGAGTGACATGGCTGTCATTGTCAGGGAGTCAGGATTGTAAAGGGATTTCACCACATAAACTCCATCCTCATGTTTTATGGGATGTTTTGTTGTTTTTACCAAGGGTGGAATTTCACAAAGCCTGTCAATGAGTTAGTTTGCAGATGTTTAAACTGTGTATTATGACCCCCCTAACTTTCTGTTTTATGAAGAATGTTGAATATAATGAGTATTGAGTCAGGTGTCATGATCAGTTCATTATGAACTAGGAAATGTTTGCTGTTGTATCAGAATATACTGTATAGCAAAGATAGTTGAACTCTAACTCCTTGAGCCCTCTTTGTGAAATGCCCTCCTGCCAAGCTTGCAGCTCTGTCTCAGACCTTGGTGTTTGTCAGCACTGTCCTTCCTATACTCATGTGGAAGTGGTTGTGATGCTGATTCCTTTTGCAGTGTGACAGATGATATTTCACATTTTATTGTGTGGTGTGCCTGGTATTATTTTATGGAACATTGTTTGTGCCACAATTAAAAAATAAAACGACCACAACAAATCTTGAATGTGGAACCCATCTAATAACAAATGGTCACATCGATATATAAAATGACCACAAGAAAATTACCACACATCTAATGACAAATGACTAACTTTAATATTGAAAACACAAACTCAAGTAAGCTACAACTGAAAGGATTTATTGCACACACATTATACATGCAATATTTGTTATTAGTTCAGTCCATTTTACATTTGATGTGTTCATTCCATGTGACTGCTGAGTGCCACTGCATATTGAATGGAATGCGCATACTGTCAATCAAAGCCTAACCCCTCCTATCACATCTGTGATATCGAGGCTCAATCATCTTTCCCAGGCAGGTGAGCAAAGTTATGGGAGGGGTTGAGGCTTTGATTGACAGTGGTTGCACTGAGTATTGAATGGGATGAACACATCTAATAGATAATAACAACTAAATATATATAACTAAATATCATGTGAATATAAAAAGATAGATGACTTAAAGTAATGTATGTGCTAGAAAATTAATTGGAGCTTACTTGTGCTTACTTTGTGTTTTCAATATTCAGCTAGATCAAAAAGATGGGATGTGTTGTTTCAAGATTTGATGTGGTCATTAGATGCATGGTGATTTGCTTTTAGATGTGTGTATGTTTGTTTCAATGTTGGAAATGACCATTTGTTATTAGATGTGTTCAACAAATCAAGATTGATTGTGGTTGTTTTATTTTTGAATTGTGGCACACATTTGTTTCCATATTATTTATGTCCTAATATGCATTCTGTAAATAAAATCTAATACATTACAGCCTTTAAATAATTCAGTGGATTCAGTCTGTTGATGATGGTGTTCAGTGCGTTTTCATCACTAGATTGTAACATTATTAGGAGCAACACATTCAGGAACTTAATCTAAATAACCGTGTCATTTACACATACAGTGCCCTCAGTAAGTGTTTGGACAGTAAGCCTGAAATTGTAATACTCTCTTTCTGCACTCCAAAAATCTATACTTGATATTATATGGCAAGGCACAGACGGTCACCTTTTGCACACAATTGTGCAAGCCAGAATGGCCCAAAGGATATGCGTATGTATTAAAATAGCCTACAATAAAAAGGTGTTATTCTGTACTTTAACCACATGTTCCTCAGATCTCAAATGCACGTTAGGCTAACACTTTTGGAGGGTACTGTATCTGCAGGACAGTAAGGTGTCTTCAACACATTATGTGAATGTTATCCAACACATTATTTGAATGTTATCTAATCCCAGAAATGGTCTGTCCATATCAGCTAGCTAAAATGAATGATGAAAGATGAAGCTGAGTATGATAAGGATGACTGAATGTAAGGAAGACACAACTCTGAGGAAGAGGCGGATATAATATGATGAACCTTTTATTGAGAGGCTCTGATCAGAGTATAAATCACACTACCAAGTCTTACCTTAGGAAATAAAAGGTATTTACAACAGAGTTTTTTCACATACATTTCAAATAAAAACAGACAGAAAATGATATAAATAAGTTCTATGGAAAATAAAACTCGTCTTACAAAAAATATATGCATTTCTGTATACATTTTCTCACACTGGTACTAGTACATTTATACTGTACACAGTTTCAGCACAGATCTTACAGCCCTGTGTCGAGTCAAACATATAAGCCCTATCTGAAAACAATCTATAGCTCCTATCCACTTGTCATGTGTTTTGGATATCTGGGGAACATAAAGGTGTAAGCAATGTGGCGGAACATACCATAATGACCATTGGAAGGCTATAGGTGGAGCCATTATTGTATTGCTTACACCTATCCATTCTCTTCAGATCGGCAAACAACAAATGGTTAAGGCCAACTCCCCGGGGAAGGGAAAAACGGGGGTTGTTTTCAGACCGGGCAGCAGAGAACCTAAAGTAGGTGCTTTAAGAGCGTAGCTAAGTAGTGCACAGGCACTAACGCATGGGTCACATAACAGATTTCATATAGAGCCTACATACATTCGCTAACAAACGTGAACAGTGAGCTACTTAGCTTACATTCTTACTTAGGCCCTGTTCAAATACTTTGAAAATGCATTCATTCCCTCCTCAAAGTAATCACAGATCTGAAATGACATGGGTTGGTATAAGCTGGGTAGTGGAGCACTTTCTCTCATCTAATCAGCTGCGTTCGATCGGTGACTACTTCACGGAAGGTAGGAAGGAGTAAGGAGTTTTCAAAATATTTGAAAAGAGCCCTGGGAGTAAGTTGTACAGTAAAGAGGAAAAACTACACATCTAGACATTCATAATAAAAAGTCTTTCTGCTGTTGGTGTGTGTGGGGTTTCAGAGGGTGTTTTAAAGAGTGCTGCGGCCGTGTGTCCTGAAGGGAAATTGCAGGTTTTGTGTGCATTGTGTCCTTCACTTTTGGTCCCTTAGAGGGTGCTAGCGTTCTGCCTTCAGAGCCAGGCTTTGAGAGAGACCCTCGACAGTCACTGTGGTGGTGCGTCTTTGCCCTGCTGTCTGAAAACGACAGAGGCAAGGTTTGGGGTGCATCCATTGGCTTAAAGAGGTCAATGGTAATGAGCGTCCGTGGGGGTTTGTGATCCGGTGGGGCAGAGCTGGGGGCAGGGTTCTGCTTCTTCCTCTCCTCCTTGTGGTTGACTTCTCTATCCCTCTTTCCTTCCTTCTTTACATGAGTAGGGGTTTGTTTAGGAGTGACCGCCACCTTTCCATCCTCCTCTCTCCCCGGCTTGGCTTGTGATGCGTGTGTGGCTGTGTTCCCCTCTTTCCCATCTCTATACCCGTTCCTCTCCTTCTTCCCGTGTGATGGCTTATGTCTGTGAGCACTGGCCTCTCTAGCCTCCTCTCTCTCTGGCCGTGTGTGAGATGATGTCTGTGTGCTACCACCTCGGTCTTTATCATTGTCTCTTTCCCTCTTGATTTGAGGTTGCGTCTTGGAGGCTGGTTCTGTCTCCCTAACCCCCTTCTCCTCCCTCTGGGCATGCCCTGGTGTATGTGAGAGTTTGCTGCCCTCTCTTGTCCTATCCTCATCCCCCTTTTTCTTGGTGGGTGGTAATGTCTGTGTTGTTGTGCTCCCCTCTATCTTCCTCTCCTCCTTCTCTTTCCCCTTCTCTTTCACCCTGTCCCTCTCCTTCTCTTTCCCCCTGTCCTTCTCCTTCTTCTCTTTTTCCTTCTCCTTTCCCCTCTCCTTCTCCTTCCTATCTTTCTCCTTTTCTTTCCCCCTTTCCTTCTCCTCTCTCTCTTTTCCCCTCCCTTTCTCCTTCTCTTTCTTGATTTTTGGTGGTGTATGTGTGGTTGTGCCTGACTCTTTTACCCTCTCTCTGTCTTTCTGAACTTGTGGGGGGATCATTTGCTGCCTCTCTTCCTCTTCCGCCTCCCTCTCTTTCCTGACTTGCTTGAATGTCTTTGAGGGTTCACTATTCTCTCTATTCCCCTGTCCCTCCCCCTGCTCCTGTGGTGATATCTGTGTTGGTGTACTGTCCTTTCTCCCTCCTCTCTCTTCCCTCTCTTTCTCACCTTTCTCCTCCTCCTTACTCTCCTTGGTTTCTATTGGTGTCTGTGGGAGTGTGCCTCCATCTCTCTCCTCCTTGACCAAAGGAAGTGACTGTGTAGGTGTGTAGCTCACCCTCTCCTTTTCCATCTCCACTTCCTTCTCCTCCTCCTCCTCTTCTTCTTCCTCCTCTTTGCAAACTAGTAAGGGTGACCTCTCCTCTTCCTCATTTTCCTCATTTTTGACCTGCGTCTGTGAGGGCGTGTTGCTCCCTTTCTCTCCCTCTTCGTCATCATCATCATCATCCTCCTCCTCTTCGACATGAGTTAGCGTCTGTGAAGGTGTGCCGTTGTCCCCCTCCTCTCTCTCCCCCTCTTCTTCCTCCTCTTCATCCTGGTGGTACTGTTTCAGGCGGATGTGCCAGGCCAGGCTACAGACAGCAGAGACCGTTTTGAACTGGTGCACCACTCCTCTGGGTATGAAGTAGATGTCATTGTGATAGAGCTGGATACGAGCATAGCGGACCCCCTCCCTCCTCAGCTGGTTCAGTTTGGCGTCATCGATCCACTGCACACACTGTGGAGGAAGGAGAGGAGACGATACTCAAGTCAATTATAACAAAGACACCAGGCAATGGCAACCATTCACACATGAGAACGTGAATTAGAATCATCGTGAGAATCAATTTTGCTCGGTCTACATATATATCAGTATGCTTGTAGCACCCCCCCCCCCCCCCATTACTGTAGTCTTATGAAGTAACCTCATGATCCCTGTGTGTCTCCTCCAGACTAACCTGTGAGAGGGGGGGCTCGTACAGGTCCAGCTGCAGCCTCTGAACCACCTCAGGGAAATCTCCGGCGTGGAAACACACCACGTCTTTGGTGATTCGTGCGGGAGCCTCACTGCAGGGGTGGGGGGGGAAACACACAATCAGGAAGAGACACCCACAATGACAGTCTTGTGATAGTTCTAGGGATTCTCGAGGGCTGCCGTGAAGATGTATGCGTGATGTGTGTAATCTGCGTATGTGTTGGTATGTGTACAGGTGTGTGTGTGTGTGTGTGTGTGTGTGTGAGGCACACAGAGTAAAGCTACAGAAGGTATATAAGGGTGCCAGCGTCTACCCACCCCTCTCCGCAGCGAACAGCCTTGAGCACGCCCACGGCAGCGGTGGTCTGTCTCTCAAAGCCCTGTCCGATGTGGTCAGCGTGAGCTCGCGTCCGGTCTTCAAACAGCATCTCCCGAGGCTCGCTGGCCCGGGGCAGATACTGCAGGTTCTTTATTTCATTGGTGGACCTGCAACAGATTCCATTTAATATACGATACTATTGGTTTAAATGCACTCTAGTGACCGACCAGTGAGGCAAACTGAACAAACAGACAAACCTTTTTCTTTTGAAGGGGGATTTGGGCATGTCTGCCACAGGGATCATCTGCTCTCCGGGTCTCACCCACATGATGGGCCCGTCGTCACTCTCTGTGGGACTCTGCAGTCGCAGGCTGGAGAATGTACCCCATGGCAGAGTACGCTGAGGATACAGAAAGAGAGTTTAGAGAGCGTGCACACTCACACAAACACACACTCTCACACACACACACACACACACACACACACACACACACACACACACACACACACACACACACACACACACACACACACACACACACACACACACACACACACACACACACACACACGACTTACCTCCAGAAAGGGAGACTCCTCCAGCATATTGATGAACTCTGGGAAGTAGTCCCCCACCTCCTCATCCACAGCCCCCACCAGACTGACCTGCCGCATGGCCCCAGTGCGGTATGTTCCCTGGGAGTAGGTACGCTTCACCTGCAGCAGGAGAGGACAGAGGAGACACAGGGGACTAAGTCAATGTCCCTCCTCTGGTTCACTACAAACATTTACTTTTACCTGACTGGGACAGAAGGCCATGATCCTTAACACCCTACAAAGTGTTCACACGAAATTACATAAAGTACTAAATGACTGTTATCTTCAACACCATGTGGTCCACAGAAGTGCTCAACCATGTGGTAGGCTAGACCTTTCTGGAGGGACAGATTTGGTCTGGCTCCAGACAAGGAAAACAGTGTTGCCAAGTTTCAAGAGTCAGAGTGTCCGGTTCAGGAGAAATATGAAAGCAAATATAGAGAGAATAGTCAAAGAAGCACACAAAGGCCTGGAGAACAGAAAAAAGAGCCATTCACAAACACAAAAGAGCCACCACTATATCTTTGACAAGCAGAGGAATAAAGACAATACAAGAACTAGCCCTAACAGAAATCCTCAGTCCATCCTTAAGGTGAGACAAGACAACAGAAAACTTCCAAAACAAAACCTCTCTTCACCACTTCAGAGAACACAAACATCATCAGTACCAATCTAGCCCAAGGGAGAACATAAGGTAGTGAGGCGCCTGCTACCCAAATAGTAAACACTACTACTAAACAAGAAGCCAAAACTAAATGTACCTTGACTAATGTAGGTTCTAGACTGAGACATAGTCAATCTCTCATCATGTCATCAACAGGATACACAAACACACTGATGTCTGCTCCCTGCTAATTGTGGAGGTTTTAATTGGGAGCATGATTCAGTGTGTGGGTGGGTAGCCAGCCAGTGTGAGATCAAGAATCTCACTTGACTCTAGTCCCTCTAAGAGACTACAGCAGTAGTACCAGTCTCTCAAGTGATTGCAATTGAGGTCATCATTTGGAATGCTTGTGGAGCATTACTACCCACTGACTTGCATGTGTCAATGGTCTATGCAGTGCTTTTCACACTGCACATTGATTTAGCCCCAGGCCTAAGAGCTCCCAGGGCCCTGGGCCAGTCTCTACCGAGGGTAAAGGATATCCCTGAGTGAGTGTTTAAAGCCAAAATGTCATCATAGAAAAACAGTAAAAGGGTATCAATCAACATCTGTAACAGTCTCACCTGAGTGTAGAAGTTGGCCATGGTTGTCGTCTCTATATCCTTCTTCCCAAGCACTTCCATCTTCACTGGCGCATTGGGGAAATTGTAGGAGAAGTAGTCCAGGAAGTCCGGGAGGTAGGAGGCTGCTCCGTGGATAATCCCCATAACAAAGCGCGCGGCCTGTGCCTTGTCCTCACTGAAAGACAGGGTCACAAACTCCTGAGCAAAACGCTGCATCTCAGCTGGAGAGAAGGAGGAGAGCTGCTCACTGTAGGCGTGGGCCACCGATGCCCCTCCGTTTGCCTGCTGCTCCACGTGCATGAGATGCCCAAACTCCAGACCAGCCAAGCCTGGTGACGGGACACTGTGGAGGGGAGAAACATAGCCCAGCCTCTCCCTGACCATGGAGGCAGTGGAGGTGGGAGGAGGGGCCTGGTGGGAAGCGGTGTGTGTTTGGAGTTGGCTGTTGTTGCTGTTCCCATTGGACTGACTGAGAAGGTCTGGCAGATCCAGGGACAGGCCAGCACACACAGTCTGGCAGGACCGGTGGTACATTTTGGGCCGGCTCCGTCTCTCCTTCTCTCCATCTTTGTGCTTCTTTTTCTTCTTCTTCTTCAACCTTTTTAAGAGGAGCTCCTCCTCTGGATTTACTTGTGGCTTCTCCTCTGGATTTACTTGTGGCTTCTCCTCTGACTCTGCAGAAAAAAGAGTAGACAAAATTCAGACACATGTAAAGGAAGAGTACAGACCTATCTTCAGAGAACATGACTACATTATTTAATTATTTTTGCTTAAATTATCAAAAGGAAGCTATTACAAAGCAAAATAATGTAAACACTCCTGTCAAAGGTAAATAAAAACACAGTATAAAATCTGCACTTCAAGTTCTAGTAAAGGGGGCGAATCCCTCACTCATACCTTTCTGCAGAGAATTTGCTTCTCCATTCTCTCTTCCAATGTCACTCTCAAGCATCCCTTTATGATTCTTCCTCTCCCTGTCTTTCTCTTTATCCCTCTCTTTTTTCTTTTCTCTCTCCGTGTCTTTGCTAGGGTGATCTGAAAGCAAGCAAGTAATTCAAGATGGTCAAATCACAGCAATGCTTAACAGTCACTTTATTCACATGTCAACAGTATGTTTCAGTTTGTGATATAACTAAGTATTTAATTAAATAAACTTTGTGGCAAAATGACCTTTACGCAAAATGTGATACTGTTAAGTTATTAATTGATACTGGCTATTTGAGATCTAGTTGTATGCATTGTTTACATGCAATCCGTTATATCGCACAGCTGATTATGTTGGCCTTACCTCGATTCAATATCTTCACGTCACCGTTTTCCGTCTTTGTATGGCAGCTAGCAGGGCTCATTTTCTCCAGGAGTGAGCTCTGCGTTTGAACGCTTTTCTCCTTCTCCTTGTGTCGTTTCTCTTTCGGCTTCTTGACTTTAGGAGGAACTGCGAGGAAGTTGCTGATCTTGAAGATCTTTCTAGCGGGAGCTGGCGAGGTGGAGTTGCTTGCCTTGGCCGGGCCGAAACTCCATTTCGCTGGGCTTCCATAACTCTGCTTCCCGTTGTGTTTTTCCCCTGCGCAGACCTCCCCGTTCAGTTTCTTGTGTTTCAGACTCTTCTCCTCGATTCGGACTTTCTTAGGTGCTGGTGGATATACATCGCTGGAAGACTGCGGTCGGCTCTCAGGTGGCCTTTTAGGAATTAAGGGTTTGGGGGAATTTGTTTTGCCAGTATCTGCGAAATGCATGGATCCCACGGTATCGGCCATCTTGGAAGTTTCTATTTTTTACGGTCATACGTAACTGGTGCGTGAGAGACAGGAGAGGGGCGGGGTTTGTGTACTACGTCGGACAGGACGCAGGACTGGGGGAGGGGGAGTGAAAACAATGAACAGTTGTTTACATGTTGCAGATAAAACGCGTGTCTGTCTGTCTGTCTGTCTGTCTGTCTGTCTGTCTGTCTGTCTGTCTGTCTGTCTGTCTGTCTGTCTGACACTGTCTGACTCTGTCTGTATGTGTGAAAATCCAATTGTAACTATGATGTAGCGTTTTTAATTGTTCTGTATTTTGTTGTTGCTGTGTATGTCTGGGAAAGTCACTGTGATTGAGCACTTTTTTGTATTTGTCCGTAATTACTGTGATGAGTTGATATAGATTAACTTAATGTACACACACACACACACACACACACACACACACACACACACACACACACACACACATGTTTTATGCAATCAATGTTGATTGAATGAGATACAGTCACAGTAATACGATAAAAAGATGAAACACTTACGATGCACTATTTAAATTATGCGCTAGATGGCAGCAGAGTATCTAGCATAGTTATAGGGGCAGCAGATGAATCACAAATGGATTCACATCACACACACACACCCTTCAGCTGGTCTTTGGTTTCAGTAACAAAATAAACAGTGTAATGGGGTGCGTCATTCCAAAAATGACTCATATAGACTTAAGAGTTGCACAATATTCATGGAAATTGTATAATGCCCTCAGGTTCAGATGGATGTTAAAAAATATATTTATTGAATACTTATTACATCCAAATTGCCTGTATAATTTATTATTTTCCATTAATGCACTGGTAATCTAAAAGGATTACATTTGTTGTCTATTGTGACTGACATCAGAAACAAACACTGTAAGATTGTGCAAGCTGACCCTTCTCTAAACTATTGTTTTCAAGTACCCATGCTTGGGAGGAATTACTTTTTCTACCACTCCCTCCTTTCATACAGCCACTAAAATAGGAGTAGAAGATAATGGATAGCGTAGTGTACACAGTGGTCAACAGAGCTGACAGTGGCTTACTCTATGAGGAGATTTGTTTATTGCCTAAATTGTTCTTGAGTGTATATGACACAGAGAACTGACACTGAGGGAGTGAGTTACCATGGAGTGGAAATTAAGAAGCAAGAAAACATATTTCTTGTTTCCCACAATTTGAGCCAAGGGTCGGTGCATCACAGTAACCTAGAGTGGCTTTCTCTCCTCATCTTTTATCTGCAGTCATCTAAAAATAATAGGAAAGGTATTTGCTTTCACCAGTCCAGTTTCCACATCAGTCCAGATGGAAGTAAAGTGGGAAGAAGAGGAAGACATGACAGACTATTACAGTAAGATCCACTTTCAGTCTCATGGAGATTGCTGGTTTTCACTCTAGTCTATTTCCACTGCCTGCATTGAATCAGTATGAATCAAAGTGGGGAAATAAACAGATGCATTCAGTATGATCATTCTGCAGGAACAATAAAAAGTTGGAGAATTTAACTCAAATGTCCTTATGTAAATTTGCTGGCAAAAATTACAAAGACACTTTATCAGCATACCACAACTTCTCCTGCTGGGGGAAAATACAGATGTTGTGGATGACTGTGTCTGAAAGCAGTCCACTCCTACCTTAACGTCCACCAGACTCACCAGAGTGAAAGGTGTCAGAAGCAAACAACCCACTCCTAACTAAAATACGGTTTCAAATCCTGCATCGACTCAAGGAATCTATGAAAGAATTTCCAAACAATGTCTTAATGAGGTCCAGGCTTTTCAAATGGACACAAAATGACCTGACGTTATCTGTTGTTGACGCTCTGTAGGAAATCCAGCCCAGATGTGGGACACTTGGTCCTTTCTCATTTTTAAAATATCAGGCCACTGACCAATGAATAAGTGAAAAATTTTCACACATGTGGAGAGGGAATCTATTAGTTACTGTATATTAAGAGGTTGGCTGGGGTTGATATGAACGGTGTCTGTGTGTGTGTGTGTGTGTGTCTGTGTGTGTGTGTGTGTGTGTGTGTGTGTGTGTGTGTGTGAAAGAGAGAGAGAGAGAGAGAGAGACATTGGTAGATTGACCTACATGGCCAATGACAGGTGACGTATAATGTCTTGTATGTTTGCACCATCTGCCGCTGAGCTTCAGTGTGGTGTTACAGGGGGCTGGCATGGCATCAGACACAGATATGACTCATTGCAGTTCAGATGGGATAGGACACTTGAGTATGGTGCAGACATGACCGACACTCTCTGCCCAGAGTGGATGGAGATGGAGTGGCCTGCCAGGATGCCTAGGCAGTAGAGCTAGACTGATGGTCAGATGTTTGTTTTAGCCAGTTTATGGAAAAACCACATTGTTTACACAAGCCAGGACAGAGAGTGGGCCAAGCCAGCTCATGGAGGGAATTCAAAACACTGCGCTCCAAGAGGGCACCCTGAGGAGAAAACAATCTCCTGACCATAAATGGATACAGCAAGGGCTGAGGATATTAATGAGTATAATAGAGAAACTGGCTATGCTGTGTAGCCATGTAGAATTTCCCTTTGGCACACAGATCTAGGATCAGCGTACACTCCCCAAATCCTGACCTTAACCTTGTTGTGGGAAAAACTGAAAAACGGACCTTAGATCAGTGTGTAGGGACAATACCATCTACTACTCAACCTTCATGGGTTTATATGAGGTTATGTAATTAATGATGTGAATCTTGGATGGATGAATACCCATCAACAGGGCTTAGCATTTGGACAGGGCTCTTGAAAGTGTAAACGTTTATCAGACACTGTTTCCTGGCTAAGGACTGAAGTGTTGGTTTGGCTTTAAGGGATTTAAGACACAGACATGGTCCTGTTTTGTGTTCTTGCTGTGACAAGTCTGTTACAAGAGAGAATGTAACAATATATTAAACCAATAGCAGACCATAATAGTGTAGCTCCCTGCCTCTCTGTGCACAAGTATATATGGCCTCAATAAAAAGGACTGCAAAAATGCACTTGACATGTTACCGTATTACCATAACCCCATTCTGGTAGTTCCTTTGACATCAATCCCCAAAATGTAATGAATTGAATTTATTTTTATTTCATGGTTCTATATCACTAAAAGTCAAACCAGAACAGCTGTCTTTTATAGACCTCTTTTTCTCCTCACACCACTCCATAACACCATCCCTGTTAGACAAAAGGCTTCCGGTCGTCTGGACTGAAACACAGCTGAGAGACATCCTCCCCCGTCACAGAATCAGAGCAATGGTCCAGTGAGGAGAGACAGAGAGATGCACCAAGGGTAATGATTTCACCAGGGACTAGACATGTATATCATTCTAAAATGTTCTCTTCAATTACCACCGTATGCTTTTTATTCATGTATGATAGTTGTTCTGATAATTGTTCAGATAAAAGCTCTTCATCAGTCCAATAAACAATATTGAGGGAATTACCGCATGTTTTGAAGAAAATACACTTCTAATTCTGTGAAAGCTTCACTGATTAACTGAAAAATATCCTTACAAACATCCAACTCAGCCTCAAATGTCGCTCTTCAGTATCTACAATTCTGTATAATTCATGCGTAAAAACCAAAATACTTATCTCAAAGTAAGACAATACATTACCCATAAATTGCATTAGCAACCATACAGTAAGCCCTCTGGGATAAATATGTAATAATAAATTCCTAACTTTTATCCTTCAGAAGCCAAAGTAAACAGCAGTTCAAAGAGAGATTCAGTATGAGATATGTCCCTATGTAACAAACACTGTGGTCCAGGGTCCGACGTTGCGCTTCAGATGCATATTTGAACCTGTCACATCTGTCATTCACATGTTTGTCGGTCTATTGACAGGAAGCATAGGGAATGCCTGCCAAAGCAACTGTCACACACATGCACATTCAAGGCGATGATATACAAGGAGAAAAAACGTGTGCTTATCATTACAGCATGGAGTGAGAATGCGTTGCGAATGGTCCTCATTAGATGTTTTGATTAAGTTGAGGACAATGTGGAAAATAAACATACGATTACAATATGCTCTTTAAATGACATTGTTTTTAAAGCTCTATTGCCTCATGCTTTTATGACTGGTCTGTCTGTTAACTATTTTGATGAAACATGGAAGCAATCTAATACAATATACCCCCTATTTTCTCTCTCCTTATCTGGTCTTCACTCCCTCACGGATACTGATCACTGATACCCCTTGAAGTGGATATTCAAATCTTTCTCTCACACTCCTTCCTTTCTCTCACTTACTCTGTTTGTATTCATTCCTTCTCGTACATGCAAAAACCACTCTGAAAAAGTCCCTCAGCTCCCCCTCCCTCCCTCCCTCCCTCCTTCCCTCCCTCCTTCCCTCCCTCTCTCTCTCTCTGTCACAGCTTCCACACAACGAGGTGGGTCTTTGGCGTCCTCCTGCATCCTCTCTCGCCCTCTCTCCTCTCTCTGCATTCTTAGAACTCACGACGCGATGAGGTTAGCTGTGCTGTGCATGTACGGGACCTTGTTTGCTTTTTCCACCACCCCTGGGAGCACCGCAGACCCCGACGAGGGAGACTTCCATTGGGGTAAGGGACCTGGGGGCTGCTCTGTGACTTTGATACCTGCAGGACAGTGTGGGAGAGAGGGGCAGGATGTGGACACATGCCCCTACCGAGTTATCCTGCCACCGCTTACCATCCAGCTGCCCAGACAGTTCAGGGAGCTTGAGAAGACCATGAGGGAGGTGCAAAGGCTGAAGAAGACCATAGAGCAGCTAAAGAGAGCTTGTCTGGAGTGCAGGATGAGGGAGAAAGAGAGACTGAAGGAAAGAGATAGGGTGCGGGAGAAAGAGGGGGAGAAGGAGAAGGAGGGAGAGGGGGAAAGAGAGAGGGAGAAAGCGAGAGACAAGGAGCGACTGGGGGACACAGACAGGGAGTGGGCGAAAGAGAGGGAAATGGATAGGGAGACAGAGGAAGAGAGAAGGAAGGAGGGAGAGGGGGAGAGGGGGAGAGATAACGAGAAAACGATTTTGGAGGAGAGGGGGAGAAAGAAGGAATGGGAGATGGAGAGAGAGGGGAAGAAAGAAAGGGAGACAGACATTGAGAAAGAGGGAGACTTAGAAGAGGAGAGGAAGAAAGAGGGAGAGAAAAAGAAAGAAATGGATAAGGAGAATGAGAAGGAGAAGTTATGGGAAACAAAGGTGCAAACCGAGAAGGAACAGGAGAGTCAGAGGGACAAAGTGAGAGAGAAAGAGATGGATAATGGGAGAAAGAGTGAGGAGGATAGAAAGAAAGAAGAGGAGAGAGACACCAGCCAGAAGAGTGAGAGTTGGAGTACAGAGAAGATACAGGAGGAGAGAGGGCATCTAGTGGAAAGGGACAGAGAGGGGAAAGGGAAGAAAGAGATAGAGAGACAGGAAAAAAAGACTCAGGGAGAGAAAGAATGGGAAAGGGAGAAAGGGAGAAAAAAGCAGACTCTGAGCCATGGTCAGCTAGAAAAAACAGAGAGACAGAGAGAGGACAATGAGAGAGAAGGGGAGAGAGAGAAAGAAACAGAAAATGATAAACATAAGCAGACTGAGAGTCATGGGAAAACAGAAAAAGAGAGGGCTATTCAGAGGGGGGAGAAGGAGACACAGAAGGAGACAGAGAAAGGGGCAGGAAAGGAGATCAAGAGAGAGAAAACAGTCCAGAGTGTGCAGAAAGACAGAGGGGGGGACTTGGCATCTAAACCTCCATCTGCTACCAGCCTCAGCTCAGGATCTGAGACCAGCAGTGGATATGATCCTAACCCTTCCCCTTGGACCAGCACTAGCCCTGGGTTAAGCTCAACTTTTGTTCCTGACTCTCACTCCATCTCGACTAGCCCATGGCTAAGCACAAGCTCCTTTCAAACGATCAGCTCCTCTCTCTCCAGGCCAGGAGCCACCAGATCTGTCCCCGGCTACAGGATCAGACCCTACCAAAGGCCAAGACAGAGCCTCACAACCACCAGACCAGCACCACTGACCATTAGCCTAAGTCTAAGTTCCTGGACGACCAGCTCTAGCCAAATGACCACTGGCCCTGGCCACACAACCACCAGCTGGTCTAGTACAAGCCCAAGGCCTATGAGACATGACCCACGGACCATCAGACCCACAAAAAGGACCGGTAGCCCCAACCCTAGCCCAGGGACAGGTTATAAGACCAGCTACAGGACGACAAGTAGCCCAACAACCACCACTGGCTCCAGCCCGATCACCACAGCCAACCAACAAACCCCCATACCTGGGCAAATGACCTCTCGACCCAGCCAAAGGACGACTAGTCCCCCCTCAACAATGTCTAGACCTGATCAAAGGACCACAAGCCCCACAGCCAACCCTGGGAGCAGAAGTGACACAAAGCTAAGTCTAACTCCCACCAGCTTCAGCCAAACAACAAGGTCATCCAGCCCTACCCACAGGACCCCCGGCCCAGGTTCAAGGCCAGGGTCCAGATTCATGAGACCCACCCAAAGGACTTTCAAACCAAGCCCAAAAAATAAACCCATCCCAAAGCCAAAGCCTAGACCTGGTCCAAAGGCCATTAGACCTAACCGTAAGCCCAAACCCAGACCAACCAGCTCCTCCAACTCTAGCCAAATCTCCACCACACCTAATCTAACTTCAGCCACCACTGCAAGCCTTAGCCCAAGGATGACCGGACCAAGCTCCAGAACCAGCTCCAGAACCACCACTTCTGGCCGTGGGGGCAGCACCAGCAGTAGCTCAACTACAGAAACCACAACCACCACTAAGCCCAGCCCAAGGATAACCGGGCCAAGCTCCAGAACCAGCTCCAGAACCACCACCCCTGGTCGTGGGGCCAGCACCAGCAGTAGCTCAACTACAGAAACCATAACCACCACTAAACCCAGCCCAAGGATAACCAGGCCAACCTCCAGAACCAGCTCCAGAACCACCACCCCTGGGGCCAGCACCAGCAGTAGCTCAACTACAGAAATCACAACCACCACTAACCCCAGCCCAAGGCTAACCGGGCCAACCTCCAGAACCAGCTCCAGAACCACCACCCCTGGGGCCAGCACCAGCAGTAGCTCAACTACAGAAATTACAACCACCACTAACCCCAGCCCAACAATAACCGGTCCAAGCTCCAGAACTAGGTCCAGGACCACCAATCCTGGCCGTGGGGCCAACACCAGAAGTAGCTCAACTACAGAATCCACAACCACCAGTAACCCCAGCCCAAGGATAACTGGACCAAGCTCCAGAACCAGCTCCAGAACCACCACACCTGGCCGTGGGGCCAGCACCAGTAGTAGCTCAACTACAGAATCTACAACCGCCAGTAACTCCAGCCCAAGGATAACAAGCTCAAGTTATACAACCACAAACCACAACCCACAGAGCACCATCGCAACGACCAAGCCTGCCCAAATAGCCATCTCTAGCCCAACAACCACCAGCTCCATCCGCAACAGGTCGAGGATCATCAGACCCAGCCTAAAACCTAGACCAGGCCTGGGGCCCAAACCTGACCAAAAGCCTAATCTTGACCAAAAGCCTAAACCTGACCAAAAGCCAAGTCTTGACCAGAAGCCTAAAACGGATCAAAAGCCTAAACCTGCCCAAAAGCTGAGTCTTCACCAAAAGCCTAAACCTGACCAAAAGCCTAGTCTTGACCAAAAGCCTAGTCTTGACCAAAAGCCTAAACCTGACCAAAAGCCTAAACATGATCAAAAGCCTAAACCTGACCAAAAGCCGAAATCTAGTCTTGACCAAATGCCTAAACCTGACCAAAAGCCTAGTCTTGACCAAAAACCTAAACCTGACCAAAAGCCTAGTCTTGACCAAAAGCCTAAACTTGACCAAAAGCCTAAACCTGACCAAAAGCCTAGTCTTGACCAAAAGCCTAGTCTTGACCAAAAGCCTAGTCTTGACCAAAAGCCTAGTCTTGACCAAAAGCCTAAACCTGACCAAAAGCCTAAACATGATCAAAAGCCTAAACCTGACCAAAAGCCGAAATCTAGTCTTGACCAAATGCCTAAACCTGACCAAAAGCCTAGTCTTGACCAAAAACCTAAACCTGACCAAAAGCCTAGTCTTGACCAAAAGCCTAAACTTGACCAAAAGCCTAAATCTGACCAAAAGCCTAAACCTGGCCAAAAGCCTAAACCTGACCAAAAGCCTAAAACGGACCAAGAGCCTAAACTACAACAACCCACAACTAACACTAACCAAAAGCCTAAACCTGGTAAAAAGCCGAAATCTGACCAAAAGCCTAAACCTGACCAAAAGCCTAAAACAGACCAAAAGCCTGATCTTGACCAGAAGCCTAAACCTGACCAAAAGCCTAGTCTTGACCAAAAGCCTAAACCTGACCAAAAGCCTAAAACGGACCAAAAGCCTGATCTTGACCAGAGGCCTAAACCTGACCAAAAGCCTAGTCTTGACCAAAAGCCTAAACTTGACCAAAAGCTTAAACCTGACCAAAAGCCTAAAACTGACCAAACGCCTGATCTTGACCAGAAGCCTAAAACGGACCAAGAGCCTAAACTACAACAACCCACTATTAACACTGACCCAAAGCCTAAAGCTGACCAAAAGCCTAAACCTGGCCAAAAGCCTAAAATGGACCAAAAGCCTGATCTTGACCAGAAGCCTAAAATGGACCAAGAGCCTAAACTACAACAACCCACTATTAACACTGACCCAAAGCCTAAAGCTGACCAAAAGCCTAAACCTGACCAAAAGCCTAAACCTGACCAAAAGCCTGATCTTCACCAGAAGCCTAAAACGGACCAAGAGCCTACACTACAACAACCCACTACTAACACTGACAGCTCCAGAACCACCACCCCTGGGGCCAGCACCAACAGTAGCTCAACTACAGAAATCACAACCACCACTAACCCCACCCCAAGGATAACCGGTCCAAGCTCCAGAACTAGGTCCAGGACCACCAATCCTGGCCGTGGGGCCAAGACCAGAAGTAGCTCAACAACAAAATCCACAACCACCAGTAACCCCAGCCCAAAGATAACTGGGCCAAGCTCCAGAACCAGCTCCAGAACCACCACAACTGGCCGTGGGGCCAACACCAGAAGTAGCTCAACTACAGAATCCACAACCACCACTAACCCCAGCCCAAGGATAACCGGGCCAACCTCCAGAACCAGCTCCAGAACCACCACCCCTGGGGCCAGCACCAGCAGTAGCTCAACTACAGAAATCACAACCACCACTAACCCCAGCCCAAGGATAACCGGGCCAACCTCCAGAACCAGCTCCAGAACCACCACCCCTGGGGCCAGCACCAGCAGTAGCTCAACTACAGAAATTACAACCACCACTAACCCCACCCCAAGGATAACCGGTCCAAGCTCCAGAACTAGGTCCAGGACCACCAATCCTGGCCGTGGGGCCAAGACCAGAAGTAGCTCAACAACAAAATCCACAACCACCAGTAACCCCAGCCCAAGGATAACTGGGCCAAGCTCCAGAACCAGCTCCAGAACCACCACAACTGGCCGTGGGGCCAACACCAGAAGTAGCTCAACTACAGAATCCACAACCACCACTAACCCCAGCCCAAGGATAACCGGGCCAACCTCCAGAACCAGCTCCAGAACCACCACCCCTGGGGCCAGCACCAGCAGTAGCTCAACTACAGAAATCACAACCACCACTAACCCCAGCCCAAGGATAACCGGGCCAACCTCCAGAACCAGCTCCAGAACCACCACCCCTGGGGCCAGCACCAGCAGTAGCTCAACTACAGAAATTACAACCACCACTAACCCCAGCCCAAGGATAACTGGTCCAAGCTCCAGAACTAACTCCAGGACCACCAATCCTGGCCATGGGGCCAACACCAGAAGTAGCTCAACTACAGAATCCACAACCACCAGTAACCCCAGCCCAAGGATAACTGGGCCAAGCTCCAGTACCAGCCCCAGAACCACCACACCTGGCCGTGGGGCCAGCACCAGTAGTAGCTCAACTACAGAATCTACAACCGCCAGTAACTCCAGCCCAAGGATAACAAGCCCAAGTTATACAACCACAAACCACAACCCACAGAGCACCATCGCAACGACCAAGCCTGCCCAAATAGCCATATCTAGCCCAACAACCACCAGCTCCATCCGCAACAGGTTGAGGACCATCAGACCCAGCCTAAAACCTAGACCAGGCCTGGGGCCCAAACCTGACCAAAAGCCTAATCTTGACCAAAAGCCTAAACCTGACCAAAAGCCAAGTCTTGACCAGAAGCCTAAAACGGACCAAGAGCCTAAACTACAACAACCCACTATTAACACTGACCCAAAGCCTAAAGCTGACCAAAAGCCTAAACCTGACCAAAAGCCTAAACTTGACCAAAAGCATAAACCTGATCAAAAGCCTAAACCTGGACAAAAGCCTAAACCTGACCAAAAGCCTAATCTTGACCAGAAGTCGAAAACAGACCAAGAGCCTAAATTACAACAACCTACCACTAACACTGACCAAAAGCCTAAACCTGACCAAAAGCCTAAACCTGGTCAAAAGCCAAAATCTGACCAAAAGCCTAATCTTGACCAGAGGCCTAAACCTGACCAAAAGCCTAGTCTTGACCAAAAGCCTAAACCTGACCAAAAGCCTAATCTTGACCAGAAGTCGAAAACAGACCAAGAGCCTAAATTACAACAACCTACCACTAACACTGACCAAAAGCCTAAACCTGACCAAAAGCCTAAACCTGGTCAAAAGCCAAAATCTGACCAAAAGCCTAATCTTGACCAGAGGCCTAAACCTGACCAAAAGCCTAGTCTTGACCAAAAGCCTAAACCTGACCAAAAGCCTAATCTTGACCAGAAGTCGAAAACAGACCAAGAGCCTAAATTACAACAACCTACCACTAACACTGACCAAAAGCCTAAACCTGACCAAAAGGCTAAACCTGGTCAAAAGCCAAAATCTGACCAAAAGCCTAATCTTGACCAGAAGTCGAAAACAGACCAAGAGCCTAAATTACAACAACCTACCACTAACACTGACCAAAAGCCTAAACCTGACCAAAAGGCTAAACCTGGTCAAAAGCCAAAATCTGACCAAAAGCCTAATCTTGACCAGAGGCCTAAACCTGACCAAAAGCCTAGTCTTGACCAAAAGCCTAAACCTGACCAAAAGCCTGATCTTGACCAAAAGCCTAAACCTGACCAAAAACCTAAACCTGGGCCACGTCCTGGACCAAAGACACAGCTAAGACCTGAGACACAACCAAGACCTTGGACACAGCCTACATCAAACCTCAAACCCAAGCCCATCATGAAACCAAATCCTGCCCCAAAGTCCAAGCCTAGAGCAAACACCACTACTGTAAGCCCTAGCCCCAACTCTTTCTCCTTCCTAAACATTAGTTCCAACAACATCCAAAGCTCCCCCACAAAAACACCTTCTACCACCAGCCTCAGACAAAGGATCATCAAACCAAGTCCCGGCCAAGGGATGACTGAACCCAGTCCCAGAGCAAGTCTCACCCTGAGCTCAAAGACACCCAGTAGACTCAGCCCAAGGACTAGTCTCTTCCCTAGCCCAAAAACCACAACTAGCCCAAGCCAAAGGACAGTGACTGACCCAAGTCTAAAAATAACCACTAGGCCCAGCCAAAGGACGAAGCTTTGCAGTACTAGCCCAGGGACCACAAGACCTAGCCAAAGAACTAACCTTATCTTTAGCTTAAAAACCACCACTAGCCAAAGCCAAAAGACCACCTCTAGCCCCAGCCAAGCAACTAGCCACATCTCTAACCGAAACATAATCTTTAGCACTAGCACAAGGACCACAACACCAAGCTTACAATCTAGCCTAAACTCTAGCCCAGAGACCAGTGCTAACCCAAGCCCAAGGACAATGACGGACCCCAGCCCAAGGGCTACAGGACCGAACCAATGGACCACTAATCCCATCCAACAAACTCACCTCAATTCTAGCCCAAAAAACAGTCAGAGGATCAGATCTGGTGTTAGCTCTACTACCCCAAGCCCTGATTCCCCAACTCCAAGCCCAATTCCTGACTCTTCTACCCCCAGTGTACGAGAGCTGCGTGTGAAAACCATCCAGGTGTCTGCTAGTCTGAACAATACCCATGGTCAAACTGGAAGGCCACAAGACAGGCGTTTGGAGGGCCATCCAGAGGAGGACACAGAGGAGGGCCAGGGTCCTGCAAAGACTAAATCTCAGGGTATGATATATATCAACGTATTATGGCTGTAAGATCATTTGTAATTACATAGTAACTGCATGCCAATATATGAACATATGAACTTTTTGGTTGTATATCTAATGGCACTTTTAACTATTACAAGTATGTGTGCAAATGTTGTTTTCTTTTCACAGAAAATTGCACATACACAATAATTCAGTGAGAATACAGAGGAAGAAAACAAAAACAATAAGAGTATCTTAGACCAGTTAAATGGAAAAAAAATATTGCTCAATCCAAATTTATAGGTGTGACATCATCTCCAATCTAAAAGTTATAGGGATTGTTATGGTGATTGTGACCAGAATAGGCCATTAGGTGATATTTCATTCGCCTAATATAATCAGAGGTCTGAGATCATCATCTTTGTAACAGATGTTGTGGTTATGCTTTGTTAAACGAAGAATTTGCACGTATGTGCGGCTTAATAGGGATGAAGCAGCAGCTGTGCAATGCCTTCTTTGAGCTTGTCAGCCTACAGTTACTGCTGAGTAGCACTACTGTCAGTAAATGACTGATGAAGTGTCACAAATCTATTGGTCTCTTAATTGAACACATTAGATCACTTTAGATTAAGCGCCGGATATCCTACTGACAACTGAACTTAAAAAAATAAATTCATATGTAGAAGATTTTTTAAACAAAGCAAGTCCAAAGAGAATCCATCTTAAATTCTGGTCCTGTTTCACTCAGTATACTATGGGTAAAAATTGTACGTTATGTCATATTTCAGATTACAAGTTAAACAGTAAAGAGCTTCTCGTTTTCATCCACAGTTACCATGGCACCCAGAGACTGCTCTGATCACATGATCAGGGGGGAGAGGAAAAATGGGGTCTACCAGGTAACCCCTGACCCCCGTAACAGATCCTTCAGCGTGTTCTGTGACATGGAGTCTCACAATGGGGGGTGGACCCTCCTCCAGCTGCGCCAGGACGGCAGTGTGAATTTTAACCGGACCTGGGCTGATTACCGGGCAGGCTTTGGAGACCTGAGGGGAGGGGAGTTCTGGCTGGGCAACGATAAGATCCACCTCCTGACCCGGCCCAGGGAGATGGTCCTCCGTGTGGAGCTGGAGGACTTTGGGGGGGAGAGGAAATATGCAGAATACAGGCAGTTCAGAGTGGCCAGCGAGAGGCTTCGCTACCGCTTGTCTGTGGGTGTTTATTCAGGCACTGCAGGGGACTCCCTTCGCTTCAGTAAGAGCTACGACCACAACAACAGGGCCTTCACCACCCCTGACAGGGACCATGACCGCTATCCATCAGGGAACTGTGGAGCCTACTATGGCTCAGGCTGGTGGTTCGACGCCTGCATGGCAGCAAACCTCAACGGCAAGTACTACGTTGGGATGTACAAAGGGGTCCGGAATGGGATCTACTGGGGGACTTGGCCTAACATATCGAGAGAGTATTATCCAACTAATGAAAGACGAGCTTACAAGACTGTCCGAATGATGATCAGGCCGCAGAGCTATGCACCTTGAGCTGGACTGGCTGTCATTATCTGGCAATGCTGGAAAGGAAAGCACTTTTTAAGCACAAACGTTATTTTAACCACTAATCTAACCTTAACCATTGAACAAACATAGCAAGGGCCCTGGCGTAGGCCCCATATTGTTGGTACGATGCTGCCGCCTTGTGTTGGTAAATTATACAACACTCTATTTAATGGGTGACATGGAAAGACATGAAACTGAGAAAAAGATGTACAGAGTTACTGAAGTAATTTATAATATGCTTTCTTATTTCTTTATAATATGCTTTCTTATACTGTGTAAGGTATACTTAATGAAAGTATTGTTGGAAGATGTTATCATTGAAGCTTTTGTCCTGTGACGAGCAAGAGATATGATGCTCTTTGAGGATTTCTTTTTTTTTTTCCTGAAATGATACTAGGTATGGGCAGAGACTTACAATTGTACTGGAATGATTGATGATTGATTGTAATGTCGGTCTAATGTGTTTTACTCTATAACGAAAACAAAATGAGGTCAATAAAATTAATCTGAATTATGTATTAAGTTTTATTTTGCACATAGACCTATTTAGAAACTTTAGAACTTCTTTGCAAAACTCAAATAAGACCTGACATCTCCTTATTCAAATGACAAGTGAAACAACTGCTTACGGACACCATATGTTCAAAGAGACGTTATGGGTCATTATCAATTTGCTTCAAATAGAGACTTGGGCCTATAAAACTGTCTAGGCCTAGGCCTATTCATTCCATTGACAACATAGGCTATAGGTTCAAAATTCACCCCCTTAAAATAGTGTGCAGGACTATCTATAAAGATGCCCAAATTGACTAAACTAATGTTGGGTGCCCTGATATATTGGTATGCTTACCTTATTCATTTGTGACCGCGAGAACATTTTTATTTTATTGAGGTTTCTGCATTCGAATAAGCAAGTCCTGTAGAGGGCAGTGCTGTATTGTAGGCTAATAATGGCCTACTACGTCAGAGATGTTTAGCGAGCCTCAAACATGGTTATCCTGCGCCCAACCTATAGCGCATGTGATAGGACTGAACTGGGGACGCTCGCTCTCGAGATTACCTAAAGGAGTGAAAGCTCAAAGCTGTGTTTGATCGTTTGCCCAAAAGAGTCTTGTTTATGTGCTGAGGCTGCGCAAGACGAATGGTTTCTTATTTCTATTCTGCCGCACCTCGCTTACATCGTGCTATGTGTACGGTTATTTACGAGTCGTGATCACGATGTTTTGGTGTTCGGCGAACCAGCGGGTCTGTCTTGGAGTTTTGCGTTGGAAATCCCTGACGGAGTGTCCAAAGAGCATACCGGACTCTTTGTCCTTGCACATTTTGAAGGCATTTTCGACCTCTCCTTGCGCCTTAACTACAAAAGAGGTGAACAAGCCTCTGAAGCAATGGACTCTGGTGGTTAAGCCTTTCAGCAAAGTGCGGGCTCAACTCGGCTGTAACATCTCCATACGGGCCCTGGACCCCCTTGCATTTCCTGATTCGAACCGAGCCTTTATCACCGTTCGCGGTACCACCGCCGACCAGGGAGTCAAGCTCGACAGCTTCCACGTGCACTACGATGACCAACTCAAGGAACTGTTTATCTTGTCCGAGAAGGTCAACCGTAACGTGTCTGTTGAGCTGACCGCTCCGATCAATTCGGGTAAGTTTGGTTGGTGAAACACTGACTGACTGACTGACCTATACAGATATAGGGGCACTGAATCGGAGTATGCTAGGACAAGTAGCACGAGTACTTTGGGTGTGTTGATTAGCTGGATATGGCTCTATACTACCAAAACAGACATGTGACCTGTCACTGTCGGTGCAAGCATTCCTCTTTACAAAACATCACTGTCAGGCTATTAGTGCTCGGGGTGTGGTGGGGTCTGTTTCAAGGTTAGGGTCAGGGTTAAGGCTAGGGTTATGAAGGTTAGCTAATAGGGCCAGGGTTAAGGCTAGGGTTAGGGTTAACCCTACATTTATTATGCAAAACAGCTGTTGAAATCTCAGCAATATTCTCACAAGTGATTGTCAGGTTTGCCTGCAGTCTATATACAATATATATATGATATATAAAATGACATGGCTACAGTATGACTTTGTGTGTGTTGTGTGTGCGTGTGGGGGGGGGCAGAACTTTACATCACCACTCAAGGAGAGGGCAATGTGCGTGTCCAGAAGATGGAGTGTGATGTCTGTAGGGTGCAGACAGAAAAGGGGAACTGTGTACTGCAGTCAATCAAGGTAAATCCTACAGGACTGGACCCTTCTTTCATTTACAATTCTTATTGTGGGCTACTGTAACTGATGCATTGTTAGTTCACTCCCTCACTCTCTCACTCACTGCCTTTCCTCTCACAGGCTCACCAGGTGCATGTGCAATCTCAGGGAGGGAACGTGATCGGTGGGGGAACCATCCACGGCAATGTGGACATCAGCACCTCTGGAAACAGTGTACAGTACACTAGTACTCTGACTCTAAGACAGTGTTGTGTAGCTGCTCTTATACTGTACAGTCACTAGAGGGCCATACGTGAACAGACAAAATCAATAGTACCCAGCTGCAGCAGGCCTGCATATGTCCCCAGACATCACCAGACGCCCACTAGACTGCACAGCAAAATCCTGCTACTTGTTCTTGGTTTAGGGGTTTTGGCTCCCAACTTCCCACAAGAATTGCAGAGTCCACCAGTTATATTAGCCTGAAGTGTATATCCTATAATATGGAAATGGATCACTACATATTAATCATGACGGGAAGTTATGGTATTTTTGTTCTCACCATGGTCGTCTGTGTACCCTTCTTATAAATAATGTTGAATGTATTACATGTTAATGCTGTTCTGTCAAGATAATGTTGAATGTATTACATTTTGAATGCTGTTCTGTCAAGATAATGGTTTTTTGTGTATGTTTCAAGGTGGTGGATATAAAGAAAATCCAGGGCACCGCAATGAACGTGTCAACAGAGCATGGCCCTCTGAAGGTCAAAGCTATCTATGCTGACACCACCTCCATCTCCTCCTCCTCAGGGAGAATACAGCTGGGAAACGTACATGGTGAGGACCATACAGATCAGTGGTGCATCTCAATATAGTGGGTTCCTCTCATTGTCCCCTGTCTTTCAACTGCACAGGCCTTCACACACAGGATAGACAAACATGCCTCTCAGCCTAGGTCTTTCAGATCAGCGCAAATTAAGGATGACCAGCAGATCCCATTCTATGCATCAGGAACAATCTGCAAGTCTCCATCTGAAATGAATGTAAAATACTGGCACTGACATCCCTTTAACTCAGTCTAGAGGTCTAATGATGACGTGGCACAATTTAGTGTGCCCCTGCTTACATAAAGATTAGGCAAAAAAAATGAAGAAAAAAACCTAACCCCAGGAGAGAGAGAGGGGGAGAGATTAGTCAGGCATATTTCATTTCTTGATATCCTCTGAGATAGACAATATATCTTCCTCGAGGGCATGGAAGCAATTAGCCTCTAAGCCCTCTGCCTCTCTGGAACAACACCACCACAGTGTATCAAAAACTTACATTTTAACCTTGGCACACAACTTCAATTCACATAAATGTATGCATGATTTATATGAAAGTTTGACCAATGGAAGTTAGGATCCCTTCCCTAAATGAATAACAGAAACTAGGCCTAACCACTTGGTCCCAAGATGTTTGTGGTTTTATGTAATTCATTTCGCTTGAGTTTTTTTTGGTCACTTCAGTCCCGAGCATTTGGCACCATGCTGTTCCAGAGATATTCATTTCCTTGCTCAGCCAAAGAGCTAGGATACTAATTGTTTCCATGCCCCAAGAAGAGAGACTGTCTCAGCCAAAATCATGATTATGGTGAATTACTGAAGAGATGATATGGGCAACTGTGTCATGATTTGTTTGTCATTTTGTGTGGTGTTTTGTCCGACAGGCAATGCCACTGTGAGAAATGAAGTTGGAGACATCATTGTAGGTAAGTTGGCCAATTACAGAGGCTAGGGGTTGTTATCTAACCAGGCACAAACTGCAAACCTACCAACAAACTTGCATTGCTTTTCCAGATGGTTCTAATGGCCACCTGAAGGTGTCGTCCCACAGTGGAAACATTGATGCCAGCGTGGGAGACGGTGGCAGTGCAGAGCTACACAGTCACGAAGGTAAATACTGCACAAGTACTAGGTAGAGAGCTCAGCAGGATCAGCCATGTTATATCTCTATCCTGACTGTGCTTTTTCTCTTTCGTCTCTTAACCTCCATCTCCCCAGTTCCATTCCCTTTTCCTCTTCTCCCTTTCTAAATTTCCTCCATCTCTCACTCCTAGGGTCGGTGTGTGTGCGTGTCCCTTCCTCTTTAAGGGCAGGGGTGCAGCTCTGTGGAACCTCAGTAGAGATCAGCCCAGAGACAGTCCTGCACAAAGCAGAGCGCAACTCAACTGACAGCAAAACCACTGTCACCGGTGAGTCAACATAACAACTCTTCCTACTATAACTTAACTCTCCAACAATAACCTTTGATGGTATGAGTAGCAATAACATTAGCCATCCAATGATGTCAGCGATTCTATCAATACCAACCTATCTCCTTCCCCCTTGCCCTACTTCTACATCTCCCTCTCTCATTTTCCCTCCTCTCTTGCTCCTCCATCTCCCTCTTTCCCTCTCCCCTCTCAGGTCATCTGAATGGTGAGCCCCAGGGGGAACAGTGGATAAAGGCCCAGGCAGACAGGGGTTCTGTCAGTTTGAAGACACAGAGCTGGTTTGAGTCCCTGAAGCTGGGGAGCTAAGTCGTGATTCATACAGACCTAGATTGCAGGCGACTCCAGTCTTGGGGAGCTGCATGCCCAATTCCAAATGAACCTTTACCTCTGAGACCTGGGGCTGGGGGGTCCAGGATCAGTTTAGTGCCAGATAGAGATGAAAACCAGTGGACACTGTAGTTCCTGTTCAGGGATGGGCAACATTGATACCGGTGAGGGCCGAATAAACTATGTTCTCACTATGATGGGGGGGCCGCAATACGCACAAACACGCATAAAAAAATAAAGAAACTATTAGATATGATGCAAGCAACACTATTGGTTAGAATTTTAATGAATTCTGATAGATCAGCTTTAACTATCAAAAAATATATTAAAAACATAAATGTTTTTACTGATCCGTGGACCACCTCAAAGGCATGCAGTTGGCCATCCATGATCCAGATGATCAGAGTTGCCTACCCATTGCCAAGTACTTCCTCAACCCAGTCCTCAGGATCCACATATTGTACTTATTGTTAGTGTTGAGAGCCAAAGACCCACCCAGACTGTCTCTGGTGGGCAGAATCCAACCACACACCTGCTGCCAAAGTGAAGGAGAAATCAATAATGTGATTAATTGAATCACATGTTGAATCGCCCTGTGGAATCTCAACACATCACAAAGAGATTACCATGTACGATGATTATAACTAAAGCACTGTTTATAATCCATGATTAATCTATTGTTGATGTTGTAAAGGAGAAGCAATAACTGCTGTAATGTTGTGTGTCTGCATACTGATGAAAATTATCATGGTTAAATGAGATATCTTTATCAGCCATATTGCCATAATGTAGAGCTCTCTGGTTTGCAAATGAATGATTCTTAGGAAATGGTTAAAATACTGTACAACATTAATGTGTCATAGATTCACTATTTGACTTGATGTTGGTTATTGAGCTTGAAGTCAAGCTATGTAACTTTGTAATGCTCATAAATGACTGCTTATGTTTGTTCAACTGTTTTTTATCTGATGTTTACGTATGTATGTCAAAACAAGAAACCATCTTTTATGACTTTCTGACCCTACTAAGGGTCATACTGCAAATGTTCAAAATAAGTTACGTACTTGGTTAAAGAATGTGAATTTGACCAGTGTTTTTTTTGTTTGTTTCTTTTGTTATGCTATCAGAGGCTTCAAGAGAGAGTTCAAGGCAGTTGACATCAGAATCTCTTTCTAAACAGAGCATCATATTGAGTCGATTTATTTTTTAGAAGCATTTCAGGGCAAAAATGCTCTGTGATGTAATGAAATTATACAACATTTCAAGTGTTGCCATGCCTAGGCACTGGAGGAAACCAGCATGTCCTTTTCACCTTCTCTAAGATGACACGGTTTGCCATTCATGAATATGTGTATATTATGCATATGTATTGATGCACTCCTATTTAAAATAGAACATATTTCCTCCTCTAAAATAATCTGGTTTGTTGCAAAGTCATTGCTTTTAAGTGTTTCATTTCTGAGCTAGAGTAGGAAGGTACGATGCACAGTGCCTCTCCTTAGTTCCTAGTCTTGTTGCCGTGTTGCCTAGGGCAGTCACTGGCTCCTCCTCTTCCCAGGTGTAGTCGGTCTTGCCAGGCCTTGTGATTGGCTGCAGAAGCTGGCCCAGGTTGTCATAGCCGAACCAGTAGGGGGCGTCGTCGTTACTGTGCTCCCAGTGCTGCACACGTGTCTGCAACCTCAGAGCTGCCTGCCTGAGGAAACACACAATTGCTTGTTATTGTGCTCCAAGCTGCACAAGTTGGGTGTGATACTATGCTCCCATGTCTCACTTTGAGACACCCCTACAGTACACTCCTGTGTACTACTTTGTGTGTTTGTGTGTGTGTGTGTGTCTGTCTTACTTGGAGATTCCCCTGCAGTAGACCATGGTGATGGTGTTGAGCTGGGGACAGCCCCTCTGCAGGAAGCGGGGGGTCCGGTCAGTGAGGAGCACGCAGCCGCTCACGTCTAGCTCACGCAGGTAGCGACCCCCACCTGTCAGATACTGCACTGCCATGTCTGTCATCTTGGGGCAGCCAGACATGCGGAGTGTGATTATAGTCCTGCAGTAGAAGGACAGGGCTTTGATGGCCTGGTCAGACAGAGCCACACAGTGAGACACGTCCATATACTCCAGACCTCTCACCTGCCTGCAGAACTTCTAGGATCAGAGGAGGAGGATAAGGATGACAAGGATTAGGTTCAAGAGTGGTGGTGGATCATGTCTCTTTTCACTCACTTTCAACAAGTGGCCACAGTCTGCAAAGTCATCATGTCACCATGACGTAAATATGTACCTCTATGCCAATGTCTGTGATCCAGACACATTCAGAGGCAACCAGCTTCCTCAAACCAGTGTGTCCACCCAGAGCAGTCAGGCCCTGGAAACACATTACTGTAATACTGCACACATGAAGGTACTGTATGGGAGCATTTCCTACAAGCAAGATTAGAACATCTGACAGAAAGGATGCCACTGATTTTCATCATTGGAAAAGGATATGATGTCCCAACACACACACACACACACACACACTCTAATTACAGGATCTAGGATGTTGCAGCCACTGATGTCGAGAGAGATGAGGGAGGAGCAGACGCTCAGCCACTCCAGACCAGAGTCCGTCAGGTTCTCACAGTAACACACACTCAGGTGGTTCAGCTTAGAGCACCTGGAAACACATGCGCACGCACACACACACAAACACACACAGTGTGCTTCAACACAAAACAGGCCAGATGGGTCAATGGATGTGTGAGCATATGTATGTGACCCTTACTTCTGAGCTACCCTCATGATGGAGAGGTCATTGATGCGGCTGCAGTTACTTAGATTCAGCTCCTGCAGTTTAGAGGCAGAGGGACCTTCAGTCAGGTAGCGCAGCCCCATATCACTCACCCTGCAATACACACATGCACACACACGTTACATGCACCTCCCATAGTGTGAGATGTGGAGGAACACCAGATTTCTGAGGAAGCCCATGGATGGACAGACAGACAGACACACACACACACACACCTGCCACAGTGTGAGATATTGAGGGAGAGCAGGTTCTTTAGGGAGCCCATGGATTTAAGGCTGACGTCAGCCATCCTGGGGCAGTCAGCAGCGTGGAGGCTGCTGAGGCTGGGAGAGCTACGACACAGAGCCTTCCAACTGATGTCTGTCATACGACTGTTACCTACAAGAACACACAAACACACCTCTGAAACCAACTGTTTTTCCATTACTGCTGGTTCATCCTCTATGGATAGCTGTAATCATTGGTCATCTCTAATCAGTGACTTTCTAGTGTGTGATTGGCACACACGTGTGGCACACACGTGTGACACACACACACACACACACACACACACACACACACACACACACACACACACACACACACACACACCCTCAGTGCTGAAACTCTTGAGGTTGGCCACCTCAGCGATGGCCTTGAAGGCGGAGTCTGAGAGATGGGGCGTGTCCAATAGGGAGATGGCAGAGATAGAGTGACACTTAGAGACCAGTGCCTATAAGATGAAATGAGAACAGATAGAGTGATTCATACGTTTTGTCTGCTGTACATGTTTATCAATGTTTAACCATGTTCTATTCCTATTCCATTCTATGACTCACCTTCACTGTCTGTTACTGTATTATTCTCTGTTGAAGAATAATTATTAATTACTATAATAATAATAATAATAATAATAATAGCTAAGCCAACTTACTAGCACACAGTTATCTGACAGAGTGGGCATGTCATTGAACACTATATGCTGGAGTAAAGAGCATCCCACAGAAATGTGTCTGAATCCATCCACTGAAATCTGTTGAGAGAAGAGAGGGAGATGAGAGAGAGAGAGAAATACAAAAAGGAAATGTCTATTATCAACATTGCCCTAAAAGTTATAATGGTGATGATTAATACAACTTTAAACTGGGGAGTGTGTGTGCATGTTATACTGCATCTAAAACCAGCAAGTTGGCTGCAGCCTCTTTCTCTTTTTCTCTCTCTGTCTTTCTCAATCTAACTCTCATATCTCAACCAGCAGAGTTAGACCACTGGGCCAGCTGTAACTCGACCAACACTCCCACAGGGGGAGATTGTGTTGTTGGAGTGAGTGTGTTGGAGTGGGCGTGTTGGAGTGAGTGTGTTGGAGTGGGTGTGTTGGAGTGACTGTGGGGTGTGTGTGTGTTGTAACCTAAATCCAGCCAATCCTCCCCCCCCCCCCCCCCCCTCTCTCTCTCTCTCTCTCGTTCTCTCTTTCCCACTCCCTCAGAGCCAGAGAAACATTTTCATTCTCCAAGGACACTGACCACGAACAGAGTTGGAGAGGAGTGCATATACTGTCCTGAGTACAACAACTCGATAGCAGAGGAGACAGACAGGTTGATGTGGAGAGGAGTGAATACTAACCTCACACAGTTGAAACGGATAAACGAGGAACGTATTTAAGTGGAGAGGAGCAGTGAGACTGACCTGAATTCAGTTGAACCTGAGAGGAGAGGATACCTACGAGTCAGAGAGGAGAGCACCAACTGACCTGGGTGCAGCCGGAGAGGTCTAGGTGGATGAGTTTGTGGCAGCCCTTTCCTGTGGCCAGGTACTGTAAGCCTTTATCAGTGAACCTCCGGCAGTAAGCCAGACTCAGGTACTGCAGATTTAGACAGCTCCTGGGCAAATAGGGCACATTAAAACCAGCAGGGATGTGATTGGCACATCACAGAAAACAAAAGGGTCTTCTATTTGTGATCAGTTATCTTAATAAGAAGACTGATCTCTCTCACACACGCACACGCACACGCACATGCACACGCGCACACACACATACACACGCACAAACACACACACACACAAACACACAAACTGTTGCGAAACATCAGCTACACATCATGTCAGTGTGGCATATAGCCTGCTTGTGTTTCTCTCTTCATTTGTTTCTCTCTTTCTGTTTCTTTACCTAGCCTCCAAATCACTGTGATATAAAAGCACTGTGCAAACCAAACACATTCTGACATGAAGAACAGCAGTTGCCTGTGGTTTTTGTGACTCATGGCAGAGCAAGTCAAGTAGAGGCACTCAAATGGTTTAGATTAGGGGGTTGAGTGGGTAAGGCTCTATTCAGACCTTTGGACCAATGGTACAGCTTTGAGGGACTGAGAGGGTCTGAATATATCAGATCTCCGTGGTGTAGCTATTTACCTGGACAGCTCTCTCAGAGCTCCGTTGGTCACTGGTGTGAAAGACAGGTTCAGGTAGAGGAGAGTGGGACAGCCTTCTAGAATCATCCGCACCATCTCATCCTGATGGAACACAATTAAGGGAACGCTCACTACAAACCACCTCTGTGTAATGCACCTACAGAATGGTATCTCCTATCACACCCATAGTGTATTGTTAGACTTGTTATAGACACTCACAGCAGCTCCAAATGTCCATGAATGTATTTATAATGCATTACACATGGGTGACTCATGGACAGTGTTACCCAACCAAATCCACAGAGATGAAGTACAGTGCCTTCAGAAAGTATTCACACCCCTTCACTTTTTCCACATTTTGTTGTGGTATAGACTCAATTTAAAATGGATTAAATTAAAAGAATTTGCCATCAATCCACATACAATACCCCAGAATGACAAAATGTATTACTATTATTTTATTTTTTATTTTTCAGTAAATCTATTAAAATTGAAATACAGAAATACCTCATGAACATAGGTATTCAGACCCTTTGCTATGACACTCTTAAAATGAGCTAAAATGCAAAAAATATGACCCTATAAAAACAAAGATATTAATTCCAAAATTACATGAACTATTATCCTTGCATTAAGATGGACTCAATTCAACTTATTGAGTGATTTGTTGATGACATTTTTGCATTTTAGCTAATTTGAAGAGTGTCATAGCAAAGGATCTGAATACTTATGTACATGAGGTATTTCTGTATTTCAATTTTAATACATTTACTGAAATTTCTAAAAACGTGTTTTTGCTTTGTCATTCTGGGGTATTGTGTGTGGATTGATGGCAAATTCATTTAATTTAATCCATTTTAAATTGAGTCTATAACACAACAAAATGTGGAAAAAGTGAAGGGATCTGAATACTTTACGAAGGCACTGTAAAAGGAATGTAAAGAAAATCATACAGTTTACACTAACAACTGCCGACAGTCTAGGTTGCCCCAAACACTTTAGTTAGGGTTAGGTTCTAAAGAGGTTAATTGAAAACATCTGTCCTGTTATCAAAAAGAAGTTCACTCTATCCACTTTCAGAATGTTATCATTAATGGTGACAGTAACATGGAACTACAAGAGAAACACCCTCCTCTGATCCCTGACGAGAGGCCCACGTGTGGTGATGATTTTTATGGGCAGTATGTTTGGTTAGTCCAAGACATGTGCTCCCCATACTGCTGAAAACACAGTGGGCTCCATAGGTAAAGGAACAGAGGTCAAAATTGTAACTGCTCAACAGCAAGAAAAGAAGGGGCGAGCTTTATGCAAATGCTAAGTCAATTTGCCCATAACGTGTTACTCACATTAATGTTGGAGCATTCGGACAAGTTGAGCTCCTGTAAGTTTCTGCACTCACCTGGGAAAGAGACGGACACAACTCAGAAATAGAGATAGACAGAGACACAAAGATCAGCAGAAACAGCATTATAATCTACAGTATATAATCTACTGTATCAGCTTGTGTAATGTTGGGTTAGTGTTAGGGTTACATTCCTGAAACACTTCCCTTGCAGGCAATCAGATAAGGTTCGTTCTTTTTTCCCATTCCATACTGAACACGTGCAAATGCACAGAAATACATCATCCACAATAAGACATTTATGAGGATTTCTCTCTCTCTCGCTCTCTCTCTTTTTCTCTCTGCAGGGACCCAGCTGAGTTTCATCGTTTCTGACATTGTTGACCTTTAAGCCCCAGCTCCCGCTTTTCCAGGAAAAACGTCCATTCCCATCCCCTGGTTTGGCTCAAACTCTTTCATCAAGAGGCAACCTCAGCTAGGCACAGGATGCATGTGACCTCCCCTCTCCTCCTGGCTCTCCTGGTTCTCCTGCTGATCCCATCCACCCATCTGAAGAAGGCAGGCCGGAGCAAGGGGCTTAGAGTGGGCAGGCACAGCCCAAGACGTAACAGGTACTGCATGCATTCTCCCTGATTCCATGTATTGCTGTTTTTATTAACCACTATCAAGTTTAATAAGAGCTTTAAAAAACAATAAGTATCATATTGTATACATTTAAACATGCTATAATAAATAAATCTACTTTATCTATATTATTCTTAGGGCCCGGGCCGGTGGGCGACAGGGCAGGGCAGGACCTTCCAGGAGGCTGGCCACTGATTGTTCAGAGTACACCGAATCTGGGGACTTCTTCCTGGACTGCCAAGACCGACACCTCTCCTCAATCCCCACCAACACCTGGTCACAAGACCCTGATCATCTCCTTCTGGCCCAGAACCGGATCAAAGCCTTACGTGATGGGGCCTTCTCTGGGTTCGCAGGTCTGAAGAGTCTGGACCTGCAGCAGAACCAGATCTCTGTGGTGGAGGAGGGGGCATTTCTTGGCCTGACCAGCCTCACCACCCTGCTGCTCCAGCACAACCAACTGGGCATGCTTGGTGAGGAGACCCTCATCCCCATGACCAACCTGCGCTACCTGCGTCTCTATGACAACCCCTGGAGCTGCCGTTGCCCACTCGATAGTCTCATACGCACCCTGCAGGTGCCCAGCAACCGTAACCTGGGAAGCCACGCAAGGTGACTAATTCTAAGTGTTAAACATATTTAAAGTAGTTGGTTCCCGGTCCAGATGTACTATGTGAAGAATCTCAATAGTGAATCTTGAGAGATGACTAACTACCTAAACCTGACTCCAGGTGTGCTGAGCCAGTTCGGCTGAAAGGCAGAAAGTTAAAACAGGTGGACCCTGAACGGCTATGTCTGGAGCCAGACTCAGAGGACCAAAGGGACACCACAGACACGCTGGATCCCATTCCCATACGGAGCAAACCAGATGCCATCGCCTCCTGCCATAGCTACATGTTCCCCAACCCCCGGCTGGACTGCAGAAGCAGAGGTGAGGTCACCCTTTTTCCACTCTCGTACTGTGTAGAGGGCATTGCATAAATCTGTGCCTTACAATGTCTGCACATATACAGTACACTGTGTGTGTGTGTGTGTGTGTGTGTGTGTGTGTGTGTGTGTGTGTGTGTGTGTGTTCAGGACTTAGCACACATGCTGTTGCGCAACAGGAGGGATGAGTGAAATAACTCATCAAAACGTACAGTGCCTTTGGAAAGTATTCAGACCCCTTCACTTTTTCCACATTTTGTGTGTTATATTGTGTAATTTAAAATGGATTCAATTAAAAGAATTTGCCATCAATCCACACACAATACCGCAGAATGACAAAGCGAAAACAGGTTTTTAAAAATGTCAATAAATGTATTAAAATTGAAATACAGAAATACCTGGCAAAAAAAAAATAATGCAAAATGCATTTTTTTTTTTTTTTTTGCTAAAATGCAAAAATGTCATCAACAAATCACTCAATAAGTTAAATTGAGTCCATCTTAATGCAAGGATAATAGTTCATGTAATTTTGGAATTAATATATTTGTTTTTATAGGGTCTCTGATTTGCATAGGAACACAACAACATGTGGAAAAAGTGAAGGGGTCTGAATACTTTCCAAAGGCTCTGTATGTTCATGATTATCTCCCGTACACGTCACGCCAATGGAATGACAAAACCACCATTCCTTTGAGGATTCTCAAAAGAGAGCCTGGTCACATGGCAGCAGGTGTTTCATATTTCTTTCTCAGTCTCTCCCTTTGATCTCTTTTGAGAATCCTCAAAGGAATGGTGGTAGTTTGTTGGTCTAGTTTTTTCTCAAGCCTATTTTCCTTTCCTCTGTATAGTATGTGTCACTCTTTCTCACTCCCTCTCCCCTCTAGACCAGGCAACTATCGGCCAAATGAGCTTCAGAAACAGATAAAAAAACATCCAAACAAAACAATAAGTGTGTTTCATTTGGGGATGTAATGAATTTGTGTGTGCTTTAACACAAGACTGAGTCAATGGGTGAGTGCCAGGGGGCGCATACCACAGGACAAGCAGAGCTTCAAACTATCTCTCTGCCAGTTTTCCAACTGTTACTTTTCCTGGAGTTTACCTATGGGAGTCCCATTACTGCCTCTTTAAAACATAACAGCTGTACAACTGGGGTATCATTTATTCAGGGACTTTAAACTACAGATATCGTGGGCTGTAGTTAGCCTGAGCTTACTCACTGAGCTTAGTGAGTTAATGAGTTTGAATTCAATGGAATCATATCCCAAATCACTGAACAACTGCATTATGAATTGCTCAGTGAAAGGCAGAAATAAAATAAAAAAATATTAAATAGAAAGCCTACATTAACAGCAAAACCCAGGTTGCTGGGTTTAATGGTGACTAATGTAAAAGTGCTACACAGTTTAATCTGATTGATTGATGAATTGCCCCCTGTACCCCCCCCCCCTCCCCTCTCCAGGTCTGACTGAGGTTCCTGCAGACATCCCAGCAGACATTGTTCATGTGGACCTGTCCCATAATTCCATCCGCCGCCTCAGGGCCAGAGACTTTGTGGGGGCCAGGAGCCTGAGGACACTCAACCTCAGCAGAAACAACCTAGAGCATATGGACACAGGTGTGTGTGTGTGTGTGTGTGTGTGTGTGTGTGTGTGTGTGTGTGTGTGTGTGTGTGTGTGTGTGTGTGTGGGTGTTGTCTTTGTCCAATACACTTAAACATAATTAAGAAGATAAATGGCAAGCCTAGGTGAGCTTTATCTATGTACACAGAGAAACCTCTCTAATGAGAGAGTCAGAGAGGCCAGAGGGGTAGACTATTCCATATCCAGCTAATGGCTCAATGAAAAACACATGCTAACTATTCACTGTTATAATATCCAGAACAAACACATATACACATGTACAATTTGATGAATGATGACGGATAACAGCTGCAAGGTTTGAATCAATCCTGTTGCCAGAGAACTGATGCTCTTAAGAGCTGATTACCACTGCTTTCCCTGTAGGTGATTTATGTTTAGTTCGGGAAGGGCTTTAAAAGGGAGAAGGTATTTAGCTTCTAGTTCTGGGTGACTTCTAGTTCTGGGTGACTGCTGAATCAGTTCCAAACGAGTGATCCATAACACAGGGACACAGGCACACCATCTGTATGCTCACCCAGAGGGCAAACCTAGAGTGAGCATTTGCCATAGAACCTCTGCTTTTGGAGGGCCACCGGGTGTGCCGGCTTTTATTCCAGATCACTACTAAACCACATCTGATTCAAATGATCAACTTATCATGAATTGAACTGGTTGAGTCAGATGTTCCACTTTGCAATGTAGAGTAGCTCTCTAGTACCAGTAGCTTATCTAGTATCAGTACTCTATAGATCAGTGATCTCTAGTTGATCACTGATCTACAGAGCTGACTGCTGACCTCTAACACTCTGTTATCTCCCCACCTCCTTCTCTCTCAGCCTCCCTGTCTGGCCTCCTCCACCTCCGCGAGCTGGACCTGTCCAATAACAGCCTGAGTTTTTTTCAGTATGGTGTTCTAGAAGACCTGTACTTCCTGTCCCTGCTCAAGCTGGGGGGAAACCCCTGGGTGTGCGACTACAGGTGGGTTCTACTCATATCATTGTATTGTGAATCCTACAAAACCTAAACTATTTCCAGTTCTGGCAACCCATTGCATGTGGATGTTAGTTCCCCATCTTATAACATACAATAAAGAACACTTGGAGAAGTGATATATAAATGCAATCCTTAGCGTATGCATTATGGGTGCAATGCATTTGACTGTTTGTTTGATTGAATGTGTTTATGATGTTTTAATTGTCTGTCCCTATCAAATAAACTGTTACTGTTACAGCATCCACTATCTGGTGTACTGGCTGCATCTGCACCCAGTGGTGAGACACTCTGGCCTGCTGTGTCACTCCCCGCCTGAGCTCAGCGGTGTGAGTGTGGAAAAGTACGTCCACTCATACAATGTAGACTGTCCTAAGGACAGACACCGCGGCCAGATGGAACCGGGCCAGACGGAACCGGGCCAGACGGAACCAGAGTTATGGAACACAGCACTGGAACTGCAGGCCGAGTTGGAGGAGGAGGAGGTGGAGCTGGGGCATATTAGAGGACCTCAGAAATACCAGATCATCCGGTTGACCTAAGGACTTTGGCTTAAAAAATGGAAGAATGGTAGAGCACAGCGTTTGACTTTAACCTTTTCAAATATATATTTTTATGTAGACCTTATGTAGACCTTTGAAATTCAGTCTGTATCAGATGGAGAAACTTTAACTTTGTTCAATATTGTTGTTCTTGCTTTGTCAAAAAAATTCCACATGACTTATGAATTATTAAAAATCTTATATTGGTTGTCTGATGGTCAATGTGAATACACATGCAGTTGTTAAATGAAACACATTTAGTGTGTGTGTGTGTGTGTGTGTGTGTGTGTGTGTGTGTGTGTGTGTACAGTACTCACTGATGCATTTGAAACTGGACCACTGTAGGGAGGTGCATCCGCGCATGTTGAGATGGACCACAAACGGGCGGTACTTCTGTAGAATCTGCTCCACTGTGCCATCTGTGATCCAGTCCTTTAACACTGAAAAGCTGATCTGTCAGAGACAAATGTTGTAGGAAATGTTGTATAAAATGTTCCAGCGCAACACTCATTGTTTGAAAGGTTGAAGAAATGCTGTGGGAATGAAAGCAAAATCACTGACAAAAAGCATACTGTGTGTGCGTGTGTGTGCGTGTGTGTGCTTGTGGGTGCACGTGTATGTGCGTGTGTGTGCTTGTGTGTGTGTGGTACTAACCCGACTCCAAAGTGAGCAGGTCTGAGCAATAGTCTTCCAAGTGCGACACACCTCAGCACATTTCAACAGGTCCCCCACATCCAAACACTGGAAGATCTGAACAAAAACAAACATCACTATATTCAGTAAATCTGAGGATTGACAGATAGCAGTTTGACTAATGAGCTACATCAGAGAAGTTCCACTTATCTTGTGACTATAGGTGGGTTCTACTCATGCAGTATAATTCAGTTGGAAATCCTACAAAGCTAATCTATTTTCAGTTCCGGCTTCCTTTCATCTTAAATATTTCAAGTCAAGAATATGCCTCCATTCTTCTTGTTATTTTCCCACAATTATTTTTAGATTCTGCTATTGAACACTGGCTAAAAATACAAACTGTTTGGTGTGTTAAAACATCTTGGAGCCCTGCTCAGTTCCCAAACATAGTCACGGTGAGAGAATATTTATTGGGTGCAATAAACGCTGCCAAGAGACATTCCTCCATGCCAGAGCATTGTTAACTGGCTGAAACCCACTGGCTGGTGATCAATAGAATGGTGTAAAGATACTTGACAAATTTACTGCAGTCAGGGTGGTCTCAAAATACACAAATTCACGGATATGACATTTGGAAGTAACACCCATGAGTGTTTTCAGGTTTGCAATCATTTAGAAACATTTACCCTGACATTAAACATTTGATTTGAAAAATCATTTTTAAAGTTGTTTTGAATATGCTCAGCCTGCAGACATAAAACATGTGAGACTCTGGGGCAACTGCTCTTAAAGTAATGTCCAAAAACACCACCGTCCAGAGACAGTCATTCCATCAACACAAGCTTTACTATGGCAACAGATAATAGACCATAACAGACCATAATAGACTGTGAATTACTTAAATGAAGTGACCTCAAATGGTCATCATACATTAACTTAGTAATAGAACTCAAGTTTAACTGTCAGTAAGTTCTGGAAACTTTAGAAAACAGCATGGACAGGGTGGTGCTCAGGATTGTCTGTCTGTGTGTGGGTGAACAGAGAGTGAGGGGTAAAAAGAGAGAAATGGGATGGGTGGGGGCGGTGGATATTGGGAGAGACGTACCCTTAATGAGAGCTTGCAGGGCAGCTGTGAAAGTCCATCTTTTGCCTCTCCCTTGTGAACCTCTGAATCCTGGCTGACCATCTCCAACAAACCCTTCTCAAGTCTCTGGGAGCAGACAGCAGCACAGTCATCACACACACACACACACACACACACACACACACACACACACACACACACACACACACACACACACACACACACACACACACACACACACACACACACACACACACACACACTTGGCTTATAGCCTGCTTGTGTTTCTCTCTCTTCATCTGTTTCTCTCTTTCAATTTCTTTCTGCATGCCTCTTCTTGCCTTGCGATATAAAAGCTCTGTGCAAACCAAACACATTCTGACATGAAGAATAGCAGTCGTCTGTGTTTTTTGTGACTCATGGCAAGTGACACACACACTCAAAAGCACAGATACATTTGAATAGGCTCACACTCTACATATGAACCATTCCCAACCATACCTCAAAATACTCTTTTGTCCTCTTTGAATCCTGCACAACGAAGCGCCATGCAGTTATAATAATCTTACAGTGGATGGTGTTCCACACTCTCTGGATTTTCCTCATGGCATCTGAGGTAAAAAGACACACAAATGTTATACCCATGTCCCGCTATGTCCCAGATGAAAAATAAGTTACATTTATTGGCATATTTCTGTCAATTTCAGAAGTGACATTTTATGTAGAAGTTAGGTTTGACTACAATAGGACTATTGGTATTTTTCACAGTTTAACTCTATAAGCTTAACTGAGTTAGGGAGACTCAGGCCCAAATCAAAAGAGTCTGTACTCAATTCTGAATAGAAAACATCTGGACAGTTTCCAACCAGTAATAAGGGACGCAGGATCATGTTACAGAAGTAAACAGTGATAGAGTTTGTAAAAACACAGAGCACCATGTTGTCTGGTGTATGAACTCTATGAGCTGATAACATTCAGCTGACCTACCAGACATACAGTAGGGTAGGCCTAATTCTGACCAAAAACAAGCTATGCTGTTTTTGGAGAGATGGTTCGATACTGACACTGCTGCTTTGCAAGGGACAGATGATTCAACAACAGGTAGGCTATGTAACATTAATAACATGACATTTTATATATGCTTCAGCACATGATTAAACTGAGAGGCTTGATTAATAATGAATAAACACATCATGGTTAATCCAGTTTGTCAAATTGTCCTCAATGGCACCAAGCGTTCCATAACAATAACATTTAGATTTGCATTTGAATGTAATAGCCTTGGAACTTTTGGTGCCAACATGACACACATACACATTCTAGATCATAAACCAAGCTACCTGTTTATGTATGGCTCTGAAATACCCAAGTTAGTAGCCTACCGTTCTGCCTCCTCTTGCGGACCCTCACCCACTCCACCCACTTGGTGAGTGCCACCCTCAGGCCCCTCTGAACATAGTGCGTCTCGGCCATCTCCATCTTCAGCGTCAGCTCTGTGGCCTCCCTCCTTTTCTGCCAGATGAACCTTTTCCACGCCCTGTCCACTCCCACAAACAAAACCCATCATTAATTCAGTGAGCAGGCTGGCAGGCAGGAGATGATAATTGTTCTTCCTTTCCTTCACACACTCCAGGTAACTTTGTGTTATTTTGCACCTCAGGGGCAAATTCAACAGGGTGCAAATGTTGCACATAGAAATATGACGCATTAGATGTGTTTTACTTGCAAAAAAAGAGAAATTCATGAGCATTCTATAATGTGAATTTCTATCTGTAACACTTAAAAATGTTTCACTCTACTGAATTTGCTAGTTAGCTATTCTGATAGCAGCTGGCCCAACAAAAGCCCCCAGCAGCCAGTGATACTCTATACTGATATCAGCCATTCAGGGCCTGTGCTGCAACAGCAGGAGGTGAAAGGAAATACATGGGATAGAGTGACCCAGCTGACCCCCTAGCTTGTTAACCAGTGATCCAGGGACAAACATTTAAAGAGAAATTATCCCTCATTATGTTTCAATCAAAAACCATTACTTTTTATTTTATTTTGGAAATCCTTCATTGTATATATACATATATAAACATCTCCATATATAAAAATCATCATGTACTGTGGGTAAGTAAGCAATATATTACGTGCAACCATTTTGATTATTGGTTCCACCTGTTTATGTGTGATATAAGGGCACTGATTTCAAAAACCTCCAGCTGTCCACAATTAGCCAATCTGAGACCAGCTCTTTCCTAGTTGCGGCAGGAGGGCTCTCACAGGGAACATCTACTGGGCAGGTAGTTTCACACCTAGGCTAGGCTAGGCTAGCTACTGGTGCTGTGCCTTCACGAATTATCATGGCTCTCTGGTTCCCTTTTGGGTAAGTGATGACTGGCTTGTCTTCGTCAATTTGTTGGCACAAACGTTTATGTTCACCTGTTTGTTTTTTTAATAAGCTGTTGTTTTGCAGGGTCTTCTGGATTTGTTTTCTATTGTTTGGAGGCACTATTTGTCTTCCTGCAAATGAAGGTAAATATTTAACTTTGTCCGCTGATAATGCTTTACAGGTCAATAGGTTTTGATGATGTTCAGCCACATTAACTTTGTCTATCCTTAGGCTACAATGTACTGCCTGAATATCCACCCAGTAGCACTGGAGGTGCTCCAGCCCCGTATGGCAGTTCCTCCAGCAATTTCAACTATCAATCCAGTGGAGAGAAACCAGCCACCAGCTTTGTTTCCATGCAGCGAGAACCAGTCCCCCAAATTCCAGAACCTGGGCAGTTCACTCAAACCATCTCTACTCCCTCCAAGGGTGATACTGTCCCAAGCAAGTATGAGCCAAGTAGGATCATGAATGGTGTCAGTTTTCCAACCATTCATGATTTTAGACAATTTGTTGAGTCCCTGAAGAGCTCGGTTGTAAAACCAGGTAGTGAACAAGATTTACAAACAAACCTGGAAACTATGACGAACAACCAGCAGGGTAGAAGAGTGGCTCAAACTAACTATGCTCCTAGTGTGCAAAGTCCTGCCCAACATGGCTTCAGTTCAACCAATGGTTTGAGTGAGCCCATCAGTATGGGGACCCATTCATTCTGGAGAGATCCTATCAGTCAAAACTCCAATGAATTACATCAAGGCACAAATGCAAGGACTTTTGTTCCTGATCCCCTTATCTCTACCAAAGGGCAAGTCTCTCCTGGTTATGGCAGTAGCCATGGTTCAAATTCCTTGCTCTATAATTCTGGCACAGTTTCTACAGCAGGGAAAACAGTTTCAAGCAGTTATGGAAGTGGTCTTTCTAATCTTGGCTCTAGCTATATCGATCCCACTAGCAATTTTGACGTTCCGAATGAAGATGCCCAGCAGTCAAGCAAAGTGTCTCAAACTAGCTATATCCCAGCTTTAGAAAGACCTGTCCACTTTCCCTCCTCTGGCCAGGATGGACCAGGTTTTCCTTATAGTGGTGGCTATGTGAGTGCACCAAGAGTCAGCACCAGCCCATTTGAAATCAGCTACCAACCAGGAAAAACAAACAATAATGTTGTCTCTGAGCAAAATGTGCAAGAGCCCACACATGTGGCCCACAAACCCAGTGGATTTGGAAATGGCCTCTCTGACTCTCATGGAGGCTATGGTGGTGCCTCTAACAGTTTTGATCCCCATAATGAACAAGCTGCCCAAATCAAGCCAAGCGAAGTATCTCAAACTGGCTATGACTCCAATGTGCAAAGGACTTCTCCCTCTCGTTCTTCCCCTCGCCTAGATGTTCCCTCTAGCAGTAGTGGTTATGTGAATGCCCCAGGGGTCAGCACCCTTCACCCATTTCCCCAACCTAAAGGTAATGAACCACCCCTCTCCATACAAAAGCAACCAGTCCCCAATGTCCAGCAGCCAATCAAAGCATCACACACTAGTTATGTCTCCTCTGTACAAAGACCTCCACCCTCTAGTGCCATCTCTGACCATGATGGTTCTTATAGTGAAGGTGGCTATGTGAATGCCCTAAGAGTCAGCCCCACCATCCAATTTTCCCAGTCCAAAGCTAATGAAAAACCATCCCCCTCTATACAGAAACAAGTCCTCATTATCCAGAAACCCAAAGGCATGACCTACACACCCAGTGCCCAGCTGCCTGTGTCCAGTGGCTCTGATTCTACCCAGAGTGGCAGTTTTCCTCAGAGCGGTGGTGGCCATGCGAGTTACCAGAGAGTCCAACCTACAAGCTACCAACCAGGACAGAAGGGGAAGACACCCCCTTCTATCTCTGTGCACTATGAAGTTCCAAGCAGCCGGAGGCCCAGTAAATTTCAAGGCACAACTGCAAGGACTTCTGTCCCTGATCCCCTCATCTCTACCTATGTCAGTTCCAAGAGTGTAAGCCCTCCCACCAGGCTATCTAAAGGTTCTGCACCAAAGAAAACATTCCCTACCTCTATGCAGCAGGTACGAGAGCCCGCCAGACAGCAGGTACGAGAGCCCGCCAGACAGCAGGTACGAGAGCCCGCCAGACTGCAGGCACGGGAGCCCGCCAGACTGCAGGCACGGGAGCCCGCCAGACTGCAGGCACGGGAGCCCGCCAGACTGCAGGCACGGGAGCCCGCCAGACTGCAGGCACGGGAGCCCGCCAGACTGCAGGCACGGGAGCCCGCCAGACTGCAGGCACGGGAGCCCGCCAGACAGCCCATCAGACTGCAGGCACGGGAGCCCGCCAGACTGCAGGCACGGGAGCCCGCCAGACAGCCCATCAGACTGCAGGCACGGGAGCCCATCAGACTGCAGGCACGGGAGCCCATCAGACTGCAGGCACGGGAGCCCATCAGACTGCAGGCACGGGAGCCCATCAGACTGCAGGCACGGGAGCCTGCCAGACAGCCCATCAGACTGCAGGCACGGGAGCCCATCAGACTGCAGGCACGGGAGCCCATCAGACTGCAGGCACGGGAGCCCATCAGACTGCAGGCACGGGAGCCCATCAGACAAGGGGGGAAAGATGTAGGCTACAAACCAAGTGGCTATGGAAGTGGATTGTCCAATGTTGGTCCCACTTTTGGAAGTTATGGAGCTGCCTCTAACAGCTTTGACACCCAAAGTGAGCACATCCCCAATGCCCAGCAGCCAATCAAAGCGTCACAAACTAGCCATGTCTCCAACCTACAAAAACTCTCCACCTCAGGCCAACATGAAAAAGATGGCTATGTGAATGCCCCCTTCCCCCCTCACCCCTCTATCCAATTTCCCCAGCCCAAAGGTAATGGCGAACCACATCCCTCCATGCTGAAGCCTACAGGCATGACTTATACACCCAGTGCCCAGCTGCATGTGTCAAGTGGCTATGATCAGAGTGGAGGTTTTCCTCAAGGCCTTGATGGCTATGTAGCTGCTCCGAGTGTCAGCCCTCCCTCAAGCTCCTATATGCCACTACCACCTCACCCTAGCTATGTTATTCGGTCCAAAACCCGCTATGAGCGAAGAAAGGTGGTCTTCTCTCAAACCCGATACACTCCTGGAAAAGTTTCTGTTGCTAAACCCTCTGGCTCCAATGGTGGCAGTGGTTCCAGCAGAGCTGCCCCGAGTCAACACCACTACATTCAGAGAAACCTATCCAATGGTGTGAAGGATCCTCTGAGGTAATGTACAGTCTACTGTTCATTCAATGAAACTTGTATTGGAATTTGGGTTTCAATACAAGGCCCATATAACATTTCACATTCAAATTATTTTGCAGGAGTAATTGGTGATTTCACAGCCTGTCTATCTTGCAGCACGTTGAGGGTAAGTCTTTCCATTTGGGCAATGTTTAAATATCTTTTATGCATCTTTGCACTTAACTTGTTTTTTCTTTAAACAGGTTCCAATTCGATTGTCTTGGTCCGAACAAAATCGAGTCCCTGCTGTTCTGCAAAAAATCTGACTAGACCTGAATAAATTAATTCAACCAAGTTTTTGCTTGTTAATTTTTCAATGTTCAACAAGCCTTTTATCACCTAACCACAGAAGTAGTTTGCTTGGAAGTATGGCTAGCCTTGCTTGGTGCAGTGACTTTAGACCATAGACTTAACATTCACCATAGACTTAATGTTGTCTTAAATATGATGATGCTTACCTGAAGCACATCTTTGTTAAACTGTTTCTGTAACAAGAGTAGGCCTTCTCAAACAAATGTGAGAGAAACTGTAGAGGGAGAAAGGAAGATCATTAGTATTTGTGAAATCTTTTTACAAAATCATTCTCTACACAACCTGAATCTACAGCCTATAGAACAAAATGGCATCTTGTCAATGTCAAGCTTCAAACAAGAGTTATGAATATTAACTTAGTGTGTGTGGGTAACCACAGAACCATACCAAGCTGTCGTCTCGGTTCCCAAATATGTCATGCACCAGGCTTCCTGCCAGTGAAACCATGGTGAGTTCTGCATCATCAACACATGTATGCCTAGAAACAGTGCTTAGTTTACATTTTCTTATATATAGTTAATAAACTACTAACATGTCATGCTGGCTCAGTCATAATGTTCATTTAATTATGAGACTGTATATTGTATCCTAATGGGTTACACTGGCTGGTATATGCTTTTTGTGGAGTGCTGATTGGTTCATTGTGAACAGCAGATAGGACAGCGTACTTTCTGGCAGGCAAAACATACAAATGGTGTGATCAAATAAGAAAACATTATCAATGTCATAGCTAACTTTCACATCTGTCCATTACCCTACACAGTCTAGGAGTTCACATAAGCACCTATTGCATTGCAATCATTTGAACTGTTTCTGAATTTCACTGAGGTCAATGCATTTATGTATCATGGATGCTTGTAGTTCCCTTTTCCTAGAAGGAAAGTAAGGAAAGTGGGCCCCCAAGTGACCATTTTGTAGAATTTTCTTTGACTTGGTCTAATTGACTACAACTCAGAAACTGCTAACAATAACATTCACAAACAATGGAAGCCTAGTCAGACAGTTCGGTTCAGTGTCATGTAGCCATAATATTATAATTATAAACCTACTGGTAGCCACCTACCAGTCAATCTCAATGCCCTGATTTGTCTGAATTGACAAAATGTTCTTTTCCAGGAAATGTAATGGACTCTCAGGACATGACACACATACACCTGTTAGTAAGGCCTGTTGAGACAAAACATTGTGAACATGAACAATTGCAATATAACTCAAACACCGATTATTGTCAATTTACCGTCCAAGAAAGTTTAACACCTGGCTAGCTAGAGATATTGAATGCCACTTTGTCAACTACTAGTTGAACTAGCCACCTGCCGCTTGTCACACACACAGTCAATAAAAAAAGCTCTTACAGTATATCATGATTTTAGTCTCACCTGAAATATCTGTGGCAGGGAGTGCTTCAATATGTAATCCCTTAGAGCCGGATCAGCGTCTTGTAAAGACGCCATGTAGAAAATAACTTTATGACTTGGAAAATATATTTGTTTTTATTATTGTCAATTGCAACCCTTCAACCTGTTCCCTTCTCTGATTGGAGATTGTTCTGAACAGTTTACCGTTACCAGGTAACCAAAACTCCATGTTGGCCAACTAAAATTGGAGCGTTAAATGATAATATCATATTATGGATAAAAAGGAAGAGCCAGCTATGTGGCTGTCCGGGTTAGCTTGTTGCTTTATTCGGTAAATAGTATCAGTGTAACTAAAAATGGATAGGAATGTGATTGTTTTAAATCAATATCATCTTTCTTTTTTTCTACAGGAAAAATATGTTATGCTAATAGTAAAAGTAACTCGCATCGAATTAGTATGTTAGGGTACAGGTAATTATCTTGTCTTAATGAAAAACATTTTTTACTGAAATTCACTAAGAAACTCACTCATAATGATGACAAAGATGCAACTTTTTGCACAACGTGTTCAATCTAATCCCGTGAAACTACATGGTCGGCCACTGCAAATTGTCATACGAAACGGAAGGCGTGCAAACGAGATGAGTGTAGTTTTTCCTTTAGATTATTACCTCGATTATTGTCGTTAAAGTCGTCTGTTTCGTGTTTAAGAATCTGTTCATGCTTTTTACTCAAGACGTCCAGCATGGGCGATGGCAATGTCATACCCAAGATCGGTAATATGAAGGCGTTGCTGGGGTTAGTCGCAGGGGCTGGAGCCTCCTATGGGATATATAAACTTGTCAGTGGGGGAAGCTTCAGAAGAAACAAGAAAAGTGCGACTACCTCAAGCGAAAGTCGTGGCTTCAAGACTAACCAATCTGGCGAAATAGTTCTACAACCAGGCAGCTTATTAGCCAAGATGTCTGGGTTGGATGTTGTTCGTGGGGTCGAAAGTCGAACCGTGGATGTTGCATCAAGTAAGATCTGGCTTTTTAGCAGCAGCAGCTAGCTAGGTAGTTAGTTAGCAAGCTCAGCTGTACTTTTTTGTCAAGGTTACTCAGTCAGCTATAGCCAGCTAGCTATATTTGTCATTAATCGTCATTATGTATAATTGTCAACAGTTACTGTAACGCCAGCTTGCCTTACATAATGTGTGCTAAAAAGGTCCCTTGTTGGCAGGCAGCTTGCTAACTACTGTAGTGGTTCATGAGAAGAGTAACTGTTAGCCGGTTTGATATGAATTGCTGCTATGCCACAGGTGACATCATCTCTAAATCACCTGGAAGCCTGGAGCCACAGCATCTGAAAATGCTTCTCTCGCTTCTTCAGAGCAATTCCAATGCATCTGATAAAGCTCAGATCCTGCTCACCTTAGGAAATACTGCTGCCTTCACTGTCAACCAGGTAGGGCCAGGTTTACTGTTACTCTCAAAGCTTGTCCTGCAATGTTATGTCTGAATGATGGGACTGTCAGGGTCTTTTTTGTGCCATCTAACACAACTTAAACAATATGTTGCAATCATTGTCCCTATTTCCTTTACACATATTTCTCTCTTACAGTCTTTATTCTCATTAGGTGTCAGTAATTTGCTGTTTGATTTCTCAGTTCTGATTGTCACATGCCCCAATTTGCTAACAACATGAGAACGTTATTGGCTGAGGATTTAAATGTGTTTATTTCAGACTATTAAACAGATGGTGTTGTATTATTTCCCCATCGTTTCTTTCTTCTCCAGGATCTCATCCGGGAGTTTGGAGGCCTTCATGTCATAGCTAGCTTCCTGTCCGATCCTATGCCGGAGGTCAGAGTGCAGACTCTGAACGCCCTCAACAATCTGAGCATGAACATCAGGAACCAAGAGCAACTGAAGGTACTGCACAGAACACTTCTAATAGTCTCTGTTAAGAGTTGGTTAGGAGGATTAGGTCTTCAAAAATTCACTTTCAGCCAATCTGAAATCAATGCCTCTACTACAGTGTACCGTAGACGTGAGTGGGATTGCACTTTTGCTACCATCCCATTGGACCAAGTGCAAACCCCTTCCTCCCGGTGTGCTGGCTAAGCTAAATCAAATCTTTCCATTGTTTCCTTCAGATATAATGACAGCACATGCATTTGTAATTTTTCTGCCAGGTGTATGTGCCACAGGTGCTGGAGATGATTGAGATGTCTCCAGTGAACTCTGACCTTCAGCTAGCTGCCTCGAGGCTGCTGACCAACCTGTCAGTCACAGATGACCATCATCACCTGTTAAGGGGCTCCATCACCCTATTTCTCTCACTGCTCATTGTCAGCAATGAAGTGTTACAAGTAGGTGTATTAATTTTCATTATTAGTGTTTTTAACACTGTTTTAGTACATTAAGTAAACAGTGATATGAAACTAACTTATTCCTAACCTCGGTTTCCAGATTCAAGTTTTGAAAGTGCTTGTGAATCTGTCCTCTAATCCTGACATGATGGATGACATTGTGCAAGCCCAGGTAAGACCAAATTAATTCACATCCTAACTGATAAATAAAGGAATCAGTTAGTCATTTTATTATAACAAATGCAGTTATATGTTGCGCATGCCATTATATGCCAGAGCTTTTTAGACAGCCTACATGTTCAGCCCCATACTTGCCTTTTGTTACTAAAATTTCCCCCTGATCTTCATCTCAGGCACCGGCCTCAGTGGTGCTGCTGTTTGATGTGCGTACCAGCCCTGCCGTGCTTCTGCGGCTGCTGACGTTCGCAGGGAATCTGAAGGCTTGGAGGCCCTCTGCTCAGGTGGCTGATGACTTGAGGAGGAGGCAGGACTGCCTGTACCGGGTCCTGTTGGACGAGTCCTCTCAGCTGCACAGCAGGCTGGTCCAGCTGCTCTCACACCCCGATGGGGAGGTCCGGGCCCAGGTGGCTCGCATCCTCACATAGACTCCACCCCCTCTCCTACTAAAGCTACCCCAACCTCAACCCCAGCCCCTGACCTGCACCTCTCCATCTCTCAAACCTCTACCCCAATCAGACTGTCCAGGCCTGTCTGTGCCTTGAGCCGCCACCCACTCTCCGACTCCACCCACATAGTTAACATCCACCCCAGCTCAGGCCCTATCCCCATCTCCTACAGCCAGTGGACATCCATTCATAATGTTCTCACCTACTGTCACAGTGATCATGGAGGGGAGGAGCAGAGGAAGCCATTTTAGAGTACTGAGACACAACTCACCTCCCCTCCTCCTTTCCTGAGGTGTTTTTTTAGGCTTTCTTTAAAGAGACAGTGCTCCTGCTAATTTCCACACAGTGTCTTTCTCTGGAGAACTTTTTGTCCACTCTCTCTCTCAAGGCATCATGTTCCAGGCGAATTCCCTTGACCTAAACCCACTGCCAAAACCTTTCAAGCTAAGAGAATGTGTCAGTGTGCCCTCCAACACTTCGCCTAACTAACTGCCCCTTTGTGGTGTTTTGTGCATAAATGCATTCAGATAGTCAAAGGTGGCACATTTTTACAGTATATGGAGGTTACTTGATACAGACACTTGCATGCCTTGGTGACACATGCATAGGAATGCACAGTTCCAGTCCTTGAATACCACTGTCGGTTATAGATTTTGCCCCTGCCCTGTCGATAAGAGATTTAGACCTTGCAATTGTGTCTCCCTGCAGGCTGTGTAGGTAAATGGACAGAAACATTATTTGTTGACTCTTTGATTACTGGAATTTGTCCTTTTGAAGTACCAAAGCAATTAGAACCAGCTCAAATACCAGGCTTCTTATAAGCCAAGTGTCAATTCTGTAGCAAATGAGAGAAGGCTGGAGAACAAGACTGAGAACCAATCAGAAGACCGTTGGCCATAGAGGACTGGTGCTGTGGATCTCTACTGCCATTGTGTCACGCACTGTAGATCGTTTACAGAGGAGAGGGAAACTCCAGTTTGCATGAGTTAAAACATTGATGTGGATTTTCCAGTGTGAACCAATGATCTTTGTTTTCCAAATGGGATTTTTTAAACATTGATCTCATGACATGAACCAGTCCAGGTAATGCACAGTCAACACACATGCTGCACAATGTTCCCTGATGATGTATATTTTCTCTTAGACTCAAACAGTAAGGTCCCCTTGTTTGAACTACAATTTGGAAATATTTATTTTTGTTTTTATTTAATTCTCTCTGTCATGATTTTGCCCTCTATTTAGATAGAGGTTATTATGCCTTAGTTTTGCTTGCTTTGAATGTCTGAATAAATATGTTTTTTTTATTTGAAATGGCACTCTTCATGCCTCCTTCTTTTAGTACATTGTGAAATAATAAGTCAGTTTAACGGTTCTGAATTATGCTATACTGTTGCTGTTAAATAAAGGAAACATCAAGGAGTGGTTTCCCGAACAAAGATTAAGTTTAGTCCTGGACTAAATCACATGTTCAATGGAAAATCTCCATTGAGGATGCTTTTTTTAGTCTAGCACTAGGCCAAATCTGTGTCCAGGAAACCTGCCCTTAGTCCTAGTGTTTTCTGTTGTGCAAACATTTGACTGCACATTTCAGATACAAGAGTGATCCAAAACTGCTGCCGTCTTAAGTGCATAATGTTCTTCACAGTGAACTTATTTTTTTTGTTGATAAAATATAAGACAGAAGTACTGCACACAGTAATATTTGTCTTGGATTGTTCAGGAATTAAAAAAAACAAGTTCTGACTCCAAAAGATATGAATGATACTTATTGGCTCCTCCCTGCAACACTAATTATATTTATATGCATGTGGGCCTAATTATATTTATATGAGTGTTACATAAGAATCAATCAGCATGAATTAGATCATACAAGTAAAATCAAAATAAAAGGGGCCATATGATGGAGGGGATTGATTACAACATAGTTGTCCTTTGGGTGGTCTTAACATTATCCCACTCCCATTAGCAATAACTGTCATTATTGTAAAACTAAAGTCCTCTACCCGATGAGATTTCCCTGCACACTCCTTGCATCTCAGTTCCCAAACATCCTCCTCGCGTACCTCCCATTGATCTGACCTCCATTTGTTTTCTGATGAATCTGTATGCTCAGACAATAATGGTAAAATTACAGGGAGTCAATCATCACCTAGAGCTATCAATGCAAGCCTATAGAAAATGTTTCCAAACCATCATCAAAGGACAATGGAAAGGTTGTCTACATTTGATCTATTTTCAATATAAATTATGTCAACAGAAGAATTTTGGGAAGAATCAGCAGAAATCCCAGGTGACAATCCTGGAGAAAGACAGGGAGATTGAGGAGGTGAGACAGGCTGAGGTCTCTAAAGATGGGCATTTATTCCCCCTTTGAGTGGTTCCTCCAAATCCCCTTTCGCCATTTTAACAGACTTTTCACTGAACTGCTCCAGTACATTGCGAAAAGGAGCTCTGAAGTGAAGGAGCTGATCAGAGCTAAGGAGAAGGCTGAAGTTAGTCTGGCTGAAGGAATCTTGGAGCAATTGGAGCAGGAGGTTGCCAAAATGAAGAGGAGAGATGCTGAGCTGGAGCAGCTCTCACACAGAGGATTACATCCAAGTGACATCACTGGCTTTCAGTCTAAATAGCAGTGTCCATTTATAGTAAGGTCCCATTTTGAAACCACCCCTCTGATGTATTTACCGCTTTTGTTTCTGTTGCAGAGATTACGGCCTCTGTGTCACTACTGGATCTGAGGCCTTGCCTAGCATCACTATTAATCCACTGGCCTCTTTTGAGCATGTGAAGAGATATGTCTCAACTGAGAAAGCATCTGGAAGACATGTGCAATGAGGAAATGATCAAGGTCTCTCCAAATACATAAGTTATCCCCAACCCCTACTATTTGGAGAGATCTTGATCATTTCATCATTGCACATGTCTTGCTAACATTCTGCATGCTCAAACATGAATCATTGAGAGTAATATTGACCAGCAATGTTTTCTTTTCTTTCCTTATAGTTACAGAGGTAAACAATGTATATCATCCAGAGGTCAAGACCACATCTGGGAAAGGTAGGTAAATGAGTTTTAAATGAATGTCTTTTCAAGAAATCAAATCTAAATTGATGATGGTTAAGTTGGGTTTATTTGTTTTCATAGAAACATAATTCAAAAGTGCTCCAACTGTATACCGAGATGCATTTTTACAACGTGAGTCATACACACACGCACACACGCACACACACACACACACATCTGAATTTTTACCCAGAGTGTTTCTTTTTTGCGAATTCCAGATTTCTTCCAGCCTACATTGGACAGAAATACAGCAAATAAACACATACATCTGTCTCACGGAAACACAATGGTGACATACAGTCTGGGTACCCAGTTGTATCCCCACCATAAAGAAAGATTCATCCACCCCTACCAGGTGCTGTGCAAGGACGGTCTGTCTGGAGTTGCCTACTGGGAGGTTGAGTGGAATGGGTGCTATGCTTGTGTCGCAGTCTCCAACAAAGGGATCTGCAGAAATGCATTTGGTGCAATCTGTTGTTTTGGAGACAACGATCAGTCCTGGTGTTTGTTCTGCTCCTCCTCCAGTTGTTCTATCAAGCACAGAAATAAACAAATTGCAATCCCTGTCCTCTGTTCCTCCAGAGTAGAAGTATACCTGGACTACATGGCAGGAACTCTGTCCTTCTACAGCTCTGTCCTTCTACAGCTCTCTGACCCTGACCCTCCTCCATCAAGTCCAGACCATATTCACTGATCGTCTCTATCCTGCATTTAGGGTTGGTTCAGGATGATCTGTGAGAATACTGTCTCTAAAGTAATTGTTACCAAATGTACTGTAAAATTCACTGACTTCTCTAATATTCTAGCCTTATTTAGTGATTCTGATGATTCATTCTATTGATTTCTGTATGCATCATACCTGATATGTTAAGAATAATTAATACTTTTATTTTCATGTGAACTGGCCACTAAACTAAAACTTGCTTTGCTTGCTTTCATGTGGATGTCGTCCAGCATCTCCTTAGTAGGCAGCTATACTGGCCTGTGTACATGATTATGTTTCAAAAATCTAGTGCTCAGTGTGACATGATACGTGTTGCACATTTCTACAAAAAGCATCAAAGGATGTATTTGCATCATTAAAGAGCGCACTCACACACATTGGTTGGACACAATAAAGAACGTTTCATTTTGCAGAGGCGATCTCTGAGGCAAGCTAGGAGCAAATTGGGTGTCTCTGTGTGTCTGCACATGACATGCCTACTTGTATTTTATTGTTTCAAAATATGTTTTTTGCTGCCAAAAGTGTTTCAAAAGGCAGATTTGTTTCTTGTGTTTTGTGAGTTTTTTTTTTATAATCAATCTCCATTTTTATTTAAATATAAATTGATAAAATGATACGTTATTGAAAGTGTTTGTTTTTACACGTTACACGTTACTCTCTCTCTCTCTCTCTCTCTCTCTCTCTCTCTCTCTCTCTCTCTCTCTCTCTCTCTCTCTCTCTCTCTCTCTCTCTCTCTCTCTCTCTCTCTCTCTCTCTCTCTCTCTCTCTCTCTCTCTCTCTCTCTCTCTCCTCCCCGCCTCCTCTCAAACAATGAGGACGATGGGCAGCTTCAAAAACCACAGTCTGGGTTTATTACTGTGTGTGGACGGACAGAAGACAGAAGAGCCATCACATCACAAACAACACAAAACGACGTGTTAGCTTGATTGAAACGGGTATTACAGTCCAGAGTTTGTTCTAATTTTGTTCTGTTTGTTATGGACATCCAGCGTGAGGAATAGAGGCTGACCGAGCAGCATATCTGTACCGAGGATGAGCGGGGTTACTCCGGGAACAGGATCGGCTTCGTGCCGCTTCGCCCAGTACTTCGTTGTGTGCGGAATAGATACGGAGACTGGTCTAGAGCCCGACGAATTAGCAGGTAGGCCTAAATGGTCAATTGTGTCCAAAGTGTTTTTGATGTTTAATGATAAATGACAATAACCAACAACTGGAAAAACAACGTTGGAAAAACAGCTGGGATTGGGAGTGTCACAGCTCTGATGCTTTTTATATCGCGCATATATCTCGCATGAACGCGCATTTCTCGACTAAAAATCATAATATAGCCTAAATTATTAAACATCGTCTAACGCAATGATTAGATTCCATTGTATTTAGTTAACACTCAGTTTGTTAGGACCTATGTGTGTTTTTTTCATCATTGTTTAACGGCAAAGCCTCTGTAGGACATCGCTAAAAAAAAAAAAAGCCATCATCCGTCTACATGACACATCACTTGGAAGAGAAGAATAGTGGGTTGAAGAATGGGCCTGCAGATCGTTGCTTATGCTTCAACACAGAGTTGGCCTGTTCTGTCATGTGTGTAGCTGGGAGAACAGTAGCTGGGAATTCCTATAACCTGCTTTGCACAAACAAACCCCTCGTCACTGTGTGTGTGTCTGTCATCAACCCCCCCCTTATTCTGTCCTCCCAGACTAGACCCCTGACCTTGTGTGTCAGAGGGCATGGCTCTGAAGGAATAATCTCCCATCCTCTGGGCTCAGGGATAGTGGTTTGCATTTTTGCAATTGATAATGTGCTTTCAGAGTTATTTTAGAAAAGTAGACAGTAAGACAAGCATCCACTTCATAATCATTGTAGACTGATGTGATTTACACTAAGGACTGTGTCAGTACTTACAGGCTTTTAACGAAATTCCTATACTCATATACTATTTCCTTTTGCAGCACTGAGTTGTTGACACCAGGATTGGGAGAGGGAGAGGGCTGGAAGATTCACCATAAATCCCCAGTGAGGAGGAGAACGTGTGTGTGTGTGTGTGTGTGTGGACCACCTGACCCTAATGTAGTGAAGGTATAGGCCAAGCTCACCTCCCACCTGTGTCGGTGTATGCAGTTCTCCCAGTTGGGTGGTATATCTGGCCTATATCAATCTGCTTATGTAACAGAAGGTCATCTTATCTCTGCTTTTGCAGCAGGGGGCCACGCCGCCTTTCAGGGATCTGTGTGTGTGTGTGCGTGTGTGTGTAATTGGTGAGGGACTGCAGAGAGACAATCTGCTCTTGTTGGCCTCTCAATAGATGCCTCTGTGTTTCTGCAGCCTAATCAAATTTCACATGACGTTCCCTGTTGGAATGCTTGGCCGCCATGGTTTCAGTCCTGGCTCCAGGCAGATGACTGTCACAGGGAATGACATCAGTGTGGGACAGAACTACAGTGGCCTGTCCAGGATCATCCAACTATTGGGAAGGATTTTGAACTGGTGAAATAGTGCTGAATTGAACAAGATTTAGCGGAATACCTATTAAAGCAGGAGTGAATTTGATGTTTAAATTTGTGCCATGCAGTTTTATAATCGTACAATCCTGCAGCGTATTTCATTCTCATGAAAATGACTGTAGATGCTGCTGTCCTGCAACCAATCGGGTATAGAACCTGAGTTGTCTTGGCTCAAGACCACTTTACCACACCGAGGTAAAGCTTGGGAGCTAGAAGAAATCTCCAGGTCTCAGGCAAGGTTGATCTGTGACCCACCTCTGCTACTCTCCAAGATGAATTTCTGCTACTTGAATGAAAGACTGTTGGCATTTGCTGTCATTTAATCTCTTTCCCCATTTCCATATCTTTCTTCTTCTCCTCTACCCATCCAAGGATGAGATGGGTTAGATGTTGGGATAATGGAGATGGTGAATATGAAATATGTCTTCCTTTATCTTCAGTCACTCATCCCTGACTCAATCTGTCTGTTTGAAGGATGAGAACCTGCATGGGACTGGTAGTCATATTTTAGAATACATTTCAATTCTATTCTAGCTGTTCTAGCTATTCTATTCAATATTTCTTTGAATCCTTTTCCCTCTGTCTGCATATCTTCTTTATGAGAAGATGGGGTTTTAACACTCAATAGTTATTGTAGCAGACAGCTGATTCGTAGAATTAGTGTGTGTCAGTCGGATGGAAGACCGACACATGGACCAATGAAATGGTCCGATGAAAATCAGATGTCCTCCTGTGATCCAATTGCATGGCTTGATCATGAGTGGGATGATAAGATGCGTGAATTGCTGTCATCCTACTGTCCTGTGGGTAAATTCTATTGTGACTATGACTAAGCTCCCCTTCAGAAATCAGTGTTTTGGTTTGAGTGTGATATTCAGAGTCATAGCAGAGCCTGTGAGATGACTGGTTCTGTCCCTGGAGTGGTTACTGTGAGCCTGAGCTGTGTTTCATCAGAATCATGTGTGGTCATATGTGTGATGTGATCCCCATGGCTAAGGGAGTACGACTGTTAACTGGGTCAGCTGATGACATTTAGCGAGTACCAACTGAAGTGCTTGTCTCTGGTGAGCTTCTACAAGGCCACAGCAACTGTAAAGTAGCAGAAATGGCTACCATGGCAACCAGACATCCTCTTGATGATGAAGCTCCTTGTTCTCTCTCTCTCTCTCCTTTGTTTTGCCGTCAGGAGGAGGCTGGGTTGAAACCACCAACCACACTGACATATCTCGATGTCTCATATGTCCCTAGATTATAAAAAGACACACTGTACAATGTGTTGGTTCAATATGGTGTCACTTCTCTTCTGTAAGGTGACCTTGGGTGACCTGAAAGGCGCCTCCAAATAAAATGCATTATCATTATTATTATTATTATTGTTGTTGTTTTTAACACCAGCTCTGATGCACATCCTTATCAAAGAACATGGCTTGCCCTGTTCTCATAGTAACAGATGTGTTTCGTTCCCATCCACCAGTCTGACTCAACACAATCCTCTTGCCGGGGTCCTCTCTGTTCTCAGGTTTCTGTGCATAATCACAGAAGCTGGTGTGTATGTATACACTCACTGAGCACCTTTTTAGGAACACCTGTACACCTTCTCATGGTGGAGGTGGTGTAATGGTGTCGGGAATGTTTTCTTGGCACACTTTGGGCCCGTTAATAACAATCAATCATCGCTTGAAGGCCACAGCCTATTTGAGTATTATTGCTGACCATGTGCATCCCTTCATGGCCACAATTTACCCATGTTCTAATGGCTACTTCCAGCATGATAATGCACCATGTCACAAAGCAAAAGTTGTCTCAAACTGGTTTCATGAACATGACAACGAGTTGTCTTCAGTTGTCTTCCCAGTCAACAGATCTGAATCCAATAGAACACCTTTGGGATGTGGTAGAATGGGAGATTCACAGCTTGAAAGTGCACCTGAAAAACCTGCAGGAATTGCGTGATAAAATCATGTCATCATGGACCAGAATCTCAAAGGAAAGTTTCCAACATCTTTTGGAATCAATACCACGAAGAATTTAGGCTGTTTTGAGAGCAAAGGGAGGCCCTACCCAGTATTAGTATAGTGTTCCTAATGAAGTGTTCAGTGAGTGTATATATTGCTGAATAAATTACATTGTGTTAAGGCAGACACTTGTAAGATGGCTTGTTTTTGAATAGCAGTTCTCTTCATCTCCATGTTTTTGCCCATGGGTGCTTTGGCAGTACAGTGATGTGTCACATGTCTATGGAGCTGCGAGAATCCAAATGCCAGGCAGAGTAATGAGAGCATTCCCTTTAAAATGAGAGGCATTTGAGTGTTCTCTCACTCTCTCTCACACTCACTCACTCACTCTCTTTCTCCCTCCTTCACTCTCATTCACTCACTATCTCCATGTAACTGGAGCTGGGAGCTGACACAGGAGAGAGAGGACATGCATCAAGCAGACAGGGCAATATATAAAGGTCAGGGGAAGAGTAGAGTGTGTGTCTGTGTCTGTGTCTGTGTCTGTGTCTGTGTCTGTGCTTGCAAGTACAAACGTGTGACAAGTTTGAGATGGATAGCCTTCCTGTGCAAGACTGCTATCTAACATCAGAAAGCAAAATACTATAGTTTTAGCTTGAATAAAGTTCATTTTTGGGAGCAACAGCGAGTGTGCACTCACTTTCTTTTAACTGCTAAATGTTCATGCCCCGCTTCTGTGCCACATCCTTTCCTTTAAAAGTAATTTTATATAAGGCCTCTGGCTCAGTATGTACTAGCGAAGTGCATTGGGTTCAACCTGCACAGTGTTGGGGATGGGAGGGCTGTGGATGCTGTGTAGGCTTCTTTGGGATATGTGTATATGATAATGAGTTGGTTTACATAACGCTGGGTTTGGCAGGGCTTTTCCCTCTGCTGCAGAATGACCCCTACAGCCTCACCTCTGTCTCACTAATGGAATTAAACACACAGGGGTCTGCGCTGGTGTCAGGTGAAGTGTGCTCATTGTGCTGGTTCAGGAATTAAAGCTTGACCCTAATCTAGTAACCATAGCGTGTCCTTCTGTCCTGTCTGCTTATTATTTATTCTGTGTAATGATGAAGGTCACCCTTTTCGTACATTTGTGTGTGCCAGTATCATAATGTTCTCTCTCTCTCTCTCCCCCCTCCTCCCTCCTTTATTTCTTTCCTTTTCATAGTTGAGGGCTTTGAGCAGAGCCCCATACGGAGGTCCTTCAGGTCCAAGGTTCTGGCCCACTATCCTGAGAGCACGGACAGGAGCCCCTTCAACAGAGATGCCGTTAACATGGTAAGGATGTGGGTTCGGATAGGAGGTAACTTGTACAGTATACAAAGCAGAGAGAGGTGTTCATCATATCATTCTTTTTATACATTGAATTGGTAGCAATCAGGGAATGAGATCCCTTAAATATTATTTATTTATTTATATATTATTTACAAACGCTGTTTTAGACTCTAAAAGTTTTCTTAAATCGAGTGTCTAGGGGCAACACAGGTTTGTTTACAATTGGCCAGGGGTGTTCTAGGGGAGTGGACTAACTGATTTTCGCCTTTCTGTCTCTGGTGGCTGCCTCTTCAAATTGTGGGCGCATGCAGAAACACAACAGCTAATGTCCAACACTGCAAGTCCATTTGGGGGGTTATATTATTAGGGAGTATGTTGTTGCTTAGAACTTCATACTGAATTTTGCCTTGGTGGCCAGAAGTGGCAGATTTCCAACAGACTTAAGCACAGCTCCTTTAATGTAACTACGTCAAATAGTCATCTATCGAAGCACCCGAGCAGGGACCCTCACACAGAACCTAATTTAGATGAACTAATTATACTTTCTGAAATGTTTTCCATGGAGTTAAAGCTGTTTGTGAGTGGCCTCCCTATGGACACTAAAGTACTTTGTACTAGATAAGACTCTTTTTCATCGTCCCACAGCCAGACATAACTTTAATGCTCTGTATTTAAAAAGACACTTTTCCTAAAACCAGTCTTCAAGTCAGTCCTTCAAAGTGTTACCTCATAAGAATTACTTGACCTTCCCATTCCTGTCCATAATCCTGTTTGTTTGATCTCTCTCTCTAGCTCTGCATGCCAAGAGGTCTGTCGTTCTGTACGCAGGCAGACAGCCGTGAGCCTCACTTTCACTCCTTCACTGTTGCCCGTGACGACGGCACGCGCTCCTATGGCTTTGTCCACACGTTCTATGAGGAAGTGACGAGCGCTCCGATCACCACAGCCATGCAGACGCTCCACCAGATGCACCATGTAGAACACCACTCCTCAACCTCCTCATCCTCCTCTTCTTCCTCCTCGTCTGCCTCCTCTCCCTCCACCTCCAGTATGGACTCTCTGGTGAGCAGCCTGGATGAATCAGATGCTGACTCCTTGGCAGAGCGCCCCCCGTCTGCCTGCCTGGGCTGTGCAGGCTCCTTCGACCCCGTCCGGGACACTCTTTACGCATCCAAAGCCCTCTGCCTCCTCACACCTCTCCCTTTTCTGCAAGCCTCTCGACACTTCCTGTCCCAGCTGCACCAGGCTGTGACATCACACACGGCCCCACCCCTCCCCCTGGAGAGCTACATCCACAACGTCCTGTATGAAGTGCCCCTGCCTCCTCCTGGCAGGTCCCTGAGGTTCCATGGGGTCCAAGGGCCCATCTTGTGCCAACAGCCTGGGCCAGAGGAGCTCCCACTGGGAGACTATCCCCTGGGAGAGGCCTTCTCCCTGCTGGGGGTCGAGAATGTGGTGCAGCTCCTCACCTGTGTGCTGCTTGAGACGCAGGTGCTGCTCTACTCACAAGGTAGGGAGAGATGACGGAGCATGATGATGAACAACTAACTAAGCTGTAGAACAGGTAGAATTTATTTTGTATTTTTGGATGGATTATTGCTTTATAGGTGTATGTACTGACCTCTGTCCTGGGTTTGGATTTAGCTTCTTAAGTGATATTTTTTAAATCCCTCTGATGGAAGCCCTTTAGCCTGAGAGATTATGTTTATGTAATAACTTGCAGCCTTGGTGGGTTTGTTAAGATTTGGAAGCCAGAACCTAGTCAGCATATTTGATTCATCGTTAGGACTGTCCTTTACAGGCTCAGCATGGCATTAGTTCCTATGTAGTCAAATAAAGTCAAGTTCTAACTTATCTCTGTTTTCTGTCTCCAGACTACCAGCGGTTGATGATGGTGGCAGAAGGCATCACCAACCTGCTGTTCCCGTTCCAGTGGCAGCATGTTTACATGCCCATCCTTCCCGCACCCTTACACCACCTCCTGGACGCCCCTGTGCCCTTCCTTATGGGCATCCAGCGGAGAGATGGGGCTCAGCGCTCCTCTCTGGACCTGCCCCATGAGGTACTGCTGAATAATATGTACATGCTCACTCAAAAGCTCTTCATTTAGCTAAGAACAAAAGGTTGCCTAATCCTTGGTAATAATGTTTTCTGTAGCATTCTAATGGACATTTTAATAGACATTTTAATCAGCATTCTGACAGGCATTTTTACAGGCATTCCCAAGGACATTCTGACAGCCATTCCAATATCCTAATGCACAATGTAACAGGCATTCTAATGACAGACATTCCAATATGCATTACAATAGGCACTGTAAAGGGCATTCTAACATTTGCTGCATTCTTCCAAGCCTGAGCTAATCTCTCCTTTTCTGTTTGTATATTAATATCGCCCCCAGCTCTGGGCTAGCAAACATAGAATACGCAGCTCCTCCAAGCTTTTTCCCCTTCTCCTCCAAATCCAAATCCGATTCTCCATCCTCCCAAAAAGATCACGCCACGCTGCATAAGTATTTCCAAGGAGTCTCTTTGAAGTAGAGCTGCCCCAGAAAGGAACCAGTAGAGAGAGGGCTAGGGGCAGTGGGAGGAGGAAGCACTGAGCATCAGATTTCCAGAAAAATCTGACAAAGTGAATAATTAATGAGGTTTAAGAATCGCCAGTTATTTATGGAAGGGTGTGAGAGAATAGGTTATAGCACAATATGCCCACTTGGCAGAATGCAGAAAATGTTATGTAAGGATAACTAGAATTCTTTCATATTTTCACCCACTCAAACTCAAGTGCATTGCATTTAATCTACTCTATCCTAATAACATGAAGGGATTTTGAAAAGCAGATTCTGTTAACATATTTCAGAAATGTAGCTGATGCACCACAGCGTAATCGTTTACATATTTTGCCATTGTAATTTGGGTCAACATTCCCATGGGGGAGGGGAGCAGTTTATTTGAGAGGTTCATGTTGCTTTCCCAAGAGAGATGGTAGTGATCTGTTGGAATGTGACCCTTTAAACTGGAACAGTAACAATGCGGTGCTCTGTGTGAGTCGTCATGTCCAGTTCAACCACTTGCTCATGGCAAAACATTAGCCATGGCAAAGACAAAGTGACACTTCATTAGCATGGTGAGATGCTCCTCAGTGTGGTCTCATGGTGTCAGTCTCTGACGTCTGTACGAGGCCCCTGCTTGTCTGGCTTCTCTCCAGATGTCTCCTGTTGACTCATTTGTTGTTTGAATGTGCTAGTAGTGTTGATTGAGAGAGAAAGAGAGAGAGAACATTTGGTTATGTTGGTGAGAGGAGAGGGAGTGTGCTGGGGTGCATTTGGAGGTGAGAGTCTTAAAACAAGTTGAAGGAAGGAGGGAGGGAGAGAGAGAGAAGGTGAGGGGGAGTTGATGTAGTGTCAGCAGCTGCAGAGATTTTTCTCTCGCTCCATCTCCCATCCTCCCCTGGCACATTGAGCTGTTTATAAGAGGTCACTCTGGAGGTTGTGTTGCTGCAGGGTCAACTGGTTAGCCATGCACATTTATTATCCACAAATATATCCTCCTCCTAACAGCTGACAGTTTGTTTGCCCTTCCTCTGCATAACTAACTTCAATATCAACATCACCGGAGTTTGTCAAATTAATACTGTATATGTATGTATGATATGCATAGCCTGAATATTTCTCTACCCTCTCATGTACTGTCCCTCCCCTGAGAAAGTGATAACAGCAATAGATAACAGCAATGCTAATCCTTCATATGCTAATATGTCGGAGGCTTTGAGCTTGTCATGGTTTAATGCCAAGTTGCCAACAAGCCATTAATACGTCTAAATCTCTCTGTATGATCTTAATTGGATGTTTGCATACTTGGCCCTAATGTTATCACAACAGTATTTACCCTCACTTTGTCTACATCAAAGGAGTAAGACACTTTCACTGTTAGTTGTGCCAAGTCTCTAAGAAAACATTGATTCTTCATAGGACCTATTGACAATTGATGGGTCCCACTGACAGTATGCGAGCGGCATTGATAATGATGGTCCCTTACCTATGATATGATGACGTAATTTATCTCCTTATCATTTTCTCCCAGGCCAACCTGTGCTTTGTGGATATTGACAACCACCACGTGGATCTACCTGAGGACCTCCCACTGTTCCCAGACCAGTCTGAACTCATTCAGGAGCTAAGTGAAGTGTTGCTGCGCTTTGGCCTCCCACCACAGGGGGGCGCCACCACCACCATGCCTGCCCCCACCCCAACCCCCTCCTGCCTCAGCAGCCTGGTCCTAGAGGACCTGATGGAGGACAGGCGCAATGGGAACCTGGGAGGGGAGGAGCTGGCTGTGCTGGAGCGGCTGCAGGCACTGGCACGGAGGTGTGGAGGAGGAAGGATGACCGATGGAGGAAAGATGCTAGGACGCACGTTTGAGGAAGAGGAGGAAGAGCTGAAGACTGCGAAGATGAACGTGCAGCTGAGGGAAGTGTTTGCGGGTCGTTTTGCTGCCATATTTGGCAGATATGAGGAGTTTGTTATACACAGTGCTCCTGATCTGGAGTCCTGGCTGAGCAACCGGGAGGGGACGAGCAACTTTGACAAGGTACAGATGAAGACCTCAATCACTCAAGTTCAAATGTTAGATGTAACTCTCACATATTCGTGCATTATGTGGGGCTGTAAATGTATGTGTTGACATGCTTGTGGGTACTTGTGTTTATGTATCAGGGCTCCTTCCTGTCGGCCCAACCCGTATCCCATCTCCACTTCCTCTCCCGGTTCCTGGAGACTGCGATGTTCTCGTTGTTCGTGGAAGGTAAAGTGGTATCTCGCTGGGCCGACAGGGAACCGATGCAGCGTGTTTTCGACAGCCGTCTGCAGAGGGAACGTCTTTACGACACGGATGATGAAGACCCTAGCAGCCATCGCTACAGAAAATGCACCATGCTCCACGAATCAGGTGGGTGTTTAGAGAGTATGGCAAGAGGACTCCTCCTACCTATTCCCTGTTCTGTTTGCCCTCTGTTGATAGGAGAGGACATTGAAATGCAGGGATTAGCTGAAAGGCTGTCAACCCCCTCAGAATTTAGACAATGAATCTCTGTGTGATTGTGTCCATCCATGAGCATGAACAAAACATGTTCATTTTGTTGCTCTTTATTTCCTGTTTACCACTGAGAGATAGAGAAATTTTTTGACAGGGAGGAGTTATATGCCAAGACAAGAGTGGGTGGGAAATCTGTTAGATGGGGGGGGGGGGGGGGTGGAGTTCAGCTGTAATTTGAGAAAGAGAGAATAAAAAGGGGGAGGGATAGAAAAATTATATGGATGGATGTAAAAGATGGGGGAGGGGGGGGGGATAAGCAGCACATGATGAGACGCCAGCACATTGTGTCCTATAATGAATGCCTCAAACTCTCAGCTTTGAAGTCCTGCCAAGCCCTTTTGCAGAGACTGCACCACTCTTTCACAGTCTCTCCATCTCCCTCTCCTCTGTTTCATCTCTCCATTGCTCCCCCTTTCGAGAGAGAGAGAGGTAATGGAACATGTGAATGGAAGTCTATTTCTCCCTCTATCATACAAAAACAAAACAACCTATTTAGAAATAGCTTTACATAAAGCTCTGATATACAAAAGCTCTGACATACAGCATTCAAAAGGCTATACAATTCAATGCAATACCTACAACAGATGTAGAAATGAAAAGGGACAAACATAGATTCAGCCTCTCCCTCACCTCCTCCTCACTCACATCCCAGATCTCTATTTTGTTTTCCTACCCAGCCAAGGCCATCGAGCGCAGACTGCTGAAGGCTGACCACACAGCCATCCACCCCCATCTGCTGGACATGCGGATCGGGCAGGGCAGACACCAGCAGGGGTACTTCCCCAGGCTGCAGGCAGAAGTGCTGGCACAGGGACACAACACCAACAAGTGAGAATGTCCTTGTCACTCCCCCCACGCACAGTACACTGTAAAAAGGTTTAGTCATGTTCCAACAATGTAGTATTCCTAACAACAAGATTCACATTCCACACACACTCTCACATACACACACACACACACACACACACACACACAAATATGTGTGTTGTACATTGTGTTTGAATGCTGACGGTTATCCTTGTGAGCAGGTGGTCTAGCCGTGCTCCTCGCAGGACTGACCCTAAGAAACCAGCGACTGCTGAGACTTCAGGACTGGACAATGACCAGAGAGAGGTACACACACACACACACACACACACACACACACACACACACCTACAGTTATGATTGTGAAGTTTTTGATTGGCTGTTGCTCTCTTGCTTAACCCAATAGAAGCACACACTGGGGAGGAGGAACCCCCGTCAGTCCAAGCTGCTTGACCCCACCCCTTCAGCTGTCACTGAAACCCACCGGGGGTTCGTGGAGGGGCTGCTGGGGGAGTGCCGTCTGAAGGTAAAGGGGTCATCCTACCTGCCTCCACAAGGGCTTACCTGGTTCTGTCCATGCGTTTAACGTGTGTGTGTGTGTGTGTGTGTCCTGTGCAGACAAAGCGTATGCTGATGGAAAGGATGGGGAAGGAGAGTGTTGAGCTGGGTCAGGGAGAGGCCAATATCACAGGCCTGCAGGAGAACACCCTCATACACAGTTTGCGTGACCTACTGGAGAGGACCTGGGGCCATGGGCTACAACTTAAACAGGTCAGTAACGCACACACACACACACACACACACACACACACACACACACACACACACACACACACACACACACACACATTGAGTGTTGGTAAGCATGTGTGGGTTAGTGTAGTTGACTGTGTCTGTTCTCTACAGGGTAAATCTGCTCTGTGGTCCCACCTGCTGCATTACCAGGCCAGCCAGGAGAAGATGGAGTCACCAGCTGTGTCCCCAGGTCAGAGCAGATTATGAACCCTTTCTAATGTAAATGTTGTAGTCTGTTGTTGTGCTGTTCAGTCTGATCATACCTGTCAATCACTCTTTACCTGGTCGCAGTGTCCAATGGGATGGACAGCAGGAAGCTGGAGGAAGGGACTCCACCTTTGAGGGGATCCTTTATACATGATATGAGGTAACTTCTGCTCATCTTAGGAATCAAGAGAAGCGGTGGGGGGGTAGAGGAAAGGGGGGATGGTGATAATGAAGATTAATCGAAAATGCATTACAAAATACAAGGAGAAATCGCACCCTTGAAGGACAACGACTGACTTTATATCGCAAATCTTAGTTTTTAATTTCATAGTGTACCACAGGAATTGGAACAAACATGAACATATATTGATTTGTCCTCAGTCAATTTTTCAAGATGTAATTAACCAGATTGAGGCCCCTTGCCATTCATGTCCCATCCGGTAGTTCATTTAAAAGGCAACGCTATACTATATGTTTTATTGAAGTTTTGTTTTATGTGGCGACAGTTGGATGTCTTTGTTTTTGCCTCTAATCCCATTGTGCTGGCCTCTGTCCTCCCATAGGTTTGTGCAGACTATGAGTGAGGGTCTGTCTGAGGTAGGCCAAGCTCGAGCCTGGATCCATCTGGCCCTGGAGAAGAAACTGCTTTCACAACATCTCAAAGAACTGCTGGCTAACCAGGAGTTAGTCAGGTAAACCTTAAACACACTCGCGTACATAGACAGGACAGACAGGTGGACTGACCGACACAAACAGACACATCTGCAATTGTTGTATATGCCCCATTGACTTCTATCATGTCTGTGTGTGTGGATGTACAGTACAGTGTGGTTGTTAACTTCTCTATCTTGCCTGTCCCGTTCCACAGGCAGCTGTATAAGCCCCATGCGTTCCTGCTGTGTGAGGAAGAGAGGGAGCAGTTCCTGTTTCACCTGCTCTCTCTCAACACTGTGGACTACCTCTGCTTCACACGCGTCTTCACCTCCATCAGTGAGTCTGTTCGCTTCTAACCCCTTAGCACAAGTCGTGAGCTGTCCCTAACATTTAGAGCTATGTGATACTGCATATAAAACGGGTTCGGAAAAATATGTGATCTGATTGGCTAAAAACTGCGTTCCAAGCCATGCAATCTTGACAATCACACAGCTGAGGAAGAGCAGGTAAGGGTTAACATATTCATGCGCCAACCTGATGGCTTTTCATCATCAGTAATATTCAGTAGTTCACCAGTCATATTCTATCTTGTTCTCCATCATAAGTGTTGCTCTGGTATGTCCTGTGTCCCTGTAGACATCCCCTACCGTGTTGTCATAATGCCCATGAAGAAGTTGAATATTGCCATGACGACTGTGAACCCCTGGGTTTGTGTGTCTGGAGAGCTGGGTGATTCAGGGGTCAGGCAGATCGCCAAGAACACACAGGAAATCTTCTTCCAGGTCCGTTCCTCTGGTCTTCTTCTTCCTCTCGTTTTCTCACTTAGTATGAGCTACAACACAGAACTGTAATTGACACATACACTCTTGCAGAGACTTACTGCTCAAACATAAATTGATAGAAACCTACAAATGTATACTGCATACACACACTGTATACACGAACACTGCTCATTTACTCGTGTGTGTGTGTGTGTGTGTGTGTGTGTGTGTGTGTGTGTGTGTGTGTATACATACTGTACTGTTCATGCACTACTGTTCTCATTCTGGTCCTTGTCGCTCTCTCTCTCTCTGTTTCAGTGTAAGAACCTAGGCAGGCTGAGCACTCTGCAGCTTGGACAGGAGAACTCCGGCCTGTTAGCTAAGTGTCTAGTGGACTGTGTGATGGTGCACAATGAGATCACCGGCCACACCTACAGGTAGGATCTCTCTGGTCCCCTCCTTCTTGTTTGACCACGGTCATCTGGTCACATCTGTTATGAGCAGCTTTAGAGCACTGCTCTCCCTGAGCTAAACTGTCACACCTCTCACTGCCTCGTCCCAGGTTCCCGTGCGGCCGCTGGCTGGGGAAGGGCGTGGGTGACGGCAGCCTGGAAAGGGTTCTGATTGGTCAGCTGGTGTCGTATGGAGGAGATGAAGACGCTGGGAGGTGGGCGGGGTCGCCCCCGGAGCAGGCCTCGTCCCCTCAGAACGGTCTCTCAGTGCTGGCATCATTAGGGGGGCGCAGCAGCAGTAAGTATGGGGGCCACCTCTCACCTCCTCTGTTCCTTCTCGTGAATACATCATCCTTCACACCTCCATCCTTTTGCCTACCTCTAATCCCTCTCTCCTCTCCTCCTCTGTCTCTCACTTTCTCTCCTCCTCTCAGGACTGACCTCTGTGGAGGTGCAGGAGGACATGAGGGAGGCGGTAAATAACCTTGTCAAACACTTCCACAAACAAGAACAGGAGGTATGTGTTTGTATTTGTTTGATGTTTGTGTCTATATCTGTGTTTGGTTGTGCCCCATGTCCCTGTGTACGAGCTAGAGTCCATCTGTTAAGGCTGAATAGAGGGGAGTGTTAATCTTTAGAGGAGAAGCAAAGCAGAGAGGGATAATCTCTAAAGAGGAGTGTTTAGGCTTTCAACCTCCCTGTCTGCTCGTGTTTACATCCAACACTTCTGTGTCTGGAGGTTATCAGCCGTGTGGTTTATGACCTGTCTGGCACAATGACACAGCTGAAAATGCGTCTGGCTTCTCTTCCTGTCCTGGTCTGACCCACATTAAAAGTCTTGTGGAAAATGTATGAATCACCGTGGCGTCTCAATGGGCCTCGAGCGACTGTAATTGTAATTACATTTTTATTGGTGCCACTTAGAGTGCTCCTCAGAACAATGCACACGGCACTTCGACTTTAATAGATGGACTCTTACACAAACAGATTCTTATAGCCCCTAGTGAATTGTAAACAGAGAAAATGGGAAAGAAGTGCCTTAAAATCCATGTAATTGCATACCAGGGCACCAAAGAAAATGCTCACTGCTTTGGGTGAAGAGTGTGTTTAATAAGTGATGGAACATATTTAATAAGCGATGGAAAGTCACACAGAGGAAAAGAACACAATATTGTTCTGTGTTTGAGTTTGCTCTCTTACCAACTGTAGTTCATCCCCTCTACTGTAGGACAACATGTGTACAACAAGTAATAAGCACAAATAAATTAGTTAATTTGATATTTATAGACAGAGTTCGGCAAACTATCTTTCATGTCCAACATTCCATGTCGATAGCATTCTAATTGGCTTTTTCAGTGGAATCAAATTCTTCTGGAACCTCTGGTGCAAAGATGGCACCCATTAAAGTTCCATATCGAAAAGAGTTGGCTGAACTCTGCATAGGTCTATCTATGGTTCTGAAATGAATGTAATGTGCTTCATTAGAGTAATGTTGACCCTGTTGTCCTGGACTGGTGCCTTTGGCTGTGTTGTGACCCCCCTCTCCCTGCCTGTGCTCCTCTCTCAGAGGGGGAACCTGACTGCCCTGCTGTGTGGGGAGGGGGGACTGGTGTGCTCCCTGGAACAGTTCCTCCTCCATGGGTTCAAGTCCACCCGCCTCTTCCAGAGGAGTGTGTTTGTGTGGGACTTTGTTGGTAAGTGTGTGTGGGTGTGTGCTCAGTGTGCTAATACCATGCGATTTGTCTCCATCTAGTGGCAGATTTCACAAACATCCCCAAGCCTTCTTTATAATGTGCGTAGCACCACATGGGTAATTCCTCTAGTAAACACTGTGCCCTTGAAATTACTTTTACCAGACAGTGAACCTGTGATTTCGCCAGCTGTGTGGAAAATGGTTTATTTTTTTAACACAGTATTGTTACTACAGTAGTATATATTATTGAACTCAATCTCTTATCATCTCAAATATAGAATATACAGTAGTCTATACCTATGGGCGTCTCTCCCATAGGCTAACCCTGTTCCGTTGACCCAGTGGTCACCAGTGTTGAGAGCAACAGTGTGAGCAGACTTTTGTTCACCTGACTCATCAAATCAAGCTCCTGATTAGCAGTAATACTAGTATTCCTCAATCATCAGCTGTCTCAGGGCTGGGCTGGATCAAAAGTCTGCATTCTCTGTGTCTCTCCTGGACCAGGGTTGGTAATCATTGCTCTAACCTGCTACCTGACAGACATGACTAATATTTGCTACTCTCTTCTACAGAGAAGGCGGTAGTTTCCATGGAGACTGCTGATCAGATGGGAGATCTGCGGGGGTCGACTGAACCCCTGGGCCTGCCGTGCGACTCGCTGTGTCACTATGTCAATGCAGTTAATGCCTCGCCGCGTAACATTGGCAAGGAGGGCAAATTCCAGCTGTTGATCTGTCTGGGAGCCAGGTGAGATGTTGGCTGTTCTTTTTGCCTAGTGAATGTGACACCAGTCTGCCGACTGTGCAGGTTTGACTAGGGTCCTGTAGGAATATTATAAATGAGATGCAGCATTGACTTTCATCAATGATCTTGATAGGTTGGATAGTTGTAAGCTTTCACTGAAACCAACTGAATTGTATAGCTTTCACTCATCCAATCACTTATAGATTAATGATTACAGAGTAAAGCCTTCTAGTGACTTCACTGCCTCCTGGTGGCTATGTTGTGTCAGTGAAAGTGACACACTTTACTTCCCCTGAAGCTCTGTGCGAGAGTCCTGCAGCAGGACTGGTCTCTGAGGCCTTCACAAACTGACCCATTTACATCACGCACAGTTATTTCAGGGAGGAATTTTGGCTGCTGCCTGCAGCAATTGGGTGGTCAAACTGAGGGGAGCATTGCTGGTGGAATGCCTCTTACAATGAGACTCAATTTAGGAAATTAGATCTGGTCTAACTGATGATTGAAAATTAAGAACTGGCTTGCTCAATTTGCTACATTTGAGCGTTTTATGATGAAAACAGATTAAACTGTTTCAGGTAGAGGTTTCTTACAGCTCACCTTCCCCCAAATCCTAACCTGAACCACAAGAAGGTGACATGTAAAACTCCCCTCAGATTGGTTTACATCAACAGAACTTTGATTTGACCCTTGACTTGGTTTCATTTGCAGGGACCGGCTGCTGCCTCAGTGGCTCCCGCTGTTGGCAGAGTGCCCCCTGACAGCAAGGATGTATGAGGAGGGGGCTCTGGTTCGGGACCGCACGGCTGTCCACTCCCTCTCACGTATCCTTCACACCCTTCAGGAGTTCGCCATTGCCCTGGAGACATCCCTCGTCAAGGGGGTGGAACTCTAACCCTGCCACCAGGGACACTGGGATATGAAGTCCTACCCCTCCAGAACCTGATAACGCACACTAGGGGTTGTGCCTCAATGGTGTTGAGTGGCTCCTGTCCCCTGTGTTGTCTCCTTCATGTGCTCCAATCTGAAAAGACTTGACAGGTGCAAAGCAGTATGGCAGAAGCCCATAATTGGCTTTCACTCAATCAATTATTTCATTTCAGTGCAGATGAAGGAGAGGAGAGGAGACTAGGAGGTCACTTTAGACAATTGAGAAACAGCTTGCCTGGCCAAACTGACAACTGGTCATGAAAATAAAGGAAGTGACTATGGGCAACTTTTGGGAGGTCGGGAAGGAAACCCTGATCCCAATAACAGGCCACTGGCAACTTCTGCTCAAAGATGAATACAGCAGGCCTATTGCCATGTTCTCTGATGTAAATGTCATATCCACTGGAGAAAATATTGTTTGTTTTCTTATGCTTGTTTACACTGTGATATTCTGTCTCCTGTGGGAGATAAGGAGACAGAGTTATTCCCTCCCAGTTGATGTTTCAGCTTGCACCTTGAATTTGACCCCCCTACCACCACGACCCTCCCTCGTCCTATTGCCATTAACGCTTGCACTTGGAATATACAGTAAACTCACACATGCATGGCCTATCTGTTTTTAATTTATCTCTCAGTGATGTGATAGAGCAACGGTTCTCCTGCCCAATCATGTGTTCTATGAGCACTGTGAGAGGACAACTCTGGGAAATAAAGGAGATTTAGGACAGTTACTTACCTTTTAGAAAATCTAATTGAACGAATTAGGGTACATTTCTGTCCTCACATTTTCCATTCAGCTGGCGCCTGGTCATATTTACCAAGATGTTATGTTTATTACCCTTTGAGGCTGTGGCATAATGTTTGTTTGATGTCTTACTTGTATACCTTTATTGTTTGATTCACCTTGCCTAGTATTACATCGTCATGCTTGTTTTGCTGACAAAATACTGTTTAAGTGAAATCCTAAAAATGGTCTTGTGTCAAATCTGATTATGATTTTGTTTTTGTTATTCAGCTTCAGTGTTAAAATGTTACCTGAGACTTTTTCTCTGTAAAAGTTTATTTGAGTGTTACGTCTTTGTCAAAGTTGTGTCCATCAGTCAAGCAGTATTGTAATTTACAGACTGATGTTTTTATTTATTCAAAATAAGATATCTTTTCAAACTACCAGTGTAAAACATTTAACATATTCAGCTGTTGTTGACAATTGGGTGATTTAAATGTTATGTTGTTTCTTGATTATGTAGTTATATTTGCTAGGTCAAGACATTGTATAACCTACAGAGGTTTTTGTTGAGAAACAAACTTGATATTATATTGATTATATTGTATTTATTTTTTTGTTTAAATGACTAGATGGTTGAAAATGCTGTCTCCTGCACTGTCCTGCAAGCACTGTCCTCATTGTCAAACCTATATGGTCTCTATTATCATCTCAATTAGGTTAAGCAATAATGTTGTTTTCCATATTAATGAATTGTGTTGTTAAAGATTAAAGTCTATGTTGAAATTGGAAACTTGACGTTTAATTTTATATGGTGCACAATTGTTTCATTTGATGCAAAGGAGTGGGCTAGTTTGGTTAAAGTAATTTATTTTGGGCATAGGCATTGATCGTGAAATGGTGACTTAATCTAATCGAAAAATAGCAAATTATACAGGTAGGTGGCCAACCAATATTCTAGACTAAGTGTAGGCCTATCGAAGTAAGTTGTCACAGCTTTGCCACATTTGTTTACCATGGCGTCTACTCAAGCGAATTCATTTAACAATGCGAGTCTCTGGCTGTGTCGCCAGACGAGCCATCTGGCGTTCCATAGTAAAACGATTGGCTCCACCTCTTTGCTTACATTCTCCAATGTGCCATAGCAACGAGAGGCGAGCCGCCCGTTCCCGCGCATATTCCCATCCTTATATGGCCAGCAGAGTGCAGACGCACTGAAACGTCAGTCGTTTATGTAAAACAGTTTGATTGAAGAAAATCAGAAAATGGAGGCGTGAATGAAGCGCATGCGTACTGTGTTCACAACTATCCAGTCCCATACACAGCGAGCGAGACATCAACAAGAGAAGCGGGTTTGTGATACTGCTGGGTTTGGAGAATTGTTACATTGTAACGACGCATTTTCAAGGTTATAAGGCGACTTTGTATCAACTACTGCATACTTGCAAAGGTAAGAATTTGCTTTGCAATCGTTAAAGTCTTCTGAAAAAAAATCCAAGCTTTTGGTGTCTCTGTTTTCGACTATAATTCTACACAAGCTCCGAGTCTTGGCTGCTGGGGAAGGTGAACAATTAACAACACATTTCTCAGCCAGATAAACAGCTATATGTGGCTACAGTATATACCTACATTCTGGTGTTTTTTTGTACTGCTCATTATGATAAAATACACTAATAATTTAAGAAAATAACCTAGTGCTATATTTTTTGATGACTTCTGCAAGGTGAAAGTAGCCTAAATTAAGGAGACCATTTGCATCCTACCAATATAAAAACTTCTATAATAGGAGTAATTCGGTTTGTGAAATTAAATGCATTACGCATGTATTGCACGTACTGGTGCAATGTGGTGTTTATTTTTCCTTTCATTATCAGTGTTCTAGGCTGCTCGATAGATCAGTGTAGTTGTCATTGTCAGGTCCACTAAAACACACTTCCTTGTCGTGAAATGTTTGTTAGAGCCTACTGATGTAGGATAAACACTGTCCAAGTTGGATCCCTCACGCCCACCCGTGCTGGAGTGCGCTCTCAACACGCGGCGAACGATTGCTTCGTCAACACAAGATTTATTACCACAAAAAAAACAAATGGTAGTAAGGTCAAACGGGAAGTCGAATTCGGTAAAGAACTGTTGTTTAAAATCGAAGCTTTGAACTTCGTGCGCAACGTTGTTTGGAGGTGGACTGTAATGCGAAGCTGCGCAATTGAATAGGCTAACAAAGAATAAAGATCCCATTACACGATTATTCGAAGACACATTTGGGTTCATGTTAAGGGGGGTAATGTGTTTATTCGAAAAAGGTTTGGTTAATGCAATTGTGTCATCAACAATATCGAGTTCACGGACAGGCAGCTGGACGACGGCGGATTTGAACGGCCAAATAAAATGGGTGCGCAGGAGGCAGCATGTGCCATGCTGTCTCGCGACGCGAAAGTGGGCGGTGAACGTATCGATTTACAGTAGTCTTTTCTAGATGGAAAGGTTCGCTTTTTCACCATTACAAGTCTTATTTTTTAAATATGGAATGGTTTTTATTATTAATATCTCAATGGTTTACTTTCAACGATGTCAGTCAGTTGTAAAACTTCGAAATGATTCGCACAACATCGCATCACACATCAGCTCGATTCCTGCCATCACTCCCCCCCCCCCCCTCACTCCCCCAGCCTTTGAAGTATGTTGCCATGTTGAGTTACGTCACGTAGCCTACTGTAGCCTATTATACAGCTACTGTCTGCGGTTGTGCCACTGCACTGTCAAGAGACCAGGGGTACTGCCGCTTAAATCGCAAAACAAGTAGGCCTATCCAAGGGGGCGCGGCTCACGGTTTTGCCGCAATATTGTGAATGTCTACTGCAGCCTACATGTGGTTATGGCTTTCCACAACACTAAAGTAGCCTGCAATTCAACTATTTTATAAAGGTCCCTTATAAATCAGAAAGAGTTGACAGGTTTGTCATTAGGCCTAGCCTTTTAACAATTTTGCCATATCACTGCGGGGGCTTTGCAAATCTCATAATCGTAGGACTACAGGAGCGCGGCAGGGCGACACGGTCTGTCTGATTCGCTGACTGTTGACCTAGTTCACTCCATTTGGGTCAGGGCATGGCAAGATGCTCACTTTCATCTGCGGGTTATTATTGCGTGAGGCGTTCCAATAGGCTGGTAGATGTCAGTCCGTGGTGGAATTAAAATTATTTAAATGGTAAAATGTTTTGCTGCTGATTTTTGAACTTGAATACCCCTGCAAATAGTCAAAACCAAAATGTTTAGGGCTATAAATGCGCCCATAGATGACCAAACCTGGCATGATCGGTAGCCTTTGCTACTTTATAGGCTCTATGGTGATGCACATGTGATTTTAAATGTGATTATCGCAAATTGTCACAATCTTGCTGTTATGTTATTTTTGTTGCTGTAAAGATGTTTGGCTTTCACAAGCCGAAGATGTACCGGAGTTTAGACGGCTGTTGCATCTGCCGCGCCAAGTCCTCCAGCTCGCGCTTCACCGACAGCAAGCGGTATGAGAAGGACTTCACCAGCTGCTTCGGGTAAAAGACTACTCTGGTCCTTTAGGGATCATTCATTGCAGTTAGTTTGATATCACACACACACACACACACACACACACACACACACACACACACACACACACACACACACACACACTAATGAATGAGCATAGTTCACTAGGCTACACAATTTGTTCCTGTGCTTTATCGTGTGTCAACATGTCTCCTCTTCATATCCTGTAGATTGTGTGAAACTCGTTCTGGAGAAATTTGTAATGCTTGTGTTCTTCTGGTGAAACGATGGAAGAAACTCCCAGTGGGATCTAAGAAGAACTGGAATCATGTAAGCAAAACATCCCTCTACCATATCACAGAAAATTTTAGACAGTAACACTAGATAAGAACTAATACTGCTTTAGGCTACAGTAAATGGAAATTCATATCTTGGCTAAAGTTGGATTTTTTATTGTGCCATCTCAGTTTTATTAGTCGGCTGCGGTGAAGCATAGAGCTTGCACCCTCCAGATAAGTGGCCTACTTTTTCTGTAAATAAATACATGCAAGATTACATTATTTCAGGTCTTTCAGCTGTAGTATTTACCATAATGACAGAAACTCAGGCAACTGCTACTGTAGTAGTAATTGCCATCATAACTAATTTGTTTCCTATAAAATAAATTAAAAAATAAATTTGGTTATAATGGTTGTATAACCCATTTTCTTCTCCTCTCCACCACTCCATCCTCTGCAGGTGGTAGATGCCAGGGGAGGCCCAAGCCTAAAGATTTCCTCCAGGCCAAAGAAGATGAAGTCCCTGTCCAAGAGAGCCAAGCCAAGCCAGATCAGCCGACTGCAGAAAGAGCTCAAGAGAAACAGTAAGTTCTGCACCCCTGTATTCTATTGTTTACCACTTCAGAAGATATATGCACCGAAAGACACATTCCACCTTTCTGATCTCTGCCTGGAAGGAGTATGATGTATCAGATGAAGTTGCAACTTCAGTAGACTCCTTGCTTGTACTCCTACACTTTGTGTAGATTTGAAATGGATTGGATAGGTGTAAGCAAAATGTATTCATATACAGAAGTGATTAAGAGCAGGGGACTGTGGTCGATTTGGAACTGGGCAAACATTCTCCTCGTGCGAGTGTCCTTGGGATGGAAATGCTTCCTGAGGATATGTTGCAAATGTTGCATGGCAATTGGACATTGAATGTCTTTGGAATAACTAACTGTGTTCTTACTACCCCCCCCCCCCCTCAAGACTCAGATGCCCACAGCACCACGTCCAGTGCTTCCCCGGCCCAGTCTCCCAGCTACAGCAACCCTTCAGACGAGGGCTCAGACTCAGAGCTCACTCCTGGGTCCAGCCGCTCTCCTGTCTTCTCCTTCCTGGACCTCACCTACTGGAAGAGGTAAGCCTACAGTCCCCTTACAGTCAGTCTAGTGCATGTCTGCAGAGACAACACACATGTCCTATCCTGTACACAGCCACACATACATTTCTGAAAACTCTATCCATGTTTAGTTCACCAGGGTAAGTTGATATGGATGCTTAACTGTCATCCTCCATATATAGATTTCTTTTTTGACGATGATGATAAACAGGAATACGATCTCCACAGTGTGGCTGAGTGACTATAGCCTGAGCCTCCTCACGCCATGTTTGTTGACATTTCATCCTCTGCCTGTAGTACATCTTGAATACATTATGAGGCCTGTGTGTGTGTGGTCACTCTTTCACAGTTTCAAATGATTTCCAGCTTCACACACTGTAGCGGGCTACATTAAAAGTACAACTCTCATGTACAGTCAGACTCTCGTGTGTGTGCGTGAGTGCGCATGGTGAGCTCATGACTCTCCAAACAGAACACTCTGTCTGTAATCTCCTGCCTGGAAGCTTCCTGGCTAATGTTCACCAGATGCACAGGCTTACCACTGCTTTGGCATTCTGATTAAAGAAGGAAGAGGGAAAGAAAAACGGAAGGAAAGTTGGGCCATTAAAAGGGCCTAGCTAACAATAACAATCACTTCTCTTTTTATAGCATTATGAAGCAATGCAGTAACTGACATTAGCATTAAATACATTTGATTGGCTCTTGATTATCTAATAGGGAAAATGGCTATAACTTGTTTGTTGACATGAGCCAATTTAAAATATCTGAGGTTCCGAAATATAGTCATGATATATGATGGATGGATGTTGTCTTTCCTTCTCCAGGCAGAGGGTGTGCTGTGGGATCATCTACAAGGGCCGCTTTGGGGAGGTGCTTATTGACCCCCACCTCTTTAAACCTTGCTGCCGCAAGAAACATCAGGAGCACCGACAGCAGCAGGAGGAAGAGGAAGAGGGGTACGAAGAAGAAGAGGAGGAGGAAGAGGTGGAAGTGGGGGAGGAGGGGCAAGGTGAGAAGATAGGGGAGGACGTACAAGAAGAGGTGGTGAATGAGGAGGAAGGGCAAGGGGAAGAGGAGGTGAATGAGGAGGAAGGGCAAGGGGAAGAGGTGAAAAATCCAAACAGCCAGGAAAACACAGAGATTCCTCAATTACAGGTCACCATGACAGCACCTCAGACCAAAGTGGAGAAGGAGGAGGCTGAGGAGGAAGAGTGGTGAAACTACACTCCCCGTGTGTGCACCCTGTGCATCTTTGAGGAAGCCTTGGAGTGCTCCTAGTTATCAAGCACTTATAAAAAGAAGTTACCTCAGATTGCCTTCAGTCAAAGAGCAGCTGAAACTCTTGGATTTGTTTTGTCATTTTATTTGATGGTTTGTTTGTTTGTTTGTGTTTATTTGGTAACTTATGGACTGAGCCATATGGACTCCTGACATGTTTCTACTTCATCTGGTGTTGTACTTAGTGTTCCTCTTGTCCTTACGTTTGAACACCCCTCAAGGTGTTTCTTCCCCTTGATATGAAATGCTGGAGCTCTGACTGATGGCCTGGAGACGTTAACGGTTTAGAGCATTAGAGTAGAATTTGTATTGTACTTATTCACAGTCACCCAGAGCATATATTTATCTCTACTTTATTGTATTGGCCTGTATATATTTCTATATGGGTCTCAGCTGAAAAAGGCCTATTCACTGCACCAACAGCAAATACACCAGCCTTAATTTTGTGTGACAGGCAGTGCTCGTGTTTTGTCTGTGTTGGTGGTAAGGGATGATAAGGGATAATAGTTAGTGTGGATAGTTCATGAGTTCAATCATGTTTAATATGTGTTAAGATATGAAATTGGGGCCTTAGGCTTGGAAAATTAAGAGAAGCTACACTGTATTTTGCATGAATGCCGAAGAGCCCACTTATCCAAAATACCCAATCATCAGATGCATGAGACTAAGATATTGCATGGCCTTAAAGGAAAACACATTTTCGTAAATCATACTTTCATTGTCCAGAACTAATGAACTGATACTCCAAAGTATTTTTTCTACATAAAAGAAAGAAAAAGAAAAAAAGTGTCTTCTCAACATAATACAGCGAGCAAACCATACTAATCAGTGCACTATTCTTCCATGGCCCTTTTCTCTGTAAGGGCATGATTACTTCTATTTCACTTTCTATATTCTCTTTCATACATAGTGGATTTTCTGAACCAAGATAACAACATACACCTACAATGCAATCAGTGTCTTCTCTTCTAATAAACACAGAATTTTACACAGAAACCTTGCTACATGAAAAAAAAAAAACATTGTGATTAACTTATGTTTGGAGAAAGTTTTGTGTTTCATTTGATTTTCATTTTGTTTTTATTGTTGTTGTTTTTTATTCTCATTGTGTGTCTGTATAAATTCCACAGACATTCCCTTCACCATAGCAACCATAGAGACCTTCACCATAGCAACTGCTACAATTGCTTCAGATACCAACAGTAATTGTGGACCAGGTGTCTTTTGTTCAGAGATCTCAACTTAGTGATGCCTCATCCTTAGTTAATGAAAGACATTATTGACAATGTGAGGTATCATGTCATTGCCTCTTTTATAAGCTGAACAAAGGTGTTGTACTACAATATCAAACAAAAGCCAAAGCACACTTAAATTAATCTAATTTCACATGCAATACAGGTTATTATGAGCTATTTGTCCTGTGTAATTTCTGTATATTTTTGTAGGACACTAACATGGAATCTGTTTTGTTTGATCCATAGTGTAAGAGAAGTTGTTTGTGTGTATATGTACATATTTAAGTGGGGGGTGAGGGCTGCAGTTGTGGTTCAGTTTCTCTGTTATTTATTTCATATTTATTTGTATTACATTTGCATTTTCCCTGTCTGTATTAATATGCTGATTTCTCACTAAGTAATAATTTTAAGACTTTACATTTGCAGTTTTTGTATTTCAGTGATGCGATTAGATCTAATGTAGTTCTAAGCAGTGTTTGGCCTTAAATTCACAATTGACAATATTTGTGAAATATTGGCAACAATACTCTTATTTTCTACTCCAGTTGTGCTGTGTGGTAACTTATTCTGTATTATACAAACAATCCTGTTGAAATAAGAATTTCAGTCATTTGACAGCTAAGTACTTTCCTCTCTCTTTACCTTGTCATGTAACATCCAAATGGGATATAATTTTGTATAGAATAGCTTGTCTCTTAGTTTTAGTGCTACATGCATGTATTGTAGCTATGCACTTGCATTTACAAAAATTAGATAGACAAAGCAACTTTTGTATTTTTTTACACTATGTACTTTTTTCTTTTCTTTTTTACTAGTCATTCAATAAAAGTACTTTTGTGAGTCTCAATATGTATTTTCTGTGGTTTTGAATCCTGCTGTTACCTCCCTTTTTTGGATCTATACAGAGGACTAATTTCTTATAACTGCATTTTTGTTGAGAGAGAGAAATCGTTCATATGAAATACATATCAATGACCACAATGGATCTGTATGGGTTTTCTAGTGGAGTGAGAGAGTATCCTTTCTGTTGTAGAGAGTGGGCTGGTTGGCATGGGAGGGTCGATGCATTTAAAAGAGTGCTGACGCCACCGGAAAATGAATGTCATGCGGTAGGTCACGTGGTTAAAGATTTTCACAACACGGAAGTATAGCGTTTCCAGTGTTGCTACTTGCTAATCAATGGAGTAGGGATCAATGAGTGCATTGTCACACCAACATTTTTATTTTAATCCTTCGAATCAAGTGTTCAACAAAGTTCACAGATATAACGACGTTTGGACCACGCCGTAAGTAGCTAGTAAATGTTAATAATATGTAAACTGATAGCCGCTTTATATAGCATGCTAGCTAACAGTAAGATATCTAGAGAAGGTAAACAAACGTATAATTGTGACAGAAACAAGACACATTAGGCGATGGGGAGTTATCAATAACACCCATTCTCAATCGCAGATTTGTCTGATCTCTTGGTGCAATTGTGTTGCGTACTTGCCCTGAATCAAACAGGACGAGTTGGACTGGACTGGTACTTGTCCTAATTCAGGGTTAAACACTAGCCCTAAACTTTAAGACATGTCCTGATTCAGGGCACGGTGCATACATGCTTGTTTGTGTATTTCTTGTCAAATTAATTCATTTAGGTTTGAACAGTGGTCTGTAAATAATTGTATTTTCGATGGAGACTAGTACCAGAGCCATACAGATATATACGAGTCTCATTTTCCACTGCAGTATCATCACCATGGAACCCACTGCCTCTGGAATGTTCTGTAACCGAATGCTCAGCATGGTCAACTCTGAGGACGTCAACGCCATCATCCAAGCTCAGAGGCACATGTGAGTGGCAAGATCTGCACCTTTGGAGGTCTAGTGAGGCTGCGTTGGGATTCAGCTCTGTCTGTACATTTGATTCCAACCATAATGGCTAGTTTTAATACAGGTTACCTTCTGGGAGTCACTGTGATACTGGGTGGCATCAAATCAAACAGTACAGCTCTTTGTCTTTGTCCTATGCAGCAAACTCATTAACATTGGACAGGCTGTATACAGTTCATAGTTGTGTCTTTTTTTGTTTAATTTACAGTCAATGCAATGCTCCTTGTCACTGACTTGTGAAACCTTGTTCTGTAGCCTATTCATATCATGCTTGTGATTGGTTCCATTCCCAGGCTGGACCGCTTTGAGAAGACCAATGAGATGCTGATAAACTTCAATGGGCTGTCCAACGTGCGGCTACAGCAGATGAACGAGCACTTCCTGCTCCACACTCGTACGCTGGTGGAGATGAAGAAAGACCTGGACAGCATTTTCAGGAGAATCAGGTGTGTGATTCAACCTTTCCCATCTCCTCTCCTCCATTCCTACCCTCTACCTCCACCTCCAAAAAACACATATTGATTGTTTTCTTTATCCATTCAGGACATTGAAGGTAAAGATTGGTAAGCAGTACCCAGAGGCTTTCAGCAGTGAGTTTAGCTTTTTTTCTAGTATGCATCACACGTCTGCCCCGTCTGACTCACACTACACTATAACATGGTTGTAAAATGTTTACTGTACAATGCTTGATTCGTGATCAGGATGTTTAGATGGTCATGCGAGTAACAACAAACAGGCAACAAATATTTTACATCAATTAAATGATTAGATTCCACATTCCAGTCCTTGTCTGTCAAGTTGGAGATCTGATCTGAGATCAGCGTCCTCCTCCAAATCTTAATCTTATCTATTAATAAGGAAAACTCGAAACTGCCTTTTCAGTTTCTCGGGACAAATTCACCCTGTAACCTCTCGCCTTCCCCCACAGACGTCCACGAGTCGCCCATCTTGGAGGATGACGATGACGAATTCGACCCGATTCCACCCAGCGTTGCCACGACAGCCACCACGGAGCAGAGCACAGAGTCGTGTGATACGAGCCCTGACATTATCTCCCCCACCGTGAGCGGGTGTTCTGAGGACCTCTCTCAGGGGCAGCCTGATACGCCCTCCTCCTCTGACAGCCCTGATACAGCCGTGCTGCAGGACGAGGGCCCAGACTCAGTACCTGCAGAGTAATGAAGCACAGGCACTCTCACATACCTCCAGTGTCACTGGCACTGTAACGCCCACAGACACAGTGATGTGGTGCTGTCTGGATATGGCGCTTGAAGTCCTGAACCTGAAACCAACCCTAAAGAAGATGTCACTGTCAATGTAATTGATTGGCTTTAGAGTCAATTTATGTGTTCTGCCACGTATGTTTCAGTTGCTGATCTTGGAGAGGGGTTACCAGCCCTAATTCTAGAAGAACTATAACCAAGGACTACACTAGGATGGATCCTTTCTGTAGACATGCTTGCTTCATGCTTATCCAGTACTCGCCACTAACGATGCAGAGGATACTTGAATTTTTGTGTGTTTGTACTGAAGAACTGAATCCTTCATTTACTAAATAGGGAGAAGGCCATTTTGTGTTTGTATGCACTCTCTTTTATTGTTTTATGTTTGGCTTGAAAATATGCACTCCTGTGTAGAGGTTATGAGCCTTGTTGGTCATGTATAAGCTCATTGAAGTCAGCTTTTTCTCACAATGTTACAGCTTGCCTAAATATTGTTAGTTATTATGAGTGATATACACCAATGTTGTTTGTCCTATTGAAACCTCAGTAACACCACACCAAAGACATGTTTGAAAAACATGACAAACGTGTGAGTTTGATCATAGGAGTTCAGTATTGTTGTCCTTGTTTCTCATGTATTCATTTTATTTTGTTGTGATGACTTGAACTAAACTAATGACCTATAGGTGAAGTGGTAAGCGAATGCATTCAAAATGTATATATCATGAATAGTTGTTGTGTAATAACTTGAATGGTACATTATTTAAACAGGATTATTTGACAATTAAACGGTCGAGAAAAAAACAAACTATTTTCTTCCCTTTATTGTTAGTTCTCGTATAACTTACTCTCTCTTATATAGTATACATTACACTTCATTATACATTATATCATTTATTTCACCACTTACAGCATTCACCACCAGAGAGTGCTGTGGTATAATTCAAGCGGCAAAATTCGATGCTGATAGTGAAGAGGGTCAAAGGTGAGCCACCACCGCTTACAAGCAACAACATCCGACATCACATCGCACACGTCAGGGATTTACCACCGGCCTAAAATCCAGATGTTTGACTGTTAAACGCATAAACAATTGATTGATCGAGTCAAAGACTCAATCTGGTGGACGTTAACGTTAATGGGCATCCGGGGCAATAAAAGAGTTCGAGGTAAATTCTAATCTCATGTTAACAGAGCTAGCTACCTAACAGAGTCGAATGCTTGCCACTCAGATGGACGATGTCGTCAGTAGGGAAAAAAGTGCCTGGTGTTAGTGGTGTGGTCTGTGCATTTTGGTCAGAGACATGAGGAGGGGGAGGTTTTTAAATTGCATACTTGACTAGGTTAGCTACTGTTGTTACTCCAATGTACCTGGCGGTGGAAAAGTGTTATCCAAATGCATCAATCCATTGTATGAGTATAAAGGATATGCATTTTGTATTGAGCAGCTGCAATAGGATGCTTCTGTGTTGATTCTCAGATTTGATACATGAGGGATCCAGACGACTTTTGCCCAAAAGATGAGGAGACTGTCCCGGAAGAAGGCTCTTAATCTGGTGAAGGAGCTGGATGCCTTCCCCAAGGTTCCTGAAAGCTATGTAGAAACGACAGCAAGTGGGGGAACAGGTGAGTTATTATCAGTCAATACGAAGAGGAATTGCAGTCAGACATTATAGTTGTTGTAGCTCTGAATGATTGCAGTCTGATTCTAAAAATCTGTGTATCATTAAGATCTATTCATGTAAGAGTGAGATTGGTTAGGATTAACCCTGGTGTCTGATGTCGCCATGATGTGAAGTAGTAAGTGAGTAGTATCTGTACAATGAGCCACAAACTGAAAGGGAAAAGTTTAGAAAGAGCATCTAACCTCTCCTCTGCTCTCTCTCCCCAGTGTCCCTCATAGCCTTCACATTCATGGCGATCCTGGCCTTCCTGGAGTTCTTTGTGTATCGAGACACATGGATGAAGTATGAGTATGAAGTAGACAAAGACTTTTCTAGGTAACAGAAATACTCCAAGACCAGCTGTCTGTTTTATAACAGTCTTGGTAATCAGTGTTGATCCTCGCAACTTACTGTACAGCCCTATGTGAAGATGTAGAATATATGGATGTTGAATTTCTTACAATTTCAGAGTTCTGTGTTTGGTTTACAAGGCTATAGAGTTGAATTAAGAGTTGATTCATTGCTTAATGTTTTTGTTTTTGTTTTAGTGGTTACTTAATCTAAACCATGGCTTCCTTTTTTGTGTCTACTTAATCTAAACCATGTCCTCTTTTCTTTTTCTTTTTTCTTTTCAGTAAATTAAGAATAAATGTAGACATCACAGTCGCCATGAGGTGTCAATGTAAGTATTTTGACCTGTTGAGGATTGTACTTTTACAGTTTGAAGTTTGAAGCACATGAACCTGTAAGGTGTTGGTTGATGTTTAATTGCTCATATTGACTGATCTTTCGTATTGATTGATCTGCTGTGTTCGTGGGTGTCTCTAGTTGTAGGTGCAGATGTCCTAGACCTGGCAGAGACGATGGTTGCATCAGACGGCCTGCAGTATGATCCAGTAAGTATGACTGCCAGTCTGGTACCATAGCACGCCATAGCACCCTCACACAAAGGCAGGAAACATGGGGTTGCAGGAAATTCAATGATGAAATAAGTCACACAACAATTTCGAGGATGGATGCGACTTCTTTTACTTTTCATAAGCCATCACAGCACACGTGTTCAAATCTTCTATTTTAACTGTAGGTCACCTTTGAACTCTCTCCCATCCAAAGACTGTGGCACAGGTAAGGTACTTAACTCCGTTCAGTTAGAATTGAAACCTTGTAACCTGTGACAGTATTGAAAGGGGACTCATCCGAGCATGCACACAGAATAATAATAGAACTGTTTCACTTCCCTATTTACCCCTTCTCCCCACGTATCTCTGTCTCCCTGCCAGTACTCTGCTGCACATCCAGGGCCGTCTCAGGGAGGAACACTCGCTGCAGGACGTCCTCTTCAAGACCGTCTTAAAAGGAGGCTCCACAGCCCTGCCCCCCAGGTCTGTAAACCAATGATTGTGTGATTTAGTATATGGATGGATGGATGAATTAATAAATAGATAGGAAGATAGATAGATATGTGGATTAATTGATTAATTCTACCGACAGTATGTCATAATATCAACTGAACATAGAGCTCTTCCACATTTGCGTAAGTCTTGCTTTGATGTCGATGGGAAATTTGTGCGATTGATTCGACTTCCGCGCACAGATCGCGAGTTAGGATTTCACCCGGAGTGAGATAAAGGAAGGTATATTTCTTCCCTCTGATCTGGTGTTCTCCTTCCAGAGAGGACAGCCCCTCCCAGCCACCAGCAGCCTGCAGGATACATGGGCACCTGTATGTAAACAAGGTGGCAGGCAACTTTCATATCACTGTGGGCAAGTATGTCACCTCACTCTAACTCAGACCTCATCTCACATCGCCTAGTTTGTCTCTGAACTGTGTAATATCATGAGTTATGTCCGGTATGGGCGTGTACCGGAACTTCACCTTTGACCTTTTCAACCCATCACAGGGCCATCCCACATCCTCGAGGCCATGCCCATCTAGCAGCTCTTGTCAGCCATGACAGTGAGTTTCTGTGTTGACTCAAACACCTATATTACTGTTGAGCATAAGCATAATAATATGAGGTATAAGTATGAAGTAGACAAAGACTTTTCCAGGTAACAGAAATACTCCAAGACCAGCTGTCTGTTTTATAACAGTCTTGGTAATCAGTGTTGATCCTCGCAACTTACTGTACAGTCCTATGTGAAGATGCAGAATATATGGATGTTGAATTTCTTACGATTTCAGAGTTCTGTGTTTGTAATAAGTAAGAACAAATGTTTAGGTTTACGAGGCTATAGAGTTGAATTAAGAGTTGATTCATTGTTTAATGTTTTTTTGTTTGGTTTTAGTGTTCACTTAATCTAAACCATGGCTTCCTTTGTTGTGTAGACATAAGCATAATAATATCACATAATAGTGCCATGTACATTGATATAACGCTATAATCAATTGATGGCTTTGATTTGTTGTTGTGGTATGACAGCGTATAACTTCTCCCATCGTATCGACCACCTGTCATTCGGGGAGGAGATCCCAGGGATTATCAACCCTCTGGACGGGACGGAGAAAGTCTGCACTGACAGTAAGTTCATCACACCCAAGTCTCAGAGGATTCCCATCGATGAACACACACTGAGCCTCACATTGGATCTCTGTTGCATTGAAGCTCTATGGTGACTCCTTGTTTTCTTTCTTTCTTCTAATAACCCACCTCAGATAACCAGATGTTCCAGTACTTCATCACCATAGTACCCACCAAACTAAACACCTACCAGATCTCTGCCGACACACACCAGTACTCTGTCACCGAGCGGGTAGGTCAAAGGGTCTTTAAGTATATGATGTATCTGTAAGTGTACGTGTTGCGTGTGTGTGTGTGTGTGTATGTCATACTACCTCTCCCCTCCTGTGTGTGTAGGAGCGGGTGATTAACCATGCGTTGGGCAGCCATGGAGTCTCAGGGATCTTTATGAAGTATGACATCAGCTCCCTGATGGTGAAGGTCACTGAGCAGCACATGCCCCTGTGGCGGTTCCTCGTCAGGCTCTGTGGCATCGTTGGAGGCATCTTCTCCACCACAGGTACATGGACATCACAGCCATCACGTCTTTTCCGCCAGTACACCGTACACACCTGAAATAACTGTGCTGTTGTCGTCATCATCATCATCTAATACCTCTCTCTGCTTCCTCCTCCCAGGCATGCTTCATAGTATGGTGGGCTTCTTTGTTGATGTTGTCTGCTGTCGCTTCAAACTAGGCGTGTACAGACCCAGAGAGGCAAGTCGACTCCATGCAAAAATCTAACATAGGAGCCACACGCTTGTCTATTCCACTTTTGTAAAGCTGTGTAGATTCAAAATGTGTAAAACGTAGTACAAGTTTATATTCACATAAAGAACATTTCAGAAGCATAAGATCACTTGGCCTCTACGAAATTTCTGTTTCAACAGTATATAGTGTTTTATTTGAACTGTATTTGAAATAATTTGTGTTTTCCCATGTTTCCTTCTCTTCCATTCTCAGGCGGGTCTGCTGGATGACCATGTGGACGATCAAGCCCCGGCACCTACAGAAAACCACACCCACTGACAGGACTCCCTATGGCTCCTATTGGATCCTCATTCCCTGTCCTGACAGACAATTGGCTGGATTGCTCTCTGACCGATTCCGTTTTCAACAATGACATTCTGGAAGCACAATGTTTACAGGCCAGCATTTTTATAAGGAAATGACCCTCCCCCCCTTTTTAGTTCTATAATGTTCTACAGAATTACTACCACTCAGACAAGAGTACTCATCCAGGAAGCATCACAGTGTTACCATACCATGCATTTCCAAATATTTTTTTTGTACTCTGGGTGTCATTGCCTCAGTGCATATCCCATGGCCACCTGTCTGCTCATGGAATCGTCACCAGCCAGTCTCAGGACAACTGAAGTAAGAGTTCTCATGTATATATTGTGTTGTTGGGTTGAAGGGGGGGGGGGGGGGGGGGGGGGTGTGTATTAGCTGAGTGATAATGGATTTGGTTGAAAGGGGGGGGGGTGGACGAGTTGAGTGACAAGGACAATAATAATGATGGTGGTGGATGTTGTGTGTAAATCTTGACTCTTGCGTTTATGACACTGATAATTCAATAAAACCTGCTTTCACCAAACTGCTTCTCATTGTTCCCATTTTCAACAGTCTGTCTCAGTGTGTGATGATGTCTTTTGCCAGGAAAATAAGTCACAAGTATTATCTGTATTGTGTTATGATACAGGTAGCTAAGCAACCACAGAAGAAAATAACTGCAACTTACCAACTGGGAGCATTTAGTGGCATGACACGGAGAGGAGGGGGTAGTGCATCTAACAGTAGTTATGCAGCAGTGATGATAACTTTATGCAAGTCATGATACAGTACACTTAATTGATCTATACTGTAGCTTCCCAACCATGTCTAGATTGTATGGCTCACCCAGACCAAACTATTCCATTTTACATTTATGTGCATTAAAATAAAAAACACATTCAGCCTATCATTATATGAGTCACTTCTATTGAACACATTTCAAAATATTATCACATCCTCACCCACATTCAGACCAATGATCCGTCAAATCAAGCAGTCATTCTGGAAATGAATACTTACACCATGTCAAGAGTTTATTTGACAGTATTTCAGAATATCTTTCAGTAAACAAGTTTTTTTTTCTTCTTTTTTTAGCAAAATGTAATATATCCGTACTGTCACATTTCATAAAAATAGTTGTTCACTTCAGTCTTTGAAACTACAGTATCAATGATACAGTAAACCATATTTGTAGGAATACAGCTGTACAGGATGGATAATACACAGTTAACACTACAGTACACAGTTATACTGATCTTAATGGGGAGTCATGAACGTGCCATCCTTCACACATATCTTTATAGCTTTTTTTTTTTCTGTATACAAAATCACTCACAGCAGGCAGGGGACAGCAGCCTCCACTGAGACAGGGAGGGCTGAGGGACAGACGCTTTCACCTTTACCTTGAACTTAGACCTGTTATACACACACATGTTCATTTTACAGTCTCAAACACTGTACTCAGTCTAGTGATTCTACATTGAGTATAATTACCTTGGAGTGGAATGAATGGTGGAGGTGTTTCAGATAATAGCAGCCTGTTTGAAAATTTACTGTAATTCGGAAACGTTTGGTTACATCCTCTTTGCAATATATTGTCAAAATGATGCCAACAAATGAAACACTCAAGGTTTGATTACTACAGAAGAGATCATTTTAGATAAGGGTTCAGATGAACTGAGAAGTGCAAAATTGGCACAAGTTCTTCTCAGAATGGTATATAAGAAAGAAAATGAAATGCCATTCTACTTTTTGTTCCACTTTTGCTTTTTTCCTCACTGGAGAATAACAGATAAAAATAAGCTAAATAAATCTCTCCCACTGTGTTTTGTGGTTCTAATGGAACATTGAAGTGCTTTTGTAATTCAGGTGAAATAACCCTTATCTCTTGAATGGATTTCACTTTGACAGCAAGACTGTTATTGGTTAGATTTTTTTTTTGTCTTCCACTGTGTTAAAAGCAGCACAAATAGATACATTTACATAACAACCTATCATTTCAATGATTCAAATGTGGTCTTTGGGACAATGCCACTGCTGAAAGAAATTAAATGCAGTTTGAGAGATGTTTACTTCCAAAGACATAACATAAATCTTGTAAAAATGGTAATGGTAAGGTCTGATAAAAAATATCTCAAAGTAAGTTAGGAGTTTTCAACATTGGTCCTTTAGTTCCCAAATTCCTGCAAGGAAGCACTCCAGAAGAACCCACACATACTTGACCACTCTTGCTGCTTTGATGCTAAAATAACAACACTGAACTCGGGGAGGTAGAGAATCAAACCCTGGTCTCTTTACAAATAGGCTACATGTCACCCCTTCATCACAATGAGGAAAAATGACAAAGTCTGACTTTTCATGATAGTACCACAACACTGCACGTTTGGGATTATCAAAATACTATGCTGCTAGCAAAAAAAAGAAAAAATGTACTGGTACACCATGGTGTTAAATCAAATTTAGAGCAGGTGACACCACTTAAGCATAATGATGTGCTGTCTGATATGTGTATAATCTCTAACATCAATTTTGCATTCTTATCCTTACACTAAGAAAAGACTTAATGATCGCCATGGTAACAGCTCTACATTAGTTCCAGTAAGGCACTCCGCCCCACCTCGTATCCCATGTCCTCCTCTCCTCTCCTCTCCTCTCCTCTACGCCTATGCCCCCCCACAGTGGTGTGGTTCATGTAGCACAGTAAAAGGCATAGAAATGGGAAATATAGAATGGACAAAGTTCTCTGTTTCATGTGCAGTTGTTGCATACAGCACAGCAAAAGCCCATCTGAACATGGTAGCATGACTGATTGGTGAAAGTTGCTTTCATGACTCACAGAATTTCACTGATATGAGTTCTCATGAGGCCAAATGGAATTTAAAACTTGAATGTTCCATTTGACTCATTCAAAATGACCGTTTGTATCACTAATACCCGATGGTTACCTCCACAGAGGATGTCCACTCTACATTCTACTTCTAGAAGGAGTTTGAGTCTCTGTATTAGGATGATATGGTGGTTTATGTCCATGCACAGGAGCATTGCATCTCTCTGTTGTCCATGTCTGCTGACTCCACAGAGTCTTTGATATGTAGTAATAGACGAGGCCATGGAAATATGGATCTTAAAATACTGTCCCAATATTTTTTTTCTTTACAATGTTTCTAACTACAACAACGCCTCAAAAAACACCATTGGGTATGTTTTCGAGATGACCAAATGTACATATTTTTCACATTTTTACATTTACAGTATATGATATATTGATAGGTATGTATAATCTAACATATGTCTTGTAACAGAGCCATCTCTCTTGTTGGTGCCATGTCCAAAGGAGTTCATGTTTCAAGATTATATGAACGTCACTCTATCTCCCGCAGTTCGGTAATCTCATTCTTTTCATTGCACAGAAAGTAATCTATTGTGAACCTCTTCAATATGCCCATCTCTCTCCGTGAGAAGTGGAGTCCAATCTGAGGTTCCCACCAACCATCCAATCTGGTTCTGATATGGTCGACTGGTTTAAGGTACAGCTCAACTCGGCCCAAACCCATGTAGAGCTTTCGTGGTATCATAACAATGGGACTCATGTTAGTGGGTTTCAGAATGCCAAGACCCTACAGTTAGAGAATATAGTCTCCAACAAGTTACGGATGCTTAAGTCCATCTGTTTTTAAGGTGGTGGGTGTAATCATCTTGAAAGAGGGAATGAAACAAAACAACAGCATAATGTTACAGAGAAAGAGAAAGAGAGACCGACAGAGAGAGAGAGAGAGAGAAAGAGATATTTCTCTAGCATCTCATGGTGTAAGTGGTTTGATTGGGAGTCTATGAAGAGCCAACCTGTCTGACCCGGTGCAAACCGGTCTGATCCAATCTGTTCTGGTCTACCTGCTCACAGTGGAGGTCCAGGACCTCAGGGTGCCAGGTAGCTTGTCCGGCCCGGGAACGTTCCAGGGGCCTTGGGAGGCAGCTGCATTCCTGCCTGCAGGGCCTTCTGTGACTGTAGGGGGGCAGCAGAGCACGCTGTGGGCTGGGGCCCTGTCCTCGTCTCTAGGATGCAGATCTCTCAGCTCAGACCCCTCCTGGAGGTTAACAGGTCCATCCCCACGATCCCCAATGCCTAAAGAGCCTCCATTCAGATTCACACTCAGGTATGAGGAGTCCCAAGGCCAGACAGTGCTCGGACACTGTGTGAACTCTCTCTCGCTCTCCCTGAACCTCTTCTCCATGGACCTCCCCAGGACAGTTTTGCAGGGCCTGGGCTGAAGCTGGGGCTCTCTAGGCCCCCCCTCCATCTCCCCAGGCCCCTGAGGGTTTCCCTGCCCCCTGACAGTGCACCTCTGTTGGGTGGACCTGCCACCCATACCCCCTCTCATGGAGCTGGGGTCCGTCTGCTGTGGAGCCTGGCCTGCAATGTGCAGCTTGGCCTCTAGAGGGAGCTGGTGGGGGGAGTCTGAGGTTGAGGCTGGATGGGATGAGAGCAATGGGGTGGGCTGGGGGTCAAGGGTCACTTCCTGCAGGGCAGAGTGGGCTGAAGGAAGGGTATCCCAGGGGGCGGCACCGTCTACTGAGAAAAGAAGCATGGTCAGAGACAAACTTTCACCAACACGCACACACGCGCGCGCGCGCGCGCGCGCACACACACACACACACACACACACACACACACACACACACACACACACACACACACACACACACACACACACACACACATATATACTGTATATCAAATGCCAAAATATGGCAATGCAAACAAGTATGCAAGAGTGTGTGTGCATACTGTACATTCCCTCATGCATGTAACACTGCCAACAATATACTATATTTATACAGACCAAGACTGTCATCCAAGGTATTACACTGAACAGAAAACCAACCTCAACAAAGAAAGGGACAACTATTGCTTAAAAGGCCTGGTGCCTGTAGACCTCTGTATGTGTAAAACCCCTGAGACGATGGACCGATAGAGAGACAAGTGCCTATTCCAGAGGAATACTATTGATTGCAATTCACAACCAAGACCGCAAGCGCTTACTAGGCTATCATGACTTATCGTTTTACTCATCATGATTCCTATTCACACAGGACTCGAACACAGTTTCACTGTCATTACCTGTGGTAAATAATATGCATCCCTCTCAGGGAGATTGGTGTGTGAGGAGAGGTGTGAATGTGTGTGTGTGTGTTGGAGAGGACAACCCTTGCCGTTGATGAGAGCAGATTCCCTTTACTGAGGGTCCACTTCACTGCACACTCCACTCCCATAGACGTCCTCTTTCCACCTGATTGCTTTTTCTACTGAGACCAAAGCCAAAGGCATGCATGCAGGCATACACAAACACACCCACGCATGCATGCACATGCACACACACACGCACGCACACACACACACACAGACCAGCACACACACGCATGTAAGCACGCATGTAAGCACGCACGCACACACACGCACTCACACACACACTCACACACACTTACACACACACAGATGAATACGAATCAGAATGGACAGAAAGACATGCAGTTTTTCCACGAACCGTGTCTTTAGAGTGGCCCATTAGGAAGAAATAGGGGGAGCTTAGCGTGTCACCTTTCATGCACATGGAGAGGTTGGAAGGTACCATTCCTGAGGGAAGGGGAGTAAGAGCCTATACCAATCATTAGAGTTAAAGCAGAGGGGTTAAAACAGACCTGTTTACTATGATTAGTTCACAAGAGAGAAAGCTTTTGGTAATTGCCAAGTCAGAAGACAGGTTATAAGACAAACACATAGAACTGAAGAATATGTAATAACCTATAGCAGGATGACTTCTATTTCAAGGTTGGGTTATCAAAGGGAAGCAAAATGAATTAAAGCTTTAGTTGTGTCCGTTAATGTCTATTTCAGGTAAAAGCTTTAGTCGTAAGCACTGGTGGTTAGGAAGGTAAATATTCCCTGCTGTTATGCCTTAATATGATCTGAGCACACCTCAACGTTACTGTGGACTGAGTGTGTGAGAGAGGGAGAGAAAAAAGGAGGGAGGAGGGAGAGGGAGGGAGGGAGGGAGAGAGAGAGAGAGTGTGAGAGATGTAGAGGTGTATTTCAAGGGGACCCACCATACTCTGGCACCTGTCCTGAGCCTCTCTTCAGCAGCAGCCTCACCCGCCTCCCCCCTGCCTTAATGAGCTCGATGGCACGGGCGTGGGTCATGTCCCGAGTGCTGTCCCCATTTATCTCTATGATCTGATCCCCCACCTGAGAAAGACAGGGCAGGGAGAAGAGGTAGAGATAGATTGAAAGAGGGTGAAAAGAAAGGGACGAGTAAGAGAGAGGAGATGTAAAAAGGGTAAAAAGAGAGAGCAGACAGGAGGAGCGCTGCGATCATCACACGTCACAACATTTAAAACTGGATTTCCCCCCCAAAAAAGAAAAAGGGAAGGTGTTTCAGGACGAACTTTAGACGAAGAAGGATTAGACAAGAGATTATGGTCAGGAGCAGGTCTACAAAAGGAGCACATTGTATCAACCGTTTCATTAAGTCTCCCTCGCTGGGAGTTCCATTAGGCTCCGACTGTCGGATCTTCCTAATCTCACGGTAGTTCCAGAGCGGAACGTGTCGTCTCACCCTCATCCTGCCGTTGCGGATGGCCGGCCCGTCCTCCGCCAGACGGAGCACAAACAGGTCCATCTTATACTCCCTCCCGCCGCGGATACTGAAGCCGAATCCCTTCACGCTCTTCTCCAGCTCCACCGTGAAGTAGTCAAAGTCCTGCAGACAACACACAACACACAATCCATATACACACTTATCAGCAGCACTCATTGTGTACCTAACATACAGCATACAGTATTCAACAGGGAAACAGGAGGAGGATGGGGCTCATTGTAATGCACGGAACGGAATGAGGAACGGTATCAAACGCAAGGCTCCTTCGATGTCCTCCACCTCCACCAGTCTCCCCTGGTATTCAACCAACAAATAAACTGCATATTCAACATATTACCCACATCACATACCAACAAACATAGTACTGAGTACACACATCACATACCAACAAACATAGCTCTACCCATACATAAGCCATAAAGAGACCAACATCTAGACCCACAACCTACCAGGCCATGTTGTAGCTGTGGTCTGAAGTCAGGGGGGAACTGGCCCAGAGGGAACTGGCCAGCAGTAGAGTGCTGCCTGTAGTCGATGAGGGGGGGCGGGTGTCGGTAGTCCAACGTTGGCGGCTGCCGGTAGTCAGCCACAGGGGGGTGGCGGTAGTCAACGGGAGGTTGCCGATAGTCGGTGAAGGGAGGCTGCCTGATGTCTGGTTTAACGTCCTGCCTGGCTTTGACCTCCGACCTGTAGCCGAACACAGAAATGGGATTTAAAAAAAAAAAAAAAAGGTTTCCTCCTCCTGAGGGGCAGGGAATCATTTAGAGATATCCAGAAGATGCATTTAATATAGACTCACACAACATTCACCCTTATAATCAAGGCAAGCAGTGACGCTGTGAAAGGATCCCTTTGCTTACCCATTTGATTTCTCCTCAGTCATCACAGTGAACACTATTCGGTAAGACCTGTGTGTGAATTGAATCCTGTTCAGGGTCGTGGCTAATGTTGTGATATGAGTTTGAGTTGATCCGCGGTGGGGTGCAGGGATTATTCTGTGTGTGCGCTGTCTGGTGGGATTACCACAGGAGGTAAAGGAAATATCATCCACTGTTAAAACTTTCATAAAGCTCTCACTCGTTTAGGGGAGCTGGGAACGGAACTCTGAATCTCTTGCGCCGAAATACACGCACAAACACGCGCGCGCACGCACGCACACACACACACACACACACACACACACACACACACACACACGCTCTCTCTCTGGTTGTGACAGCAAACAGCACCCCGAGGCTGGGCTCCATGCATTATACAGAGGATATCTAGAGATCAATTATTCACTAACGCCGTCAGAGTTAAGTGGTGTTATGCAAGGAAAAAGAGACTTGAGGGGGAGACTGACTGAGACGGAAGTCACAGGTAGTCTCCTAAAGTTTGGAGCAAGATTATAATGCTCATACACACAGCTGTGTATACACACACAAACTACCACAATCTTAGAATATAGGCCTATACCCCTCCCACACACATGCATGCATCTACATTCATATCCGCACTCACACACAATACAGAAACACCCATATTGTTGAAGAGTGCTTTGTATTGTCCTCATTGTTACCAAACAGGGTTGGAATACTCCCTTTATTTGTGACCATAACTAACTCACCTGCCATCATGGAGGTAGAGCTGGGGAGGGGGCCCAGGTGGCTGTGTGACCGGGCTCTGCTGGGTACCAGCTGGACTGGCCTGGTTGGCTGCTGGGGCAGGCTGGGTCACTGCCTGGCCGGGCTGCGCTGGTGTTTGGCTTGGCTGTGTTGGTGCTTGGCCGGGCTGAGCGGCTGTTAGGCCGGGTTGGGCTGCTGTTTGGCTGGGCTGGGTGCCTCCTTGGCTGGGCTGGGCTACAGGGCTGGGCTGAGTCTGGGGGCTGTGTTTCTGGGTCATTGGACTCTGTTTCTCTGAGCTGGGCCCAGAGTGAGGATCTGCAACGAAGAGAGAGTGGTTGTCATGGTAACATGCATGTTTCAGTTTTCAGGCAACAGAGACGTTTCATAGCAACGGTTAGCAACAAGACCGTGTACCTTGAATAGTACGTGCTGGGGGGGAAAAAGTCAATCAAATTGAAAATCTCTACCACTCTTTCTTTCTCTCTTTTCTCTCTCTCTCTCTCTCTCTCTCTCTCTCTCTCTAATCTTGTTCAACGTCCGTCACTCACCCTCCTCCGGTATGATGTGCAGCGTGACGATGAGTCCAGCGTCTTTGATGAGTTTGACGATGTCTGCGTGGGGCATGCTGATAATGGACTGCCCGTTCACGGCTAGGATCCTGTCTCCTACCTTCAGCTTCCCACAGCGGTCGGCTGGGCTGCCCTCGATGATACGGCCAATCTTATGGGGCACAGCTGGGGAGGAGCAACGGTTGAAAGGTCAGGTCAGTCACATAGGACATAGGACAGTTCATTAGAACTGGAACGTTTGATCTACTCTATAATATAGGCCATTTAGCTGACGCTTTTTATGCAAAGCGATTTACATTGCCGTGAGTGTTTACATTTTTTCAGTATCTATGGTCCCAGCGGGAACCTAACTCTACAATTCCATGACCTCTCCACGTTCTAGAGCCAGCCTTGGCGTTCTAGAGTCGACCCCCCCCCCCCCCCCAGCGTAACTCACTGATGACGGAGGCGTTCTCCGGTCGGTTCAGGGAGCTGATGATGACGAACCCGAAGCCCTCGTTCTCCTTACGATGGATGACCACGTCACTGGTCTGCAGGGCGGCGGCTTCGAGGGGGGCACCGGGGGTGGTGGGGGCGTTGCCGGGGGTGATGGGAGCGGAAGCGGAGGCCGCGTCGCTGCGGGGAGAGCTGTGCTGGGTGGAGACGGAGCCGGGGCTGCGGCCGTTCACCGGACACGGCTCGCCTACAGTTGGGAGAGGAACAGGGAGGAACAGATTGATGCTAATTCAACGACACGGGTCCCTCGTTTGACCACGCAAGGGTAACGTGTAACGCTTCCACAGAGTTTTCACAGCGATAGGGTCAAGTGTCAAATTTGAAATGACACATGGTTCCCAGTCAGTGGTAAGTTTACACGGCGGCTCCTCACCGGGCATGAAGACTCTCCTCCTGACAGTCAGGCTGACCTGACCATTACGGGCGGCGGCGTGCATGAGGTCGATCACGTATCTGTGCGGTTTCCCGGCAACCACCATCTTATCCACGGAGATGAGCTCGTCCCCGGGCCGCAGTCTCCCGTCACGCTCGGCAGGGGTGTTCTCTATTATGGCGCCAATCACGATCTGTTCAACGATAATGGTAATATTAGCAGCGTAGACTTAGGAGGGAACCCTATGGGGCAGCAGTGCAGACGGCTCATCCAGTTACTACCTCTCTCTGGGGTTATTCTGTTTGTACCCCTTTAGTTCCCCGACCGTCTATTTATGTTCTCATATTTTGTTCTATCTAAAGAATAGGCAACCTGTATTTCTGATGGTTTCTGTGTCTCTCAGGTGTGACAATAGTTGTGGAACTATATCAGTATGGGGAAGGGAGGTCAGAGGGTCACGGAATGGGATGGGTGGGTGGATGGATGGATGGATGGATGGATGGATGGATGGATGGATGGATGGATGGATGGATGGATGGGGGTAGCAGAATGATGAGGTAGATTTGTCTAAGTGTGAGGAGCCAAGTGGGTGGAATCAGTTTCTGGATGATAGGTGTGATGTGTGTTATACGTGTGGGAGTCGTGTGGCATATTGGATTGTAATCTCTGTAAAATGAGTTTAATTGTATCAATATGTTAGGTACAGATCAGGTGTGTTGTGTAATGTGAAGGTGAGATTAGATGTGTTATGCATGACGGGTAAAATGTAAGGTGGGGTAATGTTAATTAACTGAGTTACTATGGATGTTTGAGGTGGATGAAGTCGATCAGGTTAGGTAAGGAGTGTTAATGGATGTTGCATATCGGGTGGCTGTTTAGGTTGTGTTAGTGGATAATGTGTGTGTGTAAGATGAGGTTAGATGTGTGTGTTGTCACGCCCGTCCCATACGAGCCTTGTCGCGTGCGTCCGGACTCACAGCCTGCACGGCCTCGTCTCCCCCCAGGATGCGGAACCCAAACCCAGTCTTCTCTCTCAGTAGGTGCACCTCCACCTCCTGGTACTCTGGACCTGACACAGAGACGGAGGAAAGGAGAGAGGGAGGGGGGGGGGGGGAGAATTACATTAAACATTTCAATACAGAACATCATTGCCAAGAGTTGGCAGAAAGCAGCACTGTTCAGGATTCATATAATCTTTCATCTACGCCAATTTACAAAGAAGACAGGTCTGTAAAAGTCTACTGATAGCATATTCAGCCTACAGTTATAACCACCACTAAGTACCCCATAACTGAACATACCCCTTAATGTGGCTATGTTATTGTGGAAGACTCCATTTCCCATGAACCTCCAACACAGAAGAGGAAGGGGTGCAGTACTCACGCCTGCTCTCGTAGATGGCCCTGGACTTCTCATAAAGGTCATAGGGGTCAGGCTTGTTGAGGTCAAAGCCCTCAGTGGAGTCTGGGACAGAGGTGCGGTGCTGTGGCTGGGAGGGGAAGGATGTGCCAGGGGGAAGCACCGAGGCAGACAGGCTGGTCTGGGGACTGCCATGGGGGTCCCACTGCTCTGGCAGCTACAGGCAGAGAGAGAGAGAGAGGGGGGGGGGGGAGAAGTGGAGAATAAAGGAGTTGGAATATATAGATTTATCAAATTGTATCAAAATTAAAATAATGAAAATAGAAAAATATCAATATCATTCACAGCTAAATGACTCAACAAATGGCAAGAACTAAGCAACCTGGCCGAGGTGAAAACACAGTGATAGGAACACACTTCTGGCAACACTATCAATGAAGATGATGAGTAGGATTGAAACAACAAAAATACAATGAGACCCTATATTCCCAGAACCAGAATACAAAATGTAATCACTGCAGTGTACTAATCTCATTCAAGCAGGTCAGAACAGGTTCATTTAAACAGTGAAGCAAAAACCAAACAGCTCCCAGGCAAAACAGGCTCAGTGACAAACACTGATGACATATGTTACTGTGTCACCCTTCTACATGAGCAAATGAACAAATAAATATAAACACACACACACACACACGAACACACACACACACACACACACACACACACACACACACACACACACACACACACAGTATCTACTACCCAATCAGATTGAGCAGAGGGTTGAATGGTGGTGCTTTACCTGTTTAGAAGTCTTCCATGGAGAGAGGTGGCCTGCAGAGACAAACACAAATACAGTTATCCATCCCCTAGAGATGACGAGGGCAATAGACCGCATCCCAAATAGTACAATAGAATAGAGAGTAGAGCCGACTCTGTGGTGTTCAGGGACTGGGTAAACCACAACTCTGCGTCTGTTGTTTACCCACATTAAGAGTGTGAATATCTCTCTTGGTAACCCAAGGACAACATTCACAGTTCACTGATTTCATATTCCTCTGTTTTTGGGCTTTGTTTGTGTATCTCCACCTAAATGGGTTCACTGGTTGCATTTGTTTTCAGCATAATTACATCAGCTCGCTGCAGGCGGGAGCAGCGCCTATTTTTACCCCCAATAACTCCTCACTGTGCTAGGTACACTACATCACAGGCAGCAGGAAGCATGGGACCTAGCCTAGCTGCTACATCACAGCCATCTCCCTAACAGGTCCCCTGTGACGGCACAGAATCAAAAGACAAATACCACTACAGAGAGAGACCCAAATGCATACATTTAGACATGTTTTTGTTTTTTTGGTACAATTACAGCACTGTATAAGCGCTCCATCTGTAATAACCCAAAACAATGAAGACGTTGAACGTTGTCATTCGTAGTTGTGTTGCAGGCAAAGGAGGCCCACGGAGAATCACATGTTGCTACATTCATTCCGCCTCCGTGCTTTTCTGAAGGACGTCAGAAAACATTGAATGAGTTGTGTCAGAGAATACGAATAAGGGCTGCTTTGTGAGACAGAACGCTGCTCTGAGAAATCTGGCAGTCAGTGGTATAATCAATGAATATGCAGTAGAACCTAGAGAGGTTATATATCGCAGACAGAACACACGGAATGTAGGCATGCTGACACTTCAAGGAGAATTCCTCCCGCTTCGGCCTTGAGAGACAAGCGGAATGACAGTAAAGCTCAACAAATTGCTATTTGGTATTTGTGTTTAACTTCTGACAGTTATTATTATCGTGCTGTTAATATGTTGATTGTATCCAGCCATTCAGATTGTTGCACACATTGGCCTTCTCCATGGCCCTGAAGAACATCCCCATAGAGATAAATGAGTGGCTGAGAGCTGTCCATGGTGCTGAAGAACATCCCCATAGAGATAAATAAGTGGCTGAGAGCTGTCCATGGTCCTGAAGAACATCCCGTAGAGATAAATAAGTGGCTAAAAGCTGTCCATGGTGCTGAAATTATTCCTAAATCTGTGTAGGACGAACTACAAACCAGCTTCATTGCACTAAGATCATAAGATCATAGTTTCCTGTGTCCATGAGTGCCTTTTCTAGGAAACAATTACCATCCTTACGGACACATTTCTGCCCACTTAGGTTTGATGCAAATCGCATTCTTAATATTATACCAAGTGTGTGGATGACTACCATGCATGCTAATGAATAACTAACGAATAACAATTATCATGGATTCCTAAAGCTCCACACTGCTAATTTAAAAAGCCAGTGGTCAGGGGGTCTGGTAGTGGAGCTTCACAGACTAGCCTGCTGAGTTCTGGAGTAACTCCAAACAACACTGATTGGCTCCTGTGCCCTGCTTTCCCTCCCCCGAGTTGCAGGATCTGCATTCTTGTTGGTGCAGCCAGCTGTCTGTTGTCTTTGGTTGGCTTGGCGTTAAATGGGGTGTCGGGGGAGAGAGCTGTGAACACGACCGGAGCTCAGTGGAACTTTGGCAGCATGCCCATGCTAGGGAAGTCAGACAAAGAAACACCACACACACACACACACACACACACAAACACACACAGCAGTCTGACGCCTCATCTTTTTTAGTTACTACATACTGATGCTTCCACACAAGCAGATACATCCATAAATTAGTACACTATGTGTAAATAAAGGCAAGCCAAAACATATAGCTGTACATGCACATACAGCTGTACACATCTCCTGTGAGTCATTCAGTACAACCCTGTTTTTGTCTCTCACCCTGTAGCAAGTTATCCCTGGGCTGTGTGTGTGTGTGTGTGTGTGTGTGTGTGTGTGTGTGTGTGTGTGTGTGTGTGTGAGGCTGATAGTCCCTCTGGGGCCATTGCCCTAGGCTGTTTGATGTAGGAGGAGAAGATTGGGTGGGGGGATGGGAGGTGGCATTGGGGGAGGGGAGGGGGTTATCATCATGTCAGGTACAGTACACAGTGGATAGTCCTTTGGGAGTGTGTATGTGGCTATGGAAGAGGGATGTGTGGTGTGTGTGTGTGCATGCATGCTTGTGTGTGTCAGGTAATCTTAAGTATATAAAACACTAGTTCTTAATTCAGGTTTAGGGTTAGGATGAGGGTTAAGGTTATATTTGTGGTCAGAAAGTGCTGTATGGACGCCCATTCTAGCACGGCCAAAGCAACAAATGACAATGTGCTCTGAATACTAAAGCTGTAGTTGTAAAAATCACAAACCACCAGGTGGCGTGTGCTGGCTCTGCAGGGATGTAAGGCGCTCAAACTGTCAGCTGCTGAAGACACATGGGCAGATTGACTGACACATGCACGCGCGCATGCACGCACACGCACACACCCACACACACACCCACCCACACATACACCCACACACCCACACACAGTGTCATTGGAACCGGTCCAATTGGCTGCTCACTGTCAAGCTGACTGTCACTGTTGTGTGTGCATCTAAAGAGTAGACATTACACAGCCAATTGAATTTAACAGTCTGAATGCAGTCAATGGACTTCCATGCAGATGGTACAGTATACAGCTTCCATTCTGGAAGTGGATTATAAATGGGGGGACGATATTTGTAATGTCATCTACAGATGATGACAGATGAATAGACTGATAATGTCATCAGTCTATTCTTCAGACTAGATCCATATCTGTGAGTGTGTGTGTGTGTGTGTGTGTGTGTGTGTGTGTGTGTGTGTGTGTCAGGTCAGCTCTGAGCCCTAGCGCTGACCTTACTCTCTGTCACGCCACGTCTAACGGCTAGCAGACATCATACCTCTCCCAGCATCCTCTAGGCCTGGCTGTGACATAGCCAAACACCCTTTGGCTGCAGGGAACTTGCGGAAATGTGTGTGTGTGTGTGTGTGTGTGTGTGTGTGTGCCTGACATTGCCGTGCCTTGGCTAGCACAACCTCAGGTAATAATCCATGCTAATTTTGACCCTGTAACCACAACACCTTTTAGGGAATCAGTGCGAGAGCACATGTCAAACAAATAGGCTTTCGGTGTGCAATTAAATTTCCTCGCAGGTGGCCAATCTTGCAGGAAATTAGAAAAAGAGGGAAAATGGCAGGTCTCCATGTTGCCCTTGCTGATTTTTTGGAGAGCTCTCACCCTGCGTTCCAACCTTCCCCACCAATCACTTCTCTCTTATTTCTTTTTTTTCCCTCTCTCTATTTCAAAACTCCATTTCCATCAACCCCGTCAGGCCAAGGGTGCGTGGTTTCATTTCATTCTTTCATACAATTGAGAGGAGACCGAAAGCACAGGAATGCATAGAGAGGATGAAATGTCACTATTGATTTGCTGTCTACTGTGCAGAGATCTGTCGCTTTTTTGTTTCTGTTCCAGCTAGACAATACATACAGTACATACACAGACATGCTGGAACTACAGTCTCTGGAACACGGTGTCTACATTACCAAAGCAGTTTCAGAAAAATCAATGATCTTTCATAGTGCGCACATTTCCTCTCTTAAACACGTGTTCTTTTCTTGTGAATATTTTTTTGGGGGATTATTGAAGACAAAGTGCTTCCCATACAGTTACAAAACCAATTTCAACAGACAATGAAAGAAGTATTCTACGCAGGTGAAATATTCATGTGAGGATTGGTTTCCTCAGTGAGAGATAGAGACAGACTAGTCTCTCTAAGCTAAATAGAGTGTCTTCTAACACAGTCTGGCCAAGCAAGGCAGGCAGGCAGCCAGGCAGGCAGACAGGCAGGCAGGCAGGCAGACAGACAGGCAGGCAGGCAGGCAGATGAACGGACAGACAGACAGACAGACAGACAGACATCCTGCTCACCTGTGCCTCCTCCTCTCTGTATCAGTAGTGTAGCCTCTGCCCCTACAGGACACTCTTTGAGCAGCTCCACCACACGGCCGTGTCCTGCCCCCGCCACCGCCTGCTGGTTGACCTCCAGGATCAGGTCTCCCTCGCTCAGCCCCATGCCACCCAGGGCCCCCGGCTCCAGCACCTGGGAACACAACCACAACCACTGTCACCAGCTCGGTCTCTGTTTCAAATGTTTTATTTTTTTATTTTTCTTATGTTTATGACTCAAACTAACTGTTTCAGGTAATCAGGTTTTAAGATTCTAACTCAAAATGTATGTTTTTGAGTACCTAAAGGATCATAACTTTTAAATGAAATCTTATCGCAATGTAGAGACCGTTCATTGTACACATTTTGCTATGAAAATGCACATGCTGTTTCTCACCCTTTTGAATTCAAATAAAATGTTAAAATATCCATATCACACTGCTACTTAGTGAAATGCTAACAGGAGAGGCAATGAAAAAGTAATGGGGTAAAGACAGCCATTTTACTGTACTTCACCTGTTTCACCCGCTGCCCAGTGGGACTGTCCGCAATGGTGAACCCGAATCCCTCCGACCCCTTCACCATGGTAACCGTCAGCAGCTCCACCTGAATCGATCCCCCAGCAATCCCTGTCGCCCCCGACGACGCCATAGAGACATTATCATCATGAGGCGTGAGTGTGGGAGCGGACCCAGGGGTGGTGGGGGGTAGGGAGGAGCCATCCAGGTGAGTGTCCCCAGGGTGGGGGGCTCCAGGCTGGGCTAGAGCCTGGGGAGGGAGCTGGGAGCTCAGGGACAGGTACTCCAGGTACGGGTCATAGCTGCCACGCCCGTTCACCACTAGGGGGCGATGCTCCATGCCCATGGGGGTCAGAGAGGCGCTAGCTGCCCCGCTGGGGTCCTCGGGGTCAAAGGGCAGAGAGTAGCCGCGGCAGAGCACCAGGGTCACACTCTGGCCAATGGGCACCGACTGGAACAGTTTGACCACGTCAGCGTGAGTGGTGCCCAGGACACAGATGTCATTGATGTAGACGATGACATCACCTGAGGGAAGGACGAGACACAGGGAGAGGATGAGACGAAGAGGTACTGGAGATTGGAGACTGCGTCATAAAAGAGACCAGGAAGTGGACTGTAAATGGAAGCCCGTTCAGTTACATTATCACCCTGAACGGGGATAATGGTATCATGAATTTAGGGGAAGACGGATATTCACATACAGTACAAGCACATACAAACATAACCATAGCCTCGTAAAAAATAACCAACATATTACACACACATGAATACCTTCTATACTGCAGAAACACATTGACATGTCACTGTCAGAAGGAGCCTAATGACTTTCTAGAGCATAAGAGAGGCCCTTGATATCAGTTTGGCAGCAGGTGTGGTAAACAGGGCTGCTGTGCTCTACAAGTGTGTGTGTGTGTGTGTATGTGTGTGTGTATGTGTATGTGTGTGTGTGTATATGTGTATGTGTGAGGGTGTGATGGTATGTGTGGCGGGGTCAGGGCGAGGACAGTGCCTCGGTGTGTCTCTGAAGACACGGCAGCCATCTGGAGCTCCCAGAGACGCCGTTTACACTGCTACATCAACCTGGGGATGATTAACATCTCTCTCACTCTGTAACACCCAAGTGCGCACACACACACACACACACATACACACACACACACACACACACACAAACACAGTGCGTGTGTGTGTGTGCGCATGTGTTTGTGTGTGTGTGTGTGTGTATGTGTGTGTGCGTATGTGCCTTTAACTGCTGCTTGGAAAAGTGCCTGATTCATGATTCTCATTCATTCAATACCCCAAAAAGACAATATCCCAGATGACCTATTTACATGGAGAGTGAGTGAGGGGCAACAAATGAGAGCTCACTCATGATTATACAACTAGGCTTGAGATGATTGACTTGTCCCGTCTGGCAACTGACGCAGAGGACAACGTTTTGGGCTTCAAGAAGAAGCACCACTGGGAAACTGGACATGCCTTTGGAGTCTGGTCGGACTGGCCGGATCTCACCGACCTATGCAACCGGATCGGAGTGGAGTTGAAATGGGCACACACTAATCCACAAATGGAACTAGTGTCTTCATCTGATGCAGTGGTCACTGACCCCTGTGTTGATGTGGAGACTACGGTCACCTATGAGGGAACATCGCAGGAGCTACAGAATACATGACTACAGAAGCAGCATTGATGCAACATTGGACTGACCTGAGGTTGCAGGAGAAACCTGGAATTCTCTTTCATATTCCATGTACAAACAGGCTGACATAGGCAAGGACGTACTTATCTTTACGGGTTCGGTTATGGGTTCAAATGGAGTCAGCGGCACATATCACTTGGGCTGCCATGCATACAAAGGCCATTACATTGCCATGCATGACCGCATTGTTGACCTAACTGCGAGTGAAGCAACATCATGAACAGTTACAATTCACTTGTATTTCTGTCTTACAGCTCACCTGGTTCAGTGAGAATGATGGCAAGGTTTTTCTCCAATGTGTCAAAAAACCTGACATTGTTGTTGTTGATGAAAGCCAAGGAGAGGTGATGTTTGGCAGCCTTACCTGACAGTACGTGACCAAAGAAAAAAGCTACTACGACCTGTATGACCTTTGTTATATGTTGGGTTTTTGCTTTACTGTGAACACAAATAATATATTCAACTGTGTGTGTGTGTGCATGTTTGTGTGTGTGTGTGTGTGTGGTTGATGTGCTTCAGAGTGGAGACGAGCAGCCTTGTCTGCTGTAGTTAAAGTCACAGCCCCATGACAAATGCAACTGCCTCAAATCCTCTATTTCACACTTCTGGAGGCATACACACGCACATACACACACATACACTGCACACACAACCTTCCCTAACAGCAATGCTGCTCAGCTCAAATAGGCCAGCTAATCTCAGGCAGGGAGGGAGAGAGAGAGAGAGAGGATGTGTCTGTGTGTGTGTGTGTGTGTGTGTGTGTGTGTGTGTGTGTGTGTGTGTTGATGTGTGTGTGTGTGTGTGTGTGTGTGTTGATGTGTGTGTGTGTGTGTGTTGATGTGTGTGTGTGTGTGGGGGGGGGGTTGGCAATGTCAGAGAGAAGGATAGAGCAAGCAGGGGAGAGAGAAATCAGGACAGAGAGAGATAGAGTGAGGCGTAAAAAGAGAGGGACAGAAAGACAGAGAGAAGGAAAGAGAGAGAGAGAGTGAGAGAGACAGAGGAGAGGCAGTGGCAGAGATAGAGAGAGAAAAAGATTGAGATGGACAGTGCGGGCAGGAGGAGCAAAGCTGAGTGAGAAAGGCAGAGTGGGCAGTGCATGAGAGAGAAGGAGACAGACAGAGAGAGAGAAAGAGAGCAGAGAGAGAGGGGGTAGAGACAGACATTTCTGGATCCACTAAAATGAGCAGTTTAGACACCAACAGTGTCCAGGCATGAGGCCAGCTTACTGAGTCAGTAGAGAGGACAGATACAGCCCAGTACACCAGGCCACTCAGTAGCTACACATCCAATACGAATAATCATCTAAAGGATGGTGTGTGAGTGTGTGTTTGAATGTAGGGATGTGTGTGTACAGTGTGTGTGTGTGTGTGTGTGTGTGTGTGTGCGTTTAAATATTGTATATGCGTTTAGATATATTTGTGTGTGTGTGTGTGTGTGTGTGTGTGTGTGTGTGTTACCTGTGTCCATCTTGCCGTCCTGTGCTGCAGGTCCCTCTGGTATGACACTCTTGACCTGCAGGAACTCGTCCGGTTCGTCTCCTCCGATGATGGTGAAGCCAAAGCCCATGTTGCTCTTCTGCAGCGCGGTGGACAGGAAGCTGCCCTTCAGCTGGGTGGGGTCCCGTGTGAACGGAGGC
>NC_139657.1:13960041-13967541 GCF_951799395.1 Argentina silus
CAGCCATTCGGTCAGTCAGTCAGCCATTCAGTCAGTCAGGCAGTCAGCCAGTCAGTAACAACAACACCACCAAGGCTGCATCCCAATACTATAGTACGTATAGTATACGTATAGTATAGTCCGATTCCATTATCTACCTGCCCTATACCCTTCCTTTCCTATGTCCTATTCCCTACCATTGCTATATCCTTCATACCCTTCCTTTCCGATGTCCTAATATCATATCCTTGCTGATCTCAACTCTCTTTGTTCTGTCCACAGGAAGAGAAAGACAGAAAGAGAGAGAGAGAGAGAGAGAGAGAGAGAGAGAGAGAGAGACGGAATGAGATCTATAAAGGCACAGAGAGGTGACAGAGGTATAGAGGGAGAGAGAGCCTTTGCAGAGAGCAGGGTGTTGTGCTAGCAGACTAGTGTTATTAGAATTCCCCTCACAGGCAGACCGTTTATTGGGCAGAGGAAGAGACGGAGAGAGGAGAAGCGGGAAAGCAAGGAAACAGGAGGAGAGGAGAGAGGAGAGAGAGAGAGAGGAGAGAGGAGGAGAGGCGAGGAGAGAGGGAGAGCGGAGAGAGCAGGAGAGGAGAGAGAGAGAGAGAGAGAGAGAGAGGGGAGGAGGAGAGGGAGAGAGGCGTATTGATTGTGAATAACTCACACACTGATAGAGGGCTGGGAATATGGCAAGAGAGACCCCCCCCCCCCCTACACACTCATACACACACACACACACACACCTACAATGTACAACTTAATCATAAAAAATAACTCACCGTCTTCTTTGCATTCCTCCGGTGGCTTAGCCTTCTTTGCCAGCCGAGGATCCAGCCATGATGTGGTTTTAGTGTTGTGACTAGAGGGAAGATAGACAGATAAAAGAGATGGAGGGGAGACAGGGAGAGAGGAGGAGAGGGAGAGAGGAGAGAGGAGGAGAGAGAGAGAGGAGTATTGATTGTGAATAACCCAGAGAGGGAATGAAAGACAGACAGACAGAGGGTTTAAGACAAAGAGGAGGATAGATATCAGTTGACAGTACAATTTTAAAAGGTAGACTCTGGGGTATGACATCATAACAAAACTTGCGGGGTGACATTGCCTGAGACTTTCAAAATCGGAGTTGCAACAGACTAGAGAATAGAACGTGTTGCGACAGAGCGAACATCTGAAGTTAAAAATCCAAGTCCAAACCAAAGACATTTTAGAGAAGGGAGGAAAAGATGACACTGCAGATTTGAATGGGTTTGGCCATCTTATGTTGGAGGGCAGTGAAACGAGTGGACGCTCTTGTTTACTGCAATATCTTTGATGAATGTTGCTCTGTTTTCACAGGCGTAACGCCATATCCCAGAGTCTACCTTTAAGGGATTATTAAACCAAATGACATCATACGTTAGAGTACATGGTTCCTAGGTAACAGTGGCTCAGAAACAAATGAGTAAACCATGAATTTCACCTAAACCTGACACAAAGACTATGTTCAGGGGACAGAAACTAACTAATGTTAGTTCTTCTAACTAATGTTACACTCATTTTAGTAAACTTAGCAAATTCCCCTTTCGTGTGTGTGTGTGTGTGTGTGTGTGTGTGAAAATGGAACCAGTGTCTTCACCCCTGTGTTGTTGTGGAGACTATGGTCACCCGTGACGGAACCTCCCAGGAGCTACAGAAGACATCATCAAGGACAACTCTTCTCAGCAGACGACAGAAGCAGCTAATGCAACATCGGACTGACCTAAGGTTGCAGGGGAAACTCGCTGCTCTGGACTTTGATGACAATTCTGCCATAGGCAAGGACATACTGTATTTAACTTTACTGTTAAAGCAAGGTTACAGGTTCAACTAAGTATAACCTAGCACTCTGGTACCCTGAGTCATGAGCCTTTTGGTGTACCCCTTTATGCACCCCAATGTGTATCAAATGGAGTCAGTGGCACATATCACTAATGGCTGCCATGCATACCAGCCAGGCGTGACCGCGTTCTTGACCTTATTGCTGGTGAAGTTAGACAGGCATCACCATCAACAGTTAACATTCACAAATATTCCCGTGTTATGGCAAGTTGGTTCAGTGAGAATGATGACTGTTTTTTCTAATGTGCCAAATACACCTGACAATGTTGTTGTTGTTGTTGTTGATGATGAAAGCCAAGGAGAGGTGACCATATTAGAAGTAGGCTGCTCATTCCATCTTTACATGGAAGAAGCCTTTTCTACCAAACTGTTAAAATACCAACCCCATGTCACACGTATTAGTGGCCTTGGCTTCAGGTGTCAGCTGGTAATACTAATATTTGGCAGCCTTGGACATGTGTATTACCTGACAGTACGTGGCCTGCAAATTGCTGGCCTCCCAAAGAAAAAAGCCAAGCCGCTTACAAGATATTATTATTATTGTCAGCTGTTGTGGGAAGCTTAGCTGTGCTACTTGTATACATGATAATCTGTACAGTATGACCTTTGTTTATTTTGGGTTCTTTGATGTAATGCTTTTCGGTGAACCCAAATAAAGTATTAAAATATGTGTGTGTGTGTGGGGGGGGGGGGGGGGGAGAGAGAGAGAGAGAGAGAGAGAGAGGAGGGTTGATGTTTTAGGTGAATTAAATGGCCATCAGTCCTTTAATTAGCCCTCAGCTCCTAATTAGAGATGGAGAGAGTGAGGGCAACAGCTCTGTGTGTGGGTGTGTGTGTGTGGGTGTGTGTGTGTGGTCACATAAAGCCACTTAAATTGAAAAAACAGCAGCACTAGTCAAAGTCACAAAGTACACTCAAAATGGTGCAGGCAAGCACACGCACACATGCACCCACCCACCGACACACACACACCCACCGACACACACACACACCCACACACACACACATACACATACACATACACACACACATACACATACACATACACATACACACGCAACATTTAGTTTGATTTGTTTTTGTTTTGACCACGATGTCATTACTAAAATATTGCAGGGTCACGATTAACAATACACACTCTGTCACGTACTCTATGAAGTAGACCTCTCCTTTCTCGGTATAGGCCATCTCCCAGTTATCAGGCAGGGGGCCTAATTCCTCGTCATCCCCCTCTGGGAGTTTGGGGGGGGATTTAGGGGGAGACTTGGGGAGCTCCTCTCCCTCCATGGGGGGCTCAATGAAGGGAGGGGGCAGACTGGGGGGCTCCACAGGAACCTCCTCCGAGGCATCCGTGCTCTTGTCCTCATGTTCACTGGACTCTGTGGATGAGACACACACACACACACGTTACAGTGCATTCTATTACATGCAATGTTACTTCTCTACTACCCTCTCTGTTTTTCTATGACACACACACACACACACACACACACACACACACACACACACACACACACACACACACACACACACACACACACACACACACACACACACACCTGTGGCGGCTGATTGAAGTAGAAACCGGAGGATGGGCTCAATGTAATGGATGGAACGGTATCAAACAAGCTCGTCCTCCAGTTTCTACAGCACCTCCACCAGCCTCCCCTGATACACACACACACACACGCAGGGTGAGTCACAGTCGGGCCACTGCAGAGCCACAGACCTCGAGGAGAGTGAAAGAGAAAGAGAAAGAGAAAGAGAGAGAGAAAGAGAGAGACAGAGAATAGAGGAGACAAGGCAACAGCAAGAGTAGAGAAAAAGAGGGAGCATGCATGTCAAAGATCTCTAGAGAGATGGACAGAGACAGATGAAGACTAGGGGTCAGAGACAGAGTGAGTCAGAGAGGGGGGGGAGGGGGGAGGCGCTAGCGACAGTGAGGTGGGTGCAAGTGAAGGGAGGGAGGGAGGAAGAGGGAATACAGAGATTGGGAGAGGAGAGAGAGAGAAGCAGAGGGGATAGACAGAGGGACAGAGTTGTGACTGAGTAGTATTAATAGAATCCAGGACAAAGGGCAAAAGAGGGAGAACATTGAGAGTATGAGAGATGCAGAGAACAGAAGAGAGAGAGAGTGACACAGAGGGACAGAGAGAGAGAGAGAGAGAAAGAGAGAGAGAGAGAGAGAAAGAGGGCGAAACCCAGAATGAGAATAAGGACAGAGGAAGGTAGAGGTTAAGGTGCCCTACATATGAAGTAGTTTTAATACTGTATTCCCCTGTGTGTGTTTGTGTGTGTGTGTGTGTGTTTGTTTATGTGTGTGTGTGTGTATCTGAGAAGAACAAGCCCATACATGCACACACTCACACATGCATGCACATATAGTACACACTGGAAACCCTCTATACAGTAAGTCAACCCCTCCCCCACAAAACATGGAAACGCACAGGCACAGGCCCACAGGCACACAGGCACACACACACACACACACGGGAGGTTAGATAAGATCTATGGGACAGTTATCTGCTTGGATCTGCTATTGATTCTCTGTATGTGTGGACAGCGGGCAGCAGGGGAAACAGCACTTGAGGAGTAACACACACACACGCACACACACACACCCACACACCCGCGGTAGCTGGTGGAGGGAGAAGTTGGATACATGGAAAGGAATTTGCCGATTTCCACCTCCACCTCCACCAGCCTACACACACACACACACACACACACACACACACACACACACCGACACCAGAGCTGCTCTGACGGCCACTTAAGTGATCAATGACCGTCTTCCGACAACCGCCCCCCCCCCCCCCATTCCCCCATTCCCTCATTCCCCATCTCCCCTCCCTCCATCCCTCACCTGGCGTGATGGCCACCCCGTTGCCGTTGACGACGGGGCTCTCCTCCTCTTCCTCCTCGGGGGGCTCCAGGCTGGCGCGCTGCTCCATGTTGCTGACGGACTGGTTCCTCTTCCTCTTGCCCTGGGCGCTGGGCCGGGCACCGGGCAGCAAGGCTTCACTCACATTCAGAGGAGGGGCCGCCGGGGAGGGCTCTGCTGGGGGCTTGGGTGTGCCGTAGAAGTTATCTAACATTGACAGAGCGAGAGAGAGAGAGAGAGGGGGGTGGGTTAGGGTTTGTGAAGTTGTCATCACAGTTCAGAGTGTCTGAGGGACACCGATTTGGTGTCTAAAGGCACAAACAGGCTGAGAGGACAAGAGTCGGGAGAGGAGCTGAAACGTCAGCATGAGAGCAGGTGGCTATTTTATGGACATGCAAAACGCTAAAATGATGACATTATGGCTTTGTTTAGATTGCTTCTTCAATAGACAGTACATTGCCAGGTGGATTTCCTTTCTCGTTATTTACTTCTTAAGCCGAAAAAAAAGGCATCACTATAGGAGATGGGTATTTTATCTGGAATTATAATGAAATCTTCTCTGTCAGGGGAAATATTTATGATTAAATATTGAGCGTGAGTGAGAGGCAGAGGCGTCTAATTTTATTATCCATCAACAGGGAGAGAGACAGAGAGTGCGAGCGAATGAGCGAAAGAGAGGAGCAGAGAGACAGCGAGGCAGAAGAAGAGAAAGATAAAGAGAGCTGAATGAGAGGGTAAGAAGACAAAGACAAGCAAGAGCAGAGTCCAGGGACATTGGCATCCTTTCATCCCAGCAGGAGAGACTCTAATTACAGGCTGTGAGAAGGTCTAGTGCCCACCCTCCCCCCTCTCTCTCTCTCACACACACGGGCATATACACACACACACTCCTGTCTTCCACCCTTAAAACCCTCTACCACACATAATAACAATAATAGCCGCAACAACAGCAGAAGAGGACAGTAGCATAGAAACAGAAACCTGGCAGATTCTCTCTCTCTCTCTCTCTCTCTCTCTCTCTCTCTCTCTCTCTCTCTCTCTCTCTCTCTCTCTCTCAATGTGCATTACAAATAGAGACGTAAGTGCCTCCAGCATAGCCACCTAGAAAGAGGCAGTTTCTCCTAGTGGGGCTCAGCTTTGTATAAGTGACGCACGCACGCACGCAAACATACACACATTGCTACAGGGCAACTGAACCAGTAAATCCTCCATCTGTACATATATCCCTGACAGGGCGGAAAACCCGATGCACAGCCTTGTACATGGAGATGACATCAATCCAACCTATCCTTCACCGAGAAGAGATGAGTCATCCAAGCAATGTGGGCATATGCCCTTTGAATACATAGAAGCCGAATACGAAGATATCCACTAAGAATCAAACATGTAAGCCAGGTGGAGGAGGAGTAGGAAGAGGCTGTCCGGTGATAGGACACAATGTAATGTCCTGGCTGTCTTCATTGATTCAGCTGTCCTCACACTGAGGTTCCGGTTTAGCTTCAACGAGGCACGGAAGGCAAAGCCCCGGTCATGACACCCTAATTATGGTTTAACTGTGACATGGCAACCCTTTGCTGTCATTCACTTTATATCTCCAAGCACCTGACTACAAGCAAGGCTTACCTTCATAGGTTCCACTCTCTAGCAGGGCTCCACTTTGCTCCAGTTCCATAAAGCGCTCTACACTCACAAAGTTATAGTCCACCCCTGGCACCTCCCCCTCCTTAGGCTGCCTGGTAGTACCTGCAATGAGATGAAGAAGTTGGGGAACACGGGGGGGGGGGGGGGGGATGGGGGAGGAATGGGAGATGCAGAGAAGAGGAAAAGAGAGGGAAGAAAGTAGGAAAAGTCATCAATTCTGATAATGATACAAACCCATTTCATAACTGCATGCTGTTGTAAGACTGATTGATAACCATATGAGAACTAAAGTACAAATCCATGCGCACACACTCACAGATGTGCAATGACCTTCAATCCCATATACTGTAAGCTGGTATTGTAACATCAATAACATTTTTCAATCACGTTTCAATTTCAATCACTGAGTTCCAACAAATTAAACTTTAGCATTGACTTTACTCAGTGGGTTGGCATCATATTGACTGTGGCACAGAAACAATCTCAATACAATGTTCAAGTAACGTCAACATAGAAAAGATAACATGAACTGTATATCAGGGGAGGCTGGTGGAGATAGAAATCGGAGGACGGGCTCATTGTAATGTATGGAATGGAATGGAACGTGTGTTTGATGTGTTTGAACCATTCCTTATTCTGTTCCATGCATTATTTAACAGCCAATCAGAGGGCTCAATATTATGTATGTATGATTTAACTCAGCTGTGCACCTTCTTCTGTAACACAAACGGTTTAGTATGAGTCGCAGTACAATGTGGGCCAGGACCAAAACGTCACAGAAACACACGGCCATACTTAAGCACATTTATGAAACTAACCAATTCCACCGAAAAGATGTATGTGTTCACATGTGAGCTGTGCAAACCCAAAGTTAATACACTTTCCACAGCAAAGACGTCGAAAACAAACTTAAGAACACATATCAAGGTTGGTTTGTTTGCTAGCTAGCTAGCTGCAGTAGACGTGTCATAGCTATCAGGTAGCCATATGTTTGATTCTGGCTAGCCTAGCAAGCTCGCTATCTTAGCTAGCTAAATATCAGCGTCATTTAGACTCAAATGGCAAATGTTAGCTAATGGAATAAGGGATCTTGCCAGATTTGGATGAGAGCTGGTAGTCCTAGATTGTCTATA
>NC_139657.1:13972541-13980041 GCF_951799395.1 Argentina silus
GAAGCTACAGATGCACCACGCAACACAGCGACTCTCACTGACGCCACTGTCTGCTGCCACGGCAATGCCTCGCCAGGCACCCAGTCGACGACGCCGTCTCACCGAGGCAACAACAACATTTACAGGAATAAATGCCTGCGCTGTCACCTGTTACATCACCCTTTTACATCTTACATGAGGACAGTCTGCACCCAGAGACAGCTGTGAACCAGCCCCAATCCTCCAGGGCTGCGCTCCCGCCGCTCCCTTGTTTCTCCCTGCCCTGGCACACTTAATCAATCAATTACCCTCACGGATTGGCTGGAGAGTGTGCGCACCTGGTTACCCAGGAGTAATTCAGTCTCTGATTAAAAAGCAAGGAGGAGGAGGAGGAGATCCAGCAGACACTGGAGGGTCTGGAGGATGGGAGCTGCCATCAATCAGGCCTGGAGGACATTCTGCCCCCTGGTGAAATGGTGTGTCGGGTGACTGTTAGAGCGGGCCTGTAGCCTGGTAACAAGTAGGTACTGTAGGTTCTAGTGCTGTGGTTCAGCACTCTAATTCAAACTGTCTCTGAATATCCAATTGGATTAGATCTCGTGAAATGTAAATCACAGCAGGCCTGGGTTGATTGCGATGTAAATTGGTAATCTGTGCACAAGATTTATTGTGATGAGATTGAAGTCTACAGGCATTTGTGTGATTAGCAGTTGTATGGACGGTCTACTTATTGCCAGCGTTATATAATGTGTGTCTGGACTCTTGGCTTGTATAGAAAGAAGGCAGTGCATCTTATCTGTCTAATGCCTGAATGCCTGTAAACATGTTTTAAAAAGCTGCCTGGTCTATATAATGCTTGTATATAAATTTGTGTGTTTGGTCTACCTAATGCCCGTATATAAATCTGTGTGTTTGGTCTACCTAATGCCCGTATATCTGTGTGTTTGGTCTACCTAATGCCTCTATAGCAGACTGTGTCTGGTCTACCTAATGCCTGAGTGACATTGAGGAATAGCCTGTGCGCTGAGGTGTGTTTGTTGTGGTGATGAAAATCACCTCTGAAAGGTTGAAATATACCTTTAGTCTGTAGGATGACAGGGAAGTCCATACACATACACACACATACACACACACACACACAGTCACTCCAACCTTGAAACACTCCCGATGTGTGTGTGTGTGTGTGTGTGTGTGTGTGTGTGTGTGTGCGTGTGCATGTGTGTGTGTGTGTGTATGAGGCTGCGTGTGTGTATGTGTACTCCCTCCACTACTCTAATACTACTAATCCTACTACTCTGAGCACAGAAGAGAGAGGAGAGAATGAGGGAAAGGAGAGTGAGACTGACAGGAGAGAGAGAGAGAGAGAGGACGAGGAAAGCAAATAGATGGCTTTTTCAAGAATGTAATTTTCAACTCAGTATGTGAGTGGGAGGATCATACTGAAAAGAGGAACGGAGAGATGAGATGACACCTGTCCAAAGCTTGACATGAAAAGCTATTTGCAAAACATATTCATCAATCGTTTTACATATTTGCTATTTTCAATTCCTAATATTCATATCATACACATGCAGTTTTTCTTCTAAGGCAAAATGTTAATCCAGCTTGCCAATCAAACTGCAGGGAGTTTATAAGCACATCAAAGCAAGCCAACCACCCCTTTAACAAGAGTAAGCCAGCAACCAAAGCGCTCCTTTAAGAGGTGAAGCCCCCAGAGACTGGTGTGATTTCTTTCTTTCTTTCTCTCTCTCTCTCTCTCTAACACACACACACACACACACACACACAAATCCCAGAGAGTGGTATGTAACATACTCATCATTCATTTATCAGCACAGCACATAAAACCGGAACAAACGCAAATGGAATAATCAATATGACAGCGAAAACACAGGCATGTGCACTGCAACTGCACGCATGCCCACACACACACACACACACACACACACACACACACACACACACAGGTAGAGGGTCACAATTGTCATCACTATTACAATCATCACCATCATCATCATCATAATCTTCACCACCATGCCGTACAGTAGAGCAGCCTTGGCGTGGGCTGCAGGGCCGGTCTGATTCCATGGGAGAGGATATAAAGTGACAGGAGCTGCATGTATTTATATCTGACTGAGGAAAACGTGCGAGCTCACTGTTCAGGCTATTTCTAGAGCCCGTTACTGATGGAGAGGAGAGGGGTTTTTCACAGGAATGACTGACTACAGCTCCCTCAAATCTCACCTCACATCCCTCCTTCTATCCCTTCTCTTCCTCGGTCCTTTCATCCCCACTCCAAGTCTTTCACACTCCAGCAGCTCCCATATCCCCTCACATCCACGTTCAAAAGGTGAGGGAATACTCCCAAGTGCCAAGACGGTGAAGAGGAGTAAAAAAGGTATGTAAGTCCTTGCTAGATCCCTCAGATACTGCTGGTACCGAGCTCTACCTCTGTCTCCCACCTGGAGGGGTCATTCTATGGTCCAGCGGACAGACACAGTCAGTAGAATGGGAACAGCGCCAGCTGAGACTTGCTACAATCGGTGATCTCAGAGATACCGCCATACACACTGACAGCCCTATCACATCACATGACAAGCCTTTACAGACTACACTGTAGGCCTAAACCCTCTCTTTCTCTGGCAGTCTTCCCTCAATCTTTCTCTCTCATCCTCCGCGTCTTATTTTCTTTCCAACGTTTTCTTTCCCTTCCTCCCTGTATTTGTCTCCCCGCGGTTTGCGGATATCTCCCTTATCAACAACAACAATGTCAGGTGGATTTGGCACGTTAGGAAAGAAAAACTCATCATCATTCTCACTGAATCAGCTTGCCATAACATGAGGATACTTGTGAATTTTAACTGTTGATGATGATGCCTGTCTAACTAGCAATTACAGTTAGGTCAACAATCTGGTCATGCATGGCAATGTAAAGGCCTTTGTATGCATGGCAGCCCAAGTGATATGTGCCGCTGACTCCATTTGATGTACATTGGGGTGCATAATACAAATGACTCAGAACCCGTAACCGAACCCGTAAAGATAAGTACGTCCTTGCCTATGGCAGCCTGTTTGTACATGGAATGTGAAAGAGAATTCCAGGTTTCTCCTGCAATCTCAGGTCAGTCCAATGTTGCATCAATGCTGCTTCTGTAGTCATGTATTCTGTAGCTCCTGCGATGTTCCGTCATGGGTGACCGTAGTCTCCACATCAACACAGGGGTCAGTGACCAATGCATCAGATGAAGACACTGGTTTTTGGCATTTGTGGCATTTGTGGGTTAGTGTGTGTCCATATTTTAACTTAAAAAAAAACAACTTAAAATCAACTTAACACACACACACACACACACACACACACACACACACACACACACACACACACACACACACACACACACACACTCACTCTCTCATCCTGTCTTTATGTAGGTGCAGCATGCATGCATACAGTATTATAAGATCTAATTATATTATCAATTATCTCATAAATATTTTATGGTCCTATAGCAGAGCCATATAACAGAAAGGGGTGGGGGAGGGGGAGCAATATAACCATTAAAGACCTGTAATTACTTCTCATTCTGCAGTAGAGAGAGCACCGCTGTTCAGCTCAGCAAAATGTTAGCCAACGCTTTTATCAAGTTAGTCTGACTAATTCAAGGTTTCTGAGATGATGTCTAAGTGGGCGGTGGTTCTGATTGGCTGTAGAGGGTCGTGATGGGGTCCTTCACTGTGTGACGCCTCTGATAGTGAGGGAGGGGTGGAGGGGGTATCAGCATTTTAAGCCCCTGGGTGCACACATTCCAGCCCACGCCTACCTCCAAGCCCCCCCCCCCCCCCCCCTCCACACACACACACACACACACCTCTCCTCCTCTGTCCTTCAAACTGACTACTGACAGCACGTTGTGATGCAGAGTGGCGTCTGCTCTTCAGGCTGACAGACCCACAGTGACAGGCCCGACCAGAGCACTGCAGACATGAGAAAACACCGAGTTTAGAATGCTCTGCACCAGACTGAGACGCGGAACCCAGGGGCAGGAGCCCCATCCCTGTTTTGTAGGAATCAGGTGCCATGTCATCCTAATGCGGTAAGAATTTTTGTAATCCAGTCAAAGCCTGTCCTGATGACAAAGGGATAATACACCTGCCATCCTTATACAAGACAAATCCAATGCTATCCATGGGCAGGAGGCGGTAGAGGTGAAGGCTATGAGCTGTCAAACCAAGGTGGTAGGAGTCAATTGAGTGTACTACAGCACTGGAATATGACACTTCACCAGGCCTGTGCAGTGGTAGGTAGGCAATTCATTACTGACAAGTTACGTACATACGTGTCATGGGGACGATAAACACTCTTAGACCTACAGAGCTGTATTGCCACAATGGGAATGTGATTTTATGATATTTCCCAATATTGCCACCAACCCAATCTTGGCTGGAGTCCAGGACCTGCAGTGTTGAACCTCTGCCAGCCCCCCCATCACCTCAGCTGTCACCCTGTCTCACTGTCTCTCTCTCATGGCATTACAGGGGCAAGAGGCTTAGGGGGTGGAGAAAGACAGAGATAGAGGGAAGGAGGGAGGGAGGGAGGGAGAGAGAGACAGAGGGAGGACAGACAGAGGGAGGGAGAGGGACAGAGAGAGAGGGAGGGAGAGGGACAGAGAGAGAGGGAAGGAGAGGGACAGAGAGAGAGAGGGAGGGAGAGGGAGAGAGAGAGGAAGGGAGAGGGAGAGAGATAGAGATAGAGTGAGACAGACAGAGGGAGAGATAGTAGGCTTGTACCCAGCTGTGACTGAGACAAGAGAGAGACAGGCTAGGAGAGCAGTGAGAGAGAGAGAGAGAGAAACAGAACAAGGGAGCAGAGAGAGGGAGAAAGGAGACATAAGAGAGAGTGAGAGACAAAGGGAGCGCAGCGGTAGAGAGATAGAGGGAGCAGACAGAGAGAGGTAAGAGAACGGGAAAGGCAGAGAGAGATCGAGGAGACAGACAGAAGAGAGGAAATAGGGAGGAACAGAATGAAGAGAGAGGCTTAGTGCTGTGAGAGCTTGTTAAACAATCCCGTCTGTGTCATCGCCTTCACACACACCTGGCGGAGAGCGGCAATCAACGTAGCATTGACGCGTTACTAATGCAGATACAGCGCATCACTACAATTACACACATCCCTGAGGTCAAATTCACCGCTTTCCCAGTTCTCTACAGCTTCTAGGAAAAACAACATTCTGGAGAGAGAGAACAAAAAAAAAAGACGGAGAGATCAGCCATCCCTGCCGTTCAATACAACCTCCAAGAATTACAATCAATAGGATTTCAATTCATCAATCGGATCAATTTATTAAAAAATAATAATTAAAGAATGGAGAATGAATCGATCTATAAATCCATAGATGATGAAGGAGGAGAGGATGGAGAGAGGGAGACGCCGGAGAGAAACATCTCGCGGGTAGTTGGTGTGTTGACAGAAGCGCGCGCTGGTGGGGTCAGCATAATTTCAATGTCAATCACAGCAATGACATCCTCTCCCCATGGGAACGACGGCACAAACACGATAAAACCCCCGGCCACACATCCTCATGACCTAAATGGTTTAAACGCATAATAATATATGCATGCACACACACACACACACACACACACACACACACACACACACACACACACACACACACACACAGAGAAAGAGAGACACACACACACACAGACACACACACACAGACACAGACACACACACGCGCACACACACACACAGACACACACACAGACACACACACACATGCACACACACACACAGAAAGAGAGACACACACACACACACAAATGACAGTGTGTGTGAAAAGCAGAAGGATACAGAAGGTGTCAAACTATTGCATTTGAATCTCATGACCGTGATCGCGTGTCAAGCCATCTCTGTGCATATGTGTGTGTGTACATGAATGTGATCTGGAGTTAAATAGGGACACATTAGTTAGATACGACTGAGATTTGTTTCCGTTTGTGCGTGTATGTGAGTTGTGTGTGTATATGTATGCGTGTGTGTGCTCGTAATGTCAGTCTGCTGTGTGCAGAGGGGGCAGGGCGTCACGGCAACCAAGGCCTGGAGACGAGAGGGTGGTTGCCGTGGAAACCTCAGGCTGAGAGCTCGGCGACCGGACGAGTGAAGGAGCGAGAGAGAGAGAGAGAGATAGAAAAAGAGAGAGGAGCTAGTGAGCGTGTGCAGTAAAGGAGCACCAGGGCAATGTCCTCAGGGCAGAGAGAGAGAGAGAGAGAGAGAGAGAGGGAGAGAGAGAGAGAGAGAGAGAGAGAGTCAAAGCAAACGGCCAATGAAGATAGAAAGACATGGTGATGGAAGAAAGGAGCAAAGCAGATGGCAGAGAGATGGGGAAACAGAGACCGGAAGGGGGAATGGGAATGAGAGAAAGATGGAGTCAAAGAGGTAGAACAGAATGATGAAGGGAGGGAAGGATGGATGGGGGGATGGAGGAGGAGAGGGTTGGAGAGGCCAGCAGCAGAAAGACAGCTGTTCAACAGTAGAGACAGGAGAGACGGTGAGAGGAGCGTAAGGCACTCTGAAGGTCCGCTTCAAACCTCCAAAAACACAGACTAAATGGAATGTTCTTTCACCTCTACACTTCACTAACCTATGACAGTGAAGACTGAGGAAAGGAGGAGGAGGGGAAGACTGTTGACACGGCAGTGTGTGTGTGTGTGTGTGTGTGTGTGTGTGTGTGTGTGTGTGTGTGTGTGTGTGTGTGTGAGACTCACAGGGCACGGTGCGGAGGTAGAGGTTGTCTCTGATGATCTGCTGGTGGTCGTGGTCCACTGAGCCCTTGGAGAAGCGAAGGTTGAGGTAGTGCCGCAAGTCCTTATCAACCACACCCCCTACGGAATGAAAGAGGGAGGGAGAAAAAGTTGGAATACAGTATATACAGTACACACACGTACACACACACGCACACACACTAGAGCCACCGGGGGAAGGTTAGAATGCACACCCAGCACAGTAATGTATACACTAGTAGTCCCCTTTGGGCTGAATAAGCTGTCTCAGCATGTTGTGTGTGGAGTGTGTGTGAGAGGGGCACAGAGGACACAGGCCTATTGTCCTGTACCTCACCTCAGCACAGTTCTAATACACTGACAGCTCTGTAGATCTCTGTCTATGCTGCTACATCCTTAGTTCTCCTAGTACGCCAGGGCATATCACCACTTTACCACGGGTGGAACCATGAACCGAGATCCGATTCTCACACTCCAATTGAACAGGTTCAAACGGTCCATTGACGTCAATGCATCCCCACAGAACGGCACTCACCTAACCCACCGCCCACCAGATGCCATATCATATCATACCACAATAAGACTGATATTACAACCTCCCCCCCCAAAAAAAACACCAAGTCACCACATGAATGAACAATAGAACTTAACGTCACACCAGGACATGATCCCCTGACACCACAGAAGACACCCCATCAACGAGAATGACCGTCTAACCACCCATTGTAATATTGGTCC
>NC_139657.1:13985041-14030041 GCF_951799395.1 Argentina silus
CTGGAGGTTGCAGGGGAAACTTGCTGCTCTGGAATTGACTATTCTGTGTGTGTGTGTGTGTGTGTGTGTGTGCGTGCTGGTGAGACACAGCCTATCTGATGAAACACAGAGACACCTGGTGGTGTCAGAAAAATAAATAAATAAATCTTTCAAAAAGCCTGTCTGATCAGACAGTTGTCCTCTTGCACTCTTCCTTCCCCACTGCTTCCCTCCCACCAGGAGGGTGTGAGGTCATTGTGATCCACAGCAGCCCAGCTGACCTCATCCACTGTCACAGCAGCCTGACTGGGGGGGCCGGGGGACACTGAGTACAGGAACAATGTGACAGCTCAGACCACCACAGCCTGCTTCAGCATGCTTACACACCCACGCATACACGCTCTGTCTCTTTCTTTCTCCTACACGACATGCATGCATACATGGACACATACACACACACACACCATACATTCTGACTCTCTCTCTGACACGCACACTCACACACATGAATAATCATAAGAATATGGTGGTTTATCTGAGCCAGATGATGGCTTTTAATAGCAACATGGACATCCTCTGAAATATGGTGATCTGTCACTCAAAGGTCAGGAGTTGTTATGCTGGGAAAACAGCTTTGGGACCCTGAGTCATTCCTCTCACGTATTATCACACTGATGACTCCCCATTGTGGAGGACAAAGATGATAGATTTGTCTTCCTACAATTAGACCAGTAAATTGCTTTCTGATCACTCTGCATCATACCCTCATCAGTGTCTTATCTATCCCCTTTTTGGCAGCGTTATTCATGCAAGTTAATATAACTTTGACGTGGTGGATGGTGGCTACCTCTGTCATCATACACCATAGGCCCCTATAGTACATTGCCTAATATGCATAGAATGTTCACCTTTGTCACCTTTTATCCAGAAATCACACACATGTACACACATAAACACATTCTGTATCACACTCACACACACACACACACACTCACCGGCCACTTTATTAGGTACACCTGTTCAACTGCTCGTTAACGCAAATATCTAATCAGCCAATCACATGGCAGCAACTCAATGCATTTAGGCATGTAGAGATGGTCAAGACGACCTGCTGAAGTTCAAACCGAGCATCAGAATGGGGAAGAAAGGTGATTTAAGTGACTTTGAACGTGGCATGGTTGTTGGTGCCAGACGGGCTGGTCTGAGTATTTCAGAAACTGCTGATCTACTGGGATTTTCATGCACAACCGTCTCTAGGGTTTATAGAGAATGGTCCCAAAAAGAGAAAATATCCAGTGAGCGGCAGTTTTCTGGGCGAAAATGTCTTGTTGATGCCAGAGGTCAGAGGAGAATGGCCAGACTGGTTCGAGATGATAGAAAGGCAACAGTAACTCAAATAACCACTCGTTACAACCAAGGTATGCAGAAGACCATCTCTGAACGCACAACACGTCAAACCTTGAAGCAGATGGGCTACAAAAGGGGGTCCAACCCAGTACTAGCAAGGTGTACCTAATAAAGTGGTCAGTGAGTGTACACACACACACACACACACACACACACACACACACACACAGTGTGTCCATAGTAGAGGATATTGACCTAATTTGATTAAATGGGACAGACAGACACATGGCCATATTACTGTGGTGCAGTTTGATCCTCAGAGCCAAGCTGGCATCTAAATAAAAACAGCTTCTTCATCTGACAGAACACTTCTCTTAGTGAGTTATTAATAACAACAGAGACAGGATGTTATGCACTGTTTCCTCAAGCTTCTGACAGTAAGGAGACAAGAGTCACTTTCTCTCTCTCTCTCTTGCTCTCTCTGCTTTCTCCCATCTGTGCATCTTTACTGTCCCCATCTCAGCAGAGCGTGACAAAGGAGAACTCTGACAAGCTACAGGAGCACAAGATGCCACAACCTCACTTATTGCTTAAAGGTATAGGGTCTAAATAATGAAATATATACATTCAATACAGATGACCTATGATTTCACGTATTGCCTTAAGCTAAACGTATTAATATGTATGAGACAGCTTTGAATGACCATACATGGAGAGTGCACTCCTGAACATTCTGCTCCTATGGTTTCACCTACGACATGGTAGAGCCTTTGAATATTTTCACAAAACCTGATGGATGGAAAGGTACAGCAAAGAGAGGAAAAGTTGTGTGTTGGGTAAATGTATTTATAGCTTTCTCAAGAGCCCTCTTCTTACAATTTCATTAGTAAATACAGGGCGCCTTGGCCTGTCCTATATAGAGTGCTGTTTATCAGTGAGGCAGAAGATCTGTGCTTGCTGACCACTGGGGCTTGACACCCGTTAACCAACCTACTAAAGATAAGGGTTTTGATAGTGATAGTCATATAATGCTCTATGACATGGTAACACATTGTGACATCACCACGCTCTGTGACATGACAACGCTCTGTGACATCACAAACTTAGTCGAACATCACATTGTGACATGACAATACCGTGACATCCTAACATACTGTACTGTGACATCTAACAACAACAGCAGACTCTGGAATTCTGAGAATAACAGCAAAGAGTCTAAAGAGGTGGAATGTTCCATTGTTCCCCTAGTGTGTTGAACACACACACACACACACACACACACACACACACAAAGACACACACACACACAAAGACACACACACACACACAGACACAAAGACACACACACACACACCCTTGTTCACACTCTCTGCTCTAGCACCTCGTGGTGTGATGAACTTACTAGCACTGCATAAATCTGTCTCATATAGAGAGGAGCAGCCGTTTCTACTTCACTCCTGCGTGGTGCTAAGATGGTGGTAAGATGGAGAGAGAGTCTGCTTGAGAAAAGATGAGATGGTGGCAGTCATTTTTTTTAAAATTTGGAACTGGAACAGTGTAGATTTGGGATGGGTTAAACGATCCGTGTGATTGGAATGAGGAGATGGTATAGGTGTACTGAGTGCCTGTTGTTCACTCAGGCAGACATACTGTATATATGCCATAAAACATGCAGACTTCACTCCCTCCCGGTACATTGCTCCCTATACTCCCTTTCCTCCTTCCCCTGACCTCCCTTATCCTCTATCCACATCTTTGTCTTAAATATATAGTAAATGCTTTGTCTAAACATGATTTTAATGAGAGGAACTAGGGCAAATCCATGCTAACAGAATGATGCTGGGACTCACATTCAAATGTATGCCAAACAAGAACCCTTGATTGCAAAGTTTAATAAGCCATATATCTCTATGCACAAGGACTACTTTTAACAATTCCAACTGAAAAAAAAGAAAAAAACATTTACTTTAAGAACTGTGCAGAGTTTGACCATAACATCTCCCTCCTATGGGACCATGTTTCCCCAAAACTCTGTTAAAGATCTACTCCAAACTAAGATTAAAATACATCTGCAGAAAGAGTGGGGTGTTAGCTGTCATATGATACCTTAAGTTTGAAAATATCTCTTTTGGTTGTTGAGCTACAGTAAGTGAAGTGGATTTACATCCAGTAACAGAATGACTAAATGGGTCCCCTACAGAAATGCATAATTTGGGGATTTGAATGTCATTCTGTACATGATGATGTAGCTAAAATAGAGAAACAAAAGGTTGAAATATACAACAGACACTCTAATTAAGGTAATATGGTATTATTTTAACAACTTATATATAACATTAAAAAGGGACAGTTATAAAAGCTCACAAAACACATAAATCTGTGTTTGAAACTCTTAATTTAATGTGATTTAAAAAAACTTTTTGTAAAAGTGTGAAACATGTATGTCATCATTCTCAATATAAGTTACTTGCGCTACATATGTGTGATTTGCTGGATTTTCTTTCCCCACTGTACTCAACAACAATGAAGTCTCCATTTATTGAAGCATTAGATAAGGATGTTGATGCAGTGCTTGGTGAGGATGTTAATACGGTTTGTGGTTTGTAACTACTACTGTATGATTTCCCACTGTTTTTCGGCTGTCCTTTTGGGTTCCACGTAGAACCCTCTGAACATTATTGAGGTTTGATGTTTTTCTAAACACCTTTAAAGACCTTTTCTGTTCAATGTTTTCTTAGACGCATTTCCATATGTTTGACCAAAAGTCGAAGCATTTGCTTATCCCTATTGTTATTATGGAAGATGGTTGGGAAATGTATTTCTGACTTAATTTCCCAAACATATAGCTCTCATTTGACACCCAACTTGATATGGTCTGATGAATTTCACATTTTAGTCCTCATGGGTCCTTTTACATGTATCTGTCATGAAAAATGAAATGAAGACCTCCACATTCACCAATAACTAACAGAGACTCACCACGCCCCACACCCCCACACAAAATAAAAAAACGATTGAATTCTGTATGCATGGTTTTTCAGTGTTTTGTTGTGTATAATAACACACCTTTCTCAAATTGTTCATATAGAGCAAGGACATGAGTCATACCCACACATACACACACACACACACATGCACACACACACACCTGAGAAAGGGAAGATAAAAGGATGGAAAAATAGTCCTCGAGTGCCCACTCTATCACTGCAACAAGGCTGCTGTAGTGATCCACACAACCATGAACACACAAAGGCAGACTCTAATGAATGGAACTAGTATTACTAAGCACTGACTTGTAAAAATCCACTCCCGAAGTTTATGCTGTTTCTGAGGTAGCGGAAACTGCATTCGCAAGTCACGGATGAAATTAACATACAGTGTCCTCCATAAGTATTGGAAAGAGGAAGCATTTTGTCTTCTTTTAGATCTACTATAATTACTATGAGGTTAAGGTAGAGATGATCAGCTTTAATTCAATGTTTTCTGTAGTCAGATTGGTTTTACCATTTAGAAATTACAACCTTTTTTATACATAGTCCCCCCTATTTCAGGGCACCAAAAGTATTGGAAAATTGGCTTGACAGGTGTTTCTAGTTAGTCAGGTGTGTTTCATCACATCATTTGTGCAGGCATAAGAGAGCTGTCAATGTCTAGTATTGATTCTAGGCTCTGCATTTGCCTTTGGAGTCTGCTATTGGTGTCTGTCAACATGAGGACAACATGAGGACCAAAGAGACCTAGAGATCTAAGAAAGTCAGAAAGATTTACAGCATACCACCTCATCTGTGAAACATGGTGGAGGGGGTGCTATGATTTGGGCATGTATAGCTGCCACAAAAACTGCCTAACTTGTCTTAATTCATGATGTTACTGCTGACAGCAGCAGCAGAATGTATTCTGAAGTGTACAGAAACATCTTGTCTGCTTGAGTACACGCAAATGCCTCCAAATTCATTGGATTGCCTCTAGCTGCCACCCTCTCTCTCTCTATGTTTGTGTGTGTGTGTGCGTGCGTGCGTGCGTGTGTGCGTTTGTCAGTGCCTCTTTCCCTCTATCTATGTGTGTCTCCCTACTCTCCACTTTCTCTGTCTGCTGTGCTGGAGTCAGTGATGAGGGCAGATGAGACAGAGGGTGTGTCTGAGGCTCCTCTGTCATTAGCCGGAGGTCAGGGCGGGGACAGGGCCTGACCCTGCACTAACGTTACAGCTACCCTCAGCAGCACACTGTACTAACGTCCCTGAACATCAGAGGTACACTTCCTCAGGGGCAGACAAAGGCTTCTACCTGACTGAACACAGCCCATTAGAGACTCTCTCTCTTTCTGTGTGTGTGTGTGTGTGTGTGTGTGTGTGTGTGTGTGTGTGTGTGTGTGTGTGTGTGTGTGTGTGCACGTGTGTGAGACAGAGCACTGTGCTCTGCTCCTGCCTGTGTATGCAGCCTCATAGCTGGAGCCAGAATGGAGCCATTCTAGATGATTCCTCAGTGGGCTGGAAGTGTGTGTCTGCTGTCTGTGAGCACACATCCATAACAATGCACTCAATAATGGCATGAGAGATCGAGAGAGGGGGGGGGGGGGGTGGGGGTGTAAGGATGAGAGAGAAACAGAGAGAGATAAAGAGAGCGGGAGGTGATTAGGTGATAGATGGGAAAAAGGAAGGTAAGAGGAAGTAAAAGATGCCTGGATATGCTGAGTAAGTTCAAGATGGAGAGAAAGGGAGAGGAGGAAAGAGAGGAGGCCCAATGACCTGCTCTTTCCAAGCAAGCACCCTGTCATTAGAAGCCCATCATAGCCGTAGGTAGGCCGATCCACAGCCTCATGTTTAAATGGATAAGAGAGGGGTAGGGAGAGAGATATAGAGGGAGAATATAAATGTCTAATGCCCCACATCAGCATTTAACCCTCATCCGGCTAATACATTCACTTTGGCCCCTGCCTGTCAGCAGCCCGGCATTGATAATCAATCTGATTCACACAACTCACTGAAACGCCACTTTATATGGATACACTAGGTATGAGGAGAGTCATCTGCATAGCAAAACTGCTGGTAGTCAGTCCGGCGTGTGTGACTTAGATGTCCTAACACTGAGAGGGTGTGACTATATAAGCTCCAGCTCTTTAATCCAGGGTGACCCTGTCATGTCTTTATAGTGGGTGACAGAAGCAGGTCATTCAGTCAATTCTGGTGTCTATTAGGCCCTACTCTAACCCTTACCCTAACACACAACCACAGGACCAAGAGCAAGACAACACTTTGTAACCACATTCCTCTATGTACAGTATAGTGAGTTCAGAGGGAGGCTAAACAAACTGAAGGCTACTAATAGGCTGGTAGGCCTATAGGCCTTGGGGTGTAAGCTAAGATTTGCCCTTTTATGCTCATCAGTAGGCCTAAGGGTAGAATTGATGAATGCAATACTGTACATGTCAGGCAGAATACAGCCTACTGCCATGTTATATAACCTTATATCAACTCTTAATACTGAAGACAGGACGAAAAAGCTTTAACCAATTTCACAGTCCTATATTCTAAGATATTATGTATGGGGGAATGGGTAGACCTAGCCGACTCAGCTTTCGGGCCCTAGGCCGACTTCAACGAATTCAACTCAACTGTTTAGTAGACTACCTTGTTGGCATAGGCCTATCAAATGATAGCTTTCATATTGGTGTCTGTTTCAATTAATGTCACATAATCCAAAGGGTAATCATACGATGTAATTACATTTTAGGCTACCCATGTCATTTCTCCGTATAGCCTAAGTAGCCTTGCGGCAAGCTTTGAACGGACTGGAGAATAAGCGTTACCGAGTGATGACAACAACAACATATTTGCTAGATGGACTAATGAACATAACCCGCAGACCCCCGTCGCGAATAGCCTTAATAACGGAATAACCGCAGGGCATGGCATCTCGCCGGAACGGACACACCCCCTTAGGCAACGGCAACCAGCAACATCGTATCGATGGGTCGCACATTAGGCTACATTACATTGCATGGCCATTGTAACTGGTTCAATTAGGTTAGATCCCAGTATGCGGCACCGTATTTCACAACATCATTAATCAAAACGCAATACATCCCGTTCACCCATGCTCCAAATATGTAGTTCATGTTGACACTTCTCTCCCTGTGTATAGTGACACCTTACAATAAAGACTACCCGTGAGCAGAACAGACAATACACAAACAACCAGACAGACAGCTCTCCAGCTCCCGACGTGCCCGTGCCCGTACCCGTGCGGCGACGCACTCATGTTTACGCTCTCCAATTTGGCCCTTGTCACCTCACCTTGTTTGACACACTTGAAGCGGACAGGGTCTTTGCAGTGTTTGATAACGGCCAGCACGTCCCGGGCGGTGAGCCCGGCCACCGGTGTGTCGTTAACCTCCAGGAGCAGTTCATCCTGGGCGAGCTTGCCGCTCTGGATGGCCGCTTTACCCTGTTTCACCTCCCCGAAGTAGGGGAACTGCCCATTCTCCGCGCCCCCCTTCAGCTCGAACCCCAGCTCCCCTTCTTTACTCCTGCTGATGACCGCTTCGTGGACTTTGTTAGTCCAGTGGTTTTTCTTCTTCAGGCTCTTGGACATCTTTGGACGAGTATCACCAAAGGGCGCCCATCAGACAGCCTATCTTCTCATCCCCGCCTGTGTGGCACAGGTCTCGGCTTCCAGCACAGCTCAGAGCGACGGCAGCTCCATCACCGTGGCACGCTAGGCGTAGTATCCGTCTGGCACGCAGCGCAGTCGGATAGGGGGCTGCAGTACAACACGGCAGAGAGAACCAGACTGTCACATATAAGCAAGACAGCAGATACTAGCGAGTGACCCGGATGTGAAGACTGGAGGAGGGGAAAGATGAATGGTTCGGATTCGGAGGGGAAGGATGGAAAGGAGGAGAAAAATTAAAGGAGGCGCAAATTAACGTTTTTTGCCCACTCCGCCAAATTGCCTGGGGCGCATACACCAGGCTGAAATTAATCAGTATGCATTTAAAGAGACAAGCATCATATACATTCATTTCATAACATCTTATTTTTCCACAGCATCAAGCCTTTTCCACCTTTTAAGACATGTGCACCCCACAGGTTTAGATTCAAGGGAAGCAGGGAAGCTGTCTCAGACAGATGCATCGGGTGATGTCTGTGTGTCTCAACTCGGCGGGATGAGCATCTTGGTCAACACTGAAGGGCAATTTATTTCCTTAGTCCAATATCCTCTCAGTTTAGGCCACTGAAAGTGTGCCTCTTCATCTCATCAGACTGCTGTACTGTGTCTTTCAATGTGGCCTGCGGCAAGAATACATCAAAAGACCTGGGGGAGAAAATGACAAGTTATAGTGATGATCCAAATTTATATTTACAATATCAACAAATAAATTGTATATATACGTGTTTGTTAATGGCCACTGTTGATTGCGAATAATATAGTTTAGGTTTCACTTGGTAAATTATAATCATTAGAAAAAATGATCTCAGTAATGGCCCAATAATTCAGGATTTCAAATCCACCTGGAGTGTGACCTAGTCATTACATAATTTCTATAATGACATGTCTAAATCCAATAGAGGATGACAAATCCTTTTGTTGTCATTACTTTTTCATAGCAGCACAGATTTACCAAGCAGCTGAAGTGAAGTTTCATTTAATATTTAACACTGTGAGTCCAGAGCTGCACCACATCTACTGAGGGTGACAATATGCATAGACTACAGCAGCTGCAACTACTATGACCAAAGTGTGTGTGTGTGTGTGTGTGTGTGTGTGTGTGTGTGTGTGTGTGTGTGTGTGTGTGTGCATGTTTGTGTGTGTGTGTGTGTGTGTGTGTGTGTGAGAGAGAGAGAGAGAGAGAGAGAGACAAATCTGTACACAAGAGACAATCTGTGAGGCAATCTGTACACAAATTGTCTTGTTCATGTCTGTTTTCCCAAAAGACAATCCTCAGCATGCAACCCATCCATACCAATGCATTTTCAAATGCATTTTCAACCTGAATAATCCAAGAATGCCACACATACAGTTCTCTCCACCATTGGGTCATGGGGTCTGGTATCAACAGAGGATTCTCATATTAAACCTAATCGGATAATCCAGACTATATGTTGATTAAAGGAAAACTGCCACATTGAAGAGACTATCAATTTAATCCAGAAATCTAAATGGATTAGGACATTACAACCAATGAGAAAATTAAGACCTTGCTTTGCTCCTAATTTGCCCCAGCAGGTGACTCACAGGACTACATTGTAGGTCTACATTTCTGATGTAAACTCAACCGATGGCTGATCCTAAAACAACTCTTCCCATAGATGTGAAGAGACTGGATGGGGGGAAAGGGAATAAAAACTCCACCTAACCTGTTGGCCATGTGAATTGCATAACGTTTTTATTGACACAATAAGATTATTTCAGATACCTTATTAAGTCACTGTGTGTGTGCGTGAGCGTGAGTGTGAGAGAGCGAAAGAGAGACTTTTTAGCTCACAAACGAAAATCTGTGAGAAAGTGAGGATATTACTTTTCTACAAAATGTTCATTCTGATGGAATGTCAACAATAGGCAACAATACAATAGCATGAGCCAGGCTGTATCCTCTGAGGGGGAATTTGGAATGGAGCTCATATAGATTCAGCTCAGTGCTTCCCTCATTGACTCTGGTCTTTATGTATTTGCTGTTAGGGGAAATGCAAACAGAGTTGTTTTCTCTGCATGGGGAGAGAAGGGAGAGGCGAGCGAGACGGGGTCACCTTCACCTTATTATTTGCTCACTCAGGATGCATCTTAACGGTGTAAAGTGTCTTCCTCCCCTCATCTCCTTCACTTCATCTACAGTATACTGATGTGAAATAGCTGGAAAGGCGAAAGCAAACTCCCACTATAACCACACCTGTGCTTTCAACTGTGATCTGTTTTCAGATCAGTGAAAAAAGGACAAGAGACAAGGAGATGAGGCCGCTCTAGACTATTCAGATGCAACCTCATTCTCCCTCAGCTCTCAGAGAGGGGATTGACTCCTAACAGTGCGGCAGTCTGTCTGTCTTTCCCAACCCTTTGTTTTTAGAATAAAGAGAAGAGATCAGAGGGGGCAGCAATTCAGTGGTTACTGGTTCACTGGGGACACCCGAGTGTTTGAGACAAAGAAAAAAACATACACACACGCATGCGCAGTATGAACTCCTCCTTTCTATCTGCAGTAGTAAACACAACATGTTAGGGTTTCTCTCTATTCTCTTGACTGGACTGTGCCTTTAAAACATATATATCCAATGGGCGCGCGCTGTATGTGTGGCATTCTTGGATTATTCAGGTTGAAAATGCATTTGACAATGCATTGGTATGGATGGGTTGCATGCTGAGGATTGTCTTTTGGGAAAACAGACATGAACAAGACAATTTGTGTACAGATTGTCTCTTGTGTACAGATTTGTCTCTCTCTCTCTCTCTCTCTCTCTCTCTCTCTCTCTCTCACACACACACACACACACACTAGTCAGTCTAATCGGCCAGTATACGTCTACCCTTTAGAATAGAGAACATGTATCAAGCACCATATCAAAACCATGCTGGTTAAAGTCATTACACAGAGGCTTCAAAGAGCTCCATTTGACAAGATATGTTGGTCTGATTGGAATCTTTATGCTCTGCCTTAGTGGTCCACTACAGCCACAGGAGTGTTTGATCATGCTCTCTCTTTCTGTCTCTCCCCCTCCCTCCCTCCCTCCCTCCTTCCCTCCTTCCCTCCTTCCCTCTCTCTCTCTCTCTCTCTCTCTCTCTCTGTCATTACCTTGGCTTTATGGAGGCTCTATATCCAGTGTGTTTGATCTCCCGGGGAGGGCTGGGGATTAGCTAAATCACTCCAGAGTTAGGTCTTATATCACAATGTCTCCTAGAATAGTGTCCTTTAAGATTAACATACCATCAGTGGGTCTGAGCAGTGATATCTTAACAGAGACTGAACAATGTCCCTGTTAAAAGCCATGTAGGCTTTTGATAAGTCTATTGGAAGGCCAGTTGGATCCATCTCATCACCACATTTCTCATGTCACAATAGTCCAGACTTTTCAAACCTGTACATACCACAGCGGTCAGTGATAAGGGGAAGTGGAAATGACTTGTGTAATCATGCTATGATCAGTTATTACAAATCACCTACGATCCACAGATCTCCAGTGTCATGGTCTCTAGGTGCAGTGTTTCTTGGTTGCCTCTAGAGGGTGATGTGGGCTAACTATTCATCTACACAGGGCCGACATCTGCCCTAATATAAAACATAAAAAACTAACTCAGCATAACTAAAACATCACCATAAACTAGAGTTTGAGATGCACATCCATGTTTGCTATCCATAAATGTAACTAACTAATTGCTTTATTGTGAGGTAATAATGTGATACATGCCACACAGGCCTTTTCAAGTGCAAATACACAACCCACTAATGTTCACATGGTCACCTGAAGAGTGATGTTGACATCAAGAGAGCCCATGATGAAAGGGGGCTTTGAGTGTGGTTTACCTGAGTGTGGTTTACCTAGCACTGTCAGGAGAACAACACTTGAATAGGTGACTATGGTAGCTCTACATGAGTAATAGAAACAACAATGTGTTTGGAGGTTCAAGCATTTGTGTCCAGGGGTTGTCTGTCAGGAATATGTATACAGTATGGATGTAATGTTCATGACATGTCGGAACTAGGATACACATCTATGTAGCCTGATTTCTCTGACATATGATGAACTCTGTCATCACCTACAAAGGAAACACCTTCAACAACAACAAATAAAAAAGCTTCCGACGTAAGACTGCAGGTCATTTACCTGGTTCACTGTCTCTGCTCCTCAATGTCCCTCAGAAGGAGATCTCTTCAATGTAAAACATCTTATGGTAACATCAGTTAACACTAGGAGAGCCTCCACGTTGGCATTCTGAACGAGTTAAAAGCACATAAATGCACAAAGCAGTATATTCAGACTGACAGGACGTGAAGGAGGCATCATTAGCAACAAATATATAAACACAAACATGCTGCATTATGGCAGAGCAAAAACAAGAAACACAGAGGCCATTGTTGTGATGAATGCCATGGTTACACCATAGCAACTCTTTTATTAGCAAAATAATGGAAATTAGTCCACCAACATCCCCATCCAATGGAAACAGACGGGTGGGGGTTAGGGGGATATGTAACCTGAAACCATTACAAATCTTATAGTCATTAACAGTGCACTTTCATCAATCCACCTCCCTTTCTATTTCAGCACTGACTTTATATCTATGGTCCTGTTGTCTGCTACAAGGCTGTTGTTGTCATCCTCTTTGCAACGTTTCTCTTCAAATTAGGATTAGGAATGTTACAGTCCTCCACAACACACACCAACTGTGTGCTCGCATTCAATAGAAACAGTTGCCTTTTTGGTCACTTTTTGGAGAAAAACAGACTGAAAGAGGATGACAAGTAGAAAGAAAAAGAGTCCCTTTGATTTATATTGTGATACACTCAAGCACACAATCACACATGCCAAATCTTTCTCTCTCTCTCTCTCACACACACACACACACAAATGCTTTTGTGCACACGCACATCAGGGCATTGACTCACAGTCATGCAGTAAAGGCATCATATCATACATGCAAAAGGCATACACACAGCTCTTACAGTTTGTCAGAGTGAGTTGGTCTATAAAGAGCGAGTTGGTCTTACTTGGTCTATTGGAACATTTCCATGGACACAAATTCAGGGGTGCCATAAGACATAGAAACAAGATCAAATGGGCTGGGGGGGGTTCAATGATAACACCTACATACATCTATTACAATTTAGCCAACAAAAACAAAACACTGCAACTAAGGCATGCAAAGGCACAAGTACCTACAAACAGAAAAAGAGATGTCCATTTCTTTCAGAAGAAAAAATAAATGCAAAAGGCCCCCCCCTTTCTTATAAAAATCTAAAATAAAAACTGACCAGTAAAACAAAAACATCTTTAAAAACAGTGAAAAACTCCAGCCATAGTGACAGTTGTACAAATATTTTACACAAACGTTTTTTCTACACGGAATCTTTAAAACCTTTAGAGATCAACATAAGTTAATAAGAGGTTAAAAGTGACATTCTCTACAAAGTGTCCATGAACCGTTCTCCTCCAGTCACAGACATCCCAAGAAAAGCCACGGTGAGCTGGCCAAGGCACTGCCTGCACAAAACAAAAGGAAAGCCCGTAAGAAAGCTGTAGACATGCCTGTGCCAAAAGTCAAGTGTAAAAGATATAGGTGTCACACCTACTTTCCTTAACTTTTTAAGGTCAAGATTCCTCATTAATTAGAGAGGACCCTAATTAATTCAGTGCCTCATAATTCAATCAGTCCTCCTGAGTGAACCACTGATCTACATATACCTAGTTCAGTCTATCTTTATCCTAGAAGTCTTTTCACAACAAATGAGTCTTTACCCTAGAAGAGGCCGCAGTCCTTCAGGTTGTTCTTGATGATGACATCGGTGACGGCGTCGAAGACAAACTGCACGTTCTTGGTGTCGGTGGCGCAGGTGAAGTGGGTGTAGATCTCCTTAGTGTCCTTCCGCTTATTCAGGTCCTCAAACTGACACTGGATATACGCCGCTGCCTCCTCATACGTGTTAGAGCCTGGGATTGGGGGGGGGGGGGGGGGAGGAGGGGCGAGAGAGAGGGAGAGAGAGAGGGAGAGAAGTGTTATAAATGGAGAGAAAGAGCGAGGGAGACGGTTAGGGTTTAGGCTACAGAGAGCCATCTGCTATTCTAAGGGTATCTTTGGTGACTTTCGGCACTATGACCTTCACCAACACGCATATATGCATGTGCGTCATTGCTAATCTGCATATGCATGTGTATGGGTAGGCCTCTGTCTTACCCGCATACTCTGGGTAGCAGATGGTGAGAGGGCTCTTCTTGATCTTCTCCTCAAACAGGTCCTTCTTGTTGAGGAAGAGGATGATGGAGGTGTCTGTGAACCACTTATTGTTGCAGATGGAGTCAAACAGCTTCATGCTCTCATGCATTCGGTTCTGAGGGAGAGACGGACCGTTATAATGTCAACAAGGGAAGCTAAATTGGTTGTGGTTATCCGTCAGGAAAGTGGCTTCTTCAAAAGAGTAAAACACATACACACAGACGACTCGCAAAACAAATGACAGTTGCATTGATATGAGGCAGCTCGCCGAAATCATACTGTTCTTGATCCAATAGGTGCCAATCACGGGAAAACGGGCAATAATAGGAAGGGTGAGTGAGTGATAAGGAGATGAGGATGGGTGAGCTTAACGAGAGAGAAGAATGAACAAGGTTCAGGATGAACCAGGGATGGGAGAGATAAAGGAGAAGAAGAAGAAGAAGAAGAAAGGGGCCACGGGAGCCTGAAGCTGTTGGGAGGTTCTCACCATCTCCTCGTCCTCAGCCAGCACCAGGTCATAGTCACTTAGAGCCACACAGAAGATGATGGCCGTGACGCCCTCGAAGCAGTGGATCCACTTCTTCCTCTCAGACCTCTGTCCACCGACATCAAACATCCTGTCGAAGAAATAACACACACATTCAGAACACGCACACCAAAAAAAAAAAATGTGGATGGTCCTCAGGGGCTCAAATGGTAGAGCATGGCAGTAGCAGCGCAACGGTTGGGGGGTTGGTTCCCACTAGGACCATATAGAGAAACAAAATGGATGCATTCACTGTACTTTTCATTTTTGGATAAAAGCATCAGCTAAATGGCATATATTCTGATATTTAAAAAAAACACACACACTATAAAACTCACCTAAAGACAGATTTCTACATTACACTGTTCTACTCCAACGCTGCAGATGAAAGGGCACTGACTGAACTGTAGTAGCCCCTCGGGGGGGTCATTATGAGAGTGACTCAGACACAGTGGGTGGTTGTAGAATAGTTATTAGCGCAAATGGCAAATTTCAACAGTCCTTTCTAGCTCTTAAATTCACTTTTTTCTCTCTCTCCAATCGGCATAGAGGCGTATCAACATTAAAAACATGAATCATTCAAGTTATATCCCATTCTGAACACTGCAAGTATCCACGCTCACTTGAAATGCAGGTCCTTGAAGGTGAAGTGCGTCTCTACTATGCCAGTGGTTTTGACCCTGGTCCTCAGCACGTCCTGCTGGGTGGGCACGTATGCGCCGTGGGCTATCCTGTCTAGGTCATTCAGATAGCTGAGGAGAGACGGAGGGAGGGAGGGAGGGAGAGAGACAGAGGGCACCACTGTGAGCGTCTGTATTACGTAGCAGTTTTATGCGAAGGATTCAAGAGTATGTGGGTCATTTCATAAATAAGGGTGCCAGTGAGGATTTCTTGTAGACAACTTTGGAGTCCTGTTAACATGTAAGTGGTGATGATCAGACCATTTACTTCGTGAAATTACCTCAAGGTATAAAGTGGGAACATAGCAACATCGAAGTAAATTAATGCATTGATTTGGAAACCGTTGTTTAGTCCTTTCTTATGCTTGGTTGTCTTCACAGATTTGGCAAAAAATCGTGTGACATAACATGATACATCTCCTTCCTGTAGATGTATGGCAGTATTATACTTCTTTATAATGTTCAGCAGTAAACAATTGAATGACACCTTATTCTTGAACCCTGTAATAATCCTGGACCTTGCTCTTTGGATGCATCACTCGGTGCGTGTCTCACAGAATTACACCTCACTGTGGAACATTTCTCCTCATGCAACACAGTGAGAAGAGTTTATGATCACACAAATAAAAACAACTCTTTGCAGGACCTAATGCTTCACCACCAATACTTGATATATACTTTTAAGAAATCTGAGTTGTCATAATTGTTATTCGTAAGCAATTAGGCCTAACGTTATTTGGATGTACAGTTGGTGTACAGCACTTTTGTTACTCCAGGACATTTTCACCGGTCATCAAGTAATTCAGGTGAGGGTTTTATGAATGAAAATCTCTACAAAGAAGGCTTGAGTGCCCTACACGATGCAACAGCAGGGACAGTGAGGGACTGAGACTTTCTGTCCCTGCAGGGAGTCTAGAGTCCTGAGGTAAGGTGATCCTGTCAACAATTGTTTTCTGTTTGCTTCAAGGCAAAGTATTGAATTGTTACATTTAACTAAGATCCTCAAGTTCAGGAGGTTCAAGAGCGCAAATCGCATATCCAGGCAACAGGCCCTGGCACATTGAAAACGCTTATGGTCCCATTTTGCCCATCGTCTTGTTAGTAGCAGAAGCAGATGTGTTTGTTACTCAATATGCTGTGGAGTCGCTCCCGATATGTGTGTATATATATATATATATATATGGTGTGTGTTTGTGTGTTACTCACTATGCTGCAGAGTCATTGAGCTGGTACTCTCGGGAGCGGCCGAAACAGGCCTGCACCCCTCCGTCCTTCCACAGACGCTGGATGACCCCGGCCAGCTCTCCCGTCATGAAGCCCTCCTCCGCAGAGCCCGCCAGCACAAACAGCTGCCGAGCATCATCCTGAGAGACACATACAGCCATTACATTCACCGTCAAACTAGGGCTCACTCCCACGGGGAAGACACACAGGCATACTCTGCATCGCCTGGTCAAGCAGTCAAAGATCATTGTTTTCAATATGACGTGTTACAGACCCTCTGGAGGGCTAGGTGGAGTTTCCAACAGGGTGTCATTATCTGTCCATCTGTCTCAGATGGAGGAGGTGGTATGAAATAGCTGTCTACTGTAGGTCCAGAAGTGAAGGGTTGGGCCGGGACTTTTCCTAACCTCTTGTATAACCCCAATCCAAGTCCCAGTGTCCCCTACAGTCCATTTTTGACCCCTGTCCTTTTAACCACAATGACTTCCCACAGAAGTTGCCCTTAGGAACAGATCTGAGAACAGCTTTCCCTTCCCAAACCCGGATCTTAACTGTTTGGTTTGGAAACTAAAAACGCAGCCTAGATCAGTGCCTAGGGGGGTAAACTTCCTCCTACGCCACTCACCGCACGGGCTGCGTCAGTGAAGTCGATCTTAAGGCGTCCCATGGCTCTGATGATCGCGATGATGGACTGGATGGTGTTGCTGTAGACCACAGCCTTGTACTGCTTACACTCCTCCTCTGAATACCCCGCCTCATGGATGATCCTGACAGGGAGGGCAGGGGGAGGAAAAAGAGGAGAGATCATGAGCAATTTCATTTGTGCTAAAGATGATCAATTGTGCAAAAAAATAAAAGGGAGCAGGAGTAACATACTTCATCTGTTTCACAATTGTACTCTTCCCCGACTCCCCAGCACCTGAGGGGGAGAGAAGAGAAATGAGGACACAGTTAGTTAATGATACAATAAAGGTCCAGCATGTAGATTTGAGCTTTTAAATGGTGCCAAATGGCCATGAAAAGGCAATCAAGGAGATGGCATGATAAAGAACGTTTATTGGAAAGCTCTGTTTTGGTTGAGACTAGGGGCACTTTCTAAAATTGGTGTCTTGGCTGAGCACCTGCCTGTACAATTTGCACATTCTGTGAATATGCACACATTTGCTGCTATTAGAAAACATAGCATATTATATAGTACATTTTCACCAAAGAGGTCAGCAACACACAAATCTACATGCAACCCTTAACAAAATGTTGCCATCCAACAACAAGCTAGTAAAATGTGGCTAAACATGTCTACAAATATGACACCAGGCTTCTCCCCAAAGAATGTAAGAGTGGCGCTGTGCCAGGATGTGAACTTTTCAGCGCCACCATGTAAACATTACAAGGAAACTATCCTTGATCGCCAATGACATCGTTGTTAAAAACAAAAGTTAAAGCGTTCCTCTGTGAATTCAGCAATAAAAAGGTGTAATTTTTTTATGCATTTTGACATGAGTGAGTGAGTCGGGTTTTGATACCAATATCCAGCGCCACGCTGTTCAAAAATCCTGGGGAAAACCCTGGACACTATGCTTTAACGAAGGAATCTTGTTCTGAAACTCGTCAGCATCTTTGAAGGGATCAAGTTGCCGTTCAGAACCTCTTTTCTTGCCACGCCTACAAACATTGTTGACTTGCTCCCTGAAGTGGGCTACTACCAGTGTCACCAACTGAAGTGGGCTACTACCAGTGTCACCAACTAGAGATCCAGAAGGCAACGAATTGTGGCATGAGAACTCAATTGCAGTTTAAAGGCTGAATGTACGCAGCGCTTACAGTAATGCAGTGGGTAACACTGTCTGATCTGTTCTGACTGCAGAGTTAGCCAGGCCTTAGTCTAATTGGATTAATCAACTGGATCCTTCCACCAATGAGATTATACAGCTACAGCGTGCCAAAGTTAGCAAGCAACCCACTTTAACAACCTCAGACGAACTGGCTGTGCACAGTTCATCACTGTGTCCCAATGATCTATGGTGAGTGTGGTCCAATCAATAACGTTAATGCACCAACAATACAATCTCTACTTAGATTTTACACTATTATTATTTTTGTAACTAAGAGAGACACAACCAAAATATACCATATAATACAACCAAGCACAAGCTGAGCTTGAGGCTATGTGTCTAATGCTCCCTCTGCGGCATTGACGTGTTTACACCTGAGCACACAGCATTTTAATTACCAGCTCTTTGATGAGGCCTCTACCTCCCTGGAGCGAGGACTGTTCTCAAACTCACCGTCCCAAATGTCAAACAAACAGACAGACAAACACACAAATGCGCTACCTTGATATGAGGGGCAACATATGATGATGGACACAGTGAGACTATCAGGTTCTCACACAAACCCTCAGTAAAAGCATGTCACACAGGGTCAGATGGGCAAAATACACAAGTGCTGACTGGTATTCCCCCTGAGCATCTGTGAAACAGAGACATCTCCTATGAGCACCATGAACAGCGAGTACTCATTCACAACACACTGCTCTACTAAAACACACCATACCCTTCTCTCTCTCTCTAACATACACACAGGGTGCAATCTGTGAGTGTCAATCCTCCCACTCAAAACACTCATTTGAAGATTATTTAATCTGACTAATATTGCATTAATGTTGACACCCCAAGCACAATCCCAAGTAGAGGAAATGAGTGAGTTTATGAGTCACTGCTACACACGAGATTCCACAATTTAATACATTGTGACCAAAGAATAGGAAGTAGAGGTTCAGGTGTGGGAGACGTGTTCTATTGAAGACATGATTCATCGTAGAATTCAAATGTAAAATTCCTCTCTCCTGTGTTCCATCGTTAAGACGCTCCCCGCCAGATAGCCAAATCCACCCCCCCCCCTATGCAGGTACAAGCGTGGGGATGGGGGGAAAGCCATAAATATTCAAATAAGGCTCATCTCAAATGATGCATACACATCCTCATATTGCTGCAAGTGAGTTGGGAGCAGCCACACAGTCTCTCACCACATGATGTCACGTATCAGTCCAACCCAAAAAGGCACGTTCACAGGGAGAGTCTAGTTTTCCTTCATGACCGCACACCCACACAAATCATGTGTGCAATCTGTGCAGGGCAATTCATGAGCGCAATGGATGTGTAGGAGAGGAGTAATAAAATGAGAAAAAGGAAAGAAAGGAATGCTGTTCAAGCACTGACAGAAGTCTGTCAAAAGTGCCTAAATGTTTTCCTTTTCTTATTCAAAATGCATGGGTGAATAACCGCATAGCTCAGCAACAGCGAGCGAGTCAGGTGGAGCAGACGTTTCTGTGTCACCACACTACTCAGCCTTCTCCACTCAAGTCCTAGAGAGCACTGTGTCTGTGCCAGCTCTTAGGGGTGTGACTCCAATGGCTATGGCCCCCAAGCCTGAGAGCCAGGTGAGCTTGGTTCTTCGTGCCCCAGTTGCGTTTGTTTAGCCCGCTGTTGCCCACACTGGTGGTAAGGTGAGCCAGGCTGTCTGCGTTGCTAAGCAACCGCCAATCAAGCACCACCTGAGATACAGGTAACCCCAACAGAGTAAGGTATAGTTCTTCAAGACCATCCAAATGAATGAAAAGGATACAGAAAAAAAGCATGTGAAATTCAATGTATGTATCTAAGTGAGTGACAGATTTAATAAGGAAGCCTCACTCCTCACGCAGTTTCAAGAGACCGATCTGTATCAGGAAAAATAAGAAAATCATCCAGAACGCAAAACAAAACACAGCCTTTGCCTAATCAAAATCTAGTTATGGAAGTGCCATCACCATGCACGACTTCACACCTCTTCTTGATTACCAATGGAAATTTTCAGGGAAACTGGGTTAGGAGGCAGAATGTTTGCATGTAAACACACCACAGCACTCTGGACTGAGGGTTTGGCTTTCAAACACTGACAGAGGTAGAAAGAAACTATCCTCTACTTTATCTGCAGACATTTTGTTTACAGATAAATAAATTAACTTGTTATAAATGACAGACACTTCACACAAGAAAAGGAACCCGCTAAGATCTCGACTAATGTTTTGAAACATTGCCATTTCAGAGGTGAACACTTCATTGAGGCAAAGCCTTCTCATTCAAGTCTCTATATCGGCCAAGACAATGGCGAAGTGAGTGTGGAGCTGTTAAATAGCCATTACCATTTTCCAGCAAGATACAGAAACAGGGATCGGGTTGTAGACAAGAGAACGCACAGCCAAACTTGAGACCCCTTTCTTGCTTTGTTCCCATTTAATAATTTTAGTGGGTAGTCCCGTCCTGTAGCTAGGAATCTACCACCAAAGTACCTAACACTGAGTCTCATTAGCCATGATACCTGCTAGATATGGAGTAGCTAGCAGTTTTAGGAGTGGGGCTAATAAGGTTGAGTAATTAGCAGAGCTGCATGGGCCGTAGCTAAAGCTAGCTAATTAAGTTAACTGGGGTCAGTCTAAATGCTGGAATGATATGGAACGTTCCTGTTCCATGGAATGTCCTTACACACAAAGAAAGTTATAAATAATTAAATATTATAAATAATTTGTTTTCAGCTCATCAACGAATGTGAAATGTACATTAACAAATACATAGATACACGTGAGCTGACATTTGTAAACATATCAAACTAGCTACAACGTTCCATGGAACATATTCACTCCAGGGATTAGTCAGACGGTTAGCTAGTTAGCTGCTAAATTAGCTACTGCGGCCAGGCAACTGGGCTTCGTTCATTTCTATTTTATTAGACGCCAGTGAAGTGGCCGGCCACTGTCTTCAGATACTAATCAACATCAAATTGATTACGTAACGCCTTATTGTGTAAGTGATTAGCTAGCTAATTAGGGAGACAACCAAATGTACAGGTGGTAGCTAGCTTGCCATCTGGCTAATACATTAGCTTGCCGCGGTAGCTAACTTTTCATTCAACCGTTCGTTCGACACCGATCTCTCACCGAGAAGAAGCAGCTTGACCTCCCGTGCGGCTTTCTCCCCATCATCCCGTAAATTCCTGTCGATCATTTTACTGCGCTCCTGCGCCGCCTTGTCATCCGTGCTCAGAGTACACCCCATCTTCAATCCCCGAAAAGGTGTAAAAGTTAGATAGAATGTACACAATGCAAAACCATGCACAAGCTAAAGGAGGGAGCCTCCCCCGGAGAGATTCAAACACGCCCTTGTATCGCACTCAAGCTGAAGCTCGCTAAACAAATTGTTCCACAGCAATACTTCTAAATTATTTAACTTTAAACAAGCTTTGAGTCTTGGTTACTAGCTATTTCTGTTATATGCCGATTATGGGGTGCTCAAAAGGAACAATTTCCCCTGTGTCATTCGGATTCAAAAAGAGCAACGGTTGAACAGCGTTTCCATTTGGCGTTTCTTCCCCGTTTAGCTGTTGAATAGGTTGTTTCCTGTTCTTCACATACCCGAGGTGTGCGCATGCGTGCGTGCTCCAATCGAGCCGAATATCTCTTTCCACCAATGTTTATTCTGTCTGGAAACAAACTGGTGCTACATATTCCCATTGTTTTGAGATGATGCGTTGAGCCCTTGAGATAAGGGCAAAGGTTTTCACCGGTGAGGTGCACATATGACGGGCTCGAAAGTCAGTGGGATGCAACTGCAACTTGCCAGTTTGCATGGCTCTAAAATACAGGATCATGCCCCGATGGAAATGCCCCTACAAGTCATTATGCCCCATGTACATTGTAATTTCAGTTTTGATAATGCATAAAATCAATTATGTTGTTAATTTGTGATCATTATAATTTCTAGACAACATCAAACGCATTGAGGTATCCTATGGAGAGGGTGCATACTGTCTAAATTGGATTACAGAGAATTAACAGACTCAGACACTAATGGAGATTAGGTATTGAGATAATCACTGCCTAACTGATGTTTGTTTGTTTGATGGGCTACTGTGGGAAGATGTCATTTGGGAATGTTTTTTTTTATAGATCAAAAGACTTTATAAAAAAAAACCTGTGAAATAGAAGTAAAACAATTAAAACAATACAAAATATATATTGTGTTGTCAGGATTGTATTGGTCCAAGGAGTTGTCTGACTCTCCACTGTGTTTGTGAGTAGATTTGAGAAGAGTGTTTGTGAGTAGATTTGAATTCATATTTCATCTATGCTGTCATGGTTAATGCTAGAGTTTACAAGCTAGAATGTATTTGCATTGTGAGCTGCTGCCACAATAATAAGCAGAGTTGTGTACACAGTGCTTTGCACAGATCAAGATGCTGTTCTTGGGTGTTGGGTCAATGGATACATTTCGGTTTATCACTAATCTAATCATAGTATACAGACATCACTTATCCACTGTATACAGATACAGTTATCAGTATGACATGATCAGACTGCTATCTTTATTGAATTTGTTGAATTCTGTGTAAAAACCCTCACAGAACACAACAGCAACACACAACACACACACACACACACACACACACACACACACACACACACACACACACACATACACAGATCAAATGGAGTTTTTAATAATAACTATACTGGGATTTGTGTTTCACTGACCAGACTGAGAGGGATCACCCCAAATTAATGATCATCAGAGTAATCTCTTATATCTCAAGTCTCAAATGGAGCTGTGTCCACATTGCACATCTGATCTGTATATCTTTAGTCCATCTAACTAGATGGATTAAGGTTGTGCCGCTCTTTCCCATTTACTTTGAATCAAGGCCAGATGTTTCTTAATATGGAGGGACCTACACGAGAGATTGAGTGGAACAGACTCACTCAGCTTATCTTCATTAACTGTTGACAACTTCTCATTAGAATTTGACAAACTTTGAGGTTGACTAACCCTTTAAATCAGAGATGGGAGGCTGATGAAGTCGACTGGAGTGCTGTAGCTATTACATGACAGTCATGACCCTGGTTGGTTCTTTCACTCTAACCACATCCAGGAGGATTAGACATTCAAATTAGTGGGTTCTGGGGGGCGGTCTGGTCTGAGAGCCAGAGAGAGTCATAGAGTCTCCGGCTCAGCCATAGAGCCTCAGTAGGTTGGTTTGTGGACAGGCCAATAAAAATAAATTCATAGAAAACAAAAGGTAATGACAATTGAGACATATTGAGTGTACCACTTTGAGGATTGTACAATGAATTGATACTGACTCCTCCCTGAATTCCATGCTTCTCCCAATGCTCAACATAAAACACATATAATATTGATTTTAGCACAACATCGGTCCTATTTGTTTCATATCCATGGTCTCTGACGCACTATAACCACAATTGCAATTCCTAAATTAAAGCATTTGGAGATATGGCCATAATTCACCTCCCTGCTTTACATGGCATTTCCATTTCAGATGGGGCCTGCATGCAAACCTGTGGCATCAGTTTTCCAATCCACTCATAGAGAGAGATTTTCCTAAGCAACCACACTAAGTAAGAGTGCATAAAGAAGGTCAGCAGGCTTCAATACAGGGGGCTTACAAACAAACACAAGATAATATGCTCTTTCTCTGTTGTCTCATTTGCACTTATCTAAGCAGAGATGTTGAGATATAAAATACAGACTTTGCCTTTTGCTAGATGTATTCAATTTGAAAATAGCAGATGGTCATTTTCAAAGGGTGCAAAAAGAGAGTTTTACAGGCACCATATTCACAACCCTGTCACTACTAAACACCAAGCGTTGCTATGTCTTCCTTCAGAATTAAGTGATAGCATCCTCAGTATGTGTGAAGTGAATAGAGACTTTAAATGAGTGCCTTGTTAGCACTGTGATGCTCATTAAGCACCTTAGAGAACAGGGCTGCTGTGTGGGACTGATGAGTTTGTGTGTGTGTGTGTGTGTGTGTGTGTGTGTGTGTGTGTCTGTGTGTGTGTGTGTGTGTGTGTGTGTGTGTGTGTGTGCGTGCGTGCGTGCGTGTGCGTGCGTGTGTGTGTGTGTGTGTGTGTGCGTCATTCATAAGGCCCCCATGAGGAAGAGAGCCACGCACTCAGCTCCTAAGCTTATTTAATTTGTTTCAGAGATCCTTAGGGTTATGGACAGACCGATACAGAGGGGACAGCAAGCCTTGCATGGACCATACACAGGGGACATCAAGCCAAAACAGCAGCATCTCTTACCTGTGTCAGATTAAGCTGCTAGCATCACATGTTGTTTTGTTTACGCTTATCAACATCTCCTCCTCCTCCTTGACATGGTGCAGCTACCTATTCTCCCTCTCACTGTCTCTCCTCTCCTCTCCTCTGCAACACTCCCTTTGGTCTCTATCACTTACTCTCTAATGCAGGTTTTTGTTCCAGCCCAGCATTAAACAAGTGTCAGTGATGGGCTGGAGCATAATCCTGCACACATCGCGGACCTCCATGACCAGGCCTACTATACAGTAATACAACAACATCAAGTCATTTGGTTCACACTTCCCGTAGGGTATCGTTAGTGTAGAAGGTTTTACTTGCATGATCGTGGTATGGTGAGTGAGGAGACACTGACACCCTGTGGTAGGTGTTATTTTTTTTCTGACATGCACAACACAGCATACTTGTGGCCAGTGGCCTAGTACAGGATAATTCTGGCAAGTGAAGTTGGGTCTCAAGGGGTTGGATGGTCCTGTCTTGGATCTTGTGTCTCCAGTCTAGACTCAACATCTGCTATAATCAAACACTGGTTGTCATCTCTGTCATAGATAGCAGTCCTTATGTGGCTACTGATAATACAACTCCACTTGATGGCAGTAGAGCAAAACAATTGCGATGGAGGACTGAGGCTGGAAGTATGGGGCTAGCCAGAGCCCTGCCAGTTACATGGACACGTAACTTTTTGCATAACACATTGTCGTAAAATTTTGCATGAAAACACAGTACCTGTGAAAATTCCTTCATCTAATTTCAGGTTTTCAAACTAGATTACCAGTTGATGAAGCAGAGAGTGGTCGACATATATATATGCTGCTATATGGTAGCTGTTATGTAGAAGCCTCTTGTTATGTGTGGCCCCTATGCATTCAAACAGCTGCTCTAGATCTTATAGAGTGACCTCATTTCCCAGGCACCTTGGGGCCTTTCTCTATATGATGAAGAGGAGAGCCCTTCATTGTTCACTGGTCTTTCATTCCTTATGTACAGATTAGTGAACAACCATCTTTCATGGGCTGAGTGTCATGGTGGCCTTCCTATTAGAGAGAGTGTGTGCGTGCGTGCGTGCAGCTATTATTATTCTTGGAAGATTATCATATTATTGTTCATGCTCCTTCCAGGCACTATGCCATTAACATTGCATGTGTCCTTTTTTTTCACCTCTGAGTAGACATTCATTTCTCCATGAATGTGCACACAACACTTTTTCTGAATGATGGGGGGAGTATGTAAGTCCATTGAGAAATATTAGCAGATGGAGCTAGAGGGCTAGCGCTATAGGAATAGGATTGGAGCTAGGCTTAGGGTTGGAGTTAGGGTTGGAGCTACTGTAGGGTTAGGGTTGGGGTTAGGGTTAAGGCTGGAGCTAGGCCTTAGATTGGAGTTAGGGTTAGGGTTAGGGTTGGAGCTACTGTAGGGTTAGGGTTAAGGCTGGAGTTAGGCTTAGGATATAAGCCTAAACATAAAAAACAAAACAAATAATGCATGTAATTAAAATGTACATTCTCAACTTCATATTTTTACTGTGGACCTAGTGCTACATTAATCACTAGAACAGTAAATTCTGACTGCATACAGATGCACCTGAGGCACCTTTAAAGTAGGCTGCCTTACCCTTCTCAAAAAATATTATGACTAACAGAGGCTATCATATACCACTATACTGCTGTAATTGTATTTAAACTACTTCCTTATAACTTTATACTTCCAATGACTTGTAATGATCTCATCACTCTGTCTAAAATACCAATCACTTATGCTAATCAGGTTTCAATTACATTGCCCCCTTCAAACATCTCTTCTCATATTACACTTCACTTTATTATTCAGCAGTCATTTACCTCCAGTGCAAGGGCCTTGTTGTTCACTCTACATTACATATGACGTGTGAATTTGGTGCTTAATAATAACAATTGATAGCAAACAAACATAATGGAATACAGATGTTTCATATCAAACAGAAAGCAGCAGATATGTGACCATACAGTAGTCAGAGAGACCAGCATGGACACTCCAAACTGTAACAGTATGTAATGGCACCTAGTGCAACAATTCTACACTCTACAATTCTACATAATGGTTGTCCTCCTGGTACAAAGACCAATTTATCCAAATCATACATACAATACATTCTGATGGAATTACTAAACAAGTCCATATGCCTAAATAGTCTAACGTTACCATGATTCAGGTTAAGAAAAAGGTGAGAATAACATTCTAATCCCAAATCATGTTTAAGTGCCTGGCATAGGCCTCTTAGACCACAAGTCCCCTCTTGTAGGCTACACGTAATTGATTCAGTGGATAGGCCGTTATTCTCTCTGGTAATTCCATCAGTGTAAGGTCATCCTCATACTGGGGCAGTGTATGTCACGAGTGGTGAAGGTCAAGACGACAGAGTCTTAAAGGTTAACGTCCTGCAGCTACAGAATAACTATGGAGATGAGGGTCTCTTTCTCTCACTGTGCTCATTGGGAAAAGAAAACGATGTTTTCTGATGTCCTCTCTTTGTATATTTCATGTTGTTGGTAAATGTTCATTTGATCCTCTTCATATTATCCATGTGGTGATAAAAGTGATTCATCACTAGACTACACCGAATATATTAGTTGGGTTCACATAAATGCCATAACAAGCTATATAACAACGATGACGTTTGTAGCCCATGAAGTTTGTCGTAGAGTGGTATTTAGTAAACCGGTGAGATTTTACCCTGTATATGGCACCAGGGACACAATGGAATTCCATGTTTGACTTGACTGCTAGTGAATACAAATTACACAACACACATACTCGGATTCTCAAGCACCAGTCGGGTCTCTGTTTGTCGGTGCCATTGATTAAGTCTTGGCCAACACAGCGAAAGCCTGCATGCTATTTACCGACGCGAGTCCCGAGCGCTCTCCATGGTTCTGAAACAAATAAAAAGTGTAATTCACGCGCCCTTAAGAATGCGTTCGACAATTAATTCTGAAGTCTTAAAGGGCATTTATGTTGTTAAGAAATATGTTCCACCTTTAATAAATCTGTATAAATAAATGCCGTTTCTCTCTCTCTCTCTCTCTCTCTCTCTCTCTCTCCCTCCCTCCCTCCCTCCCTCTCTCTCTCTCTCTCTCTCTCTCTCTCTCTCTCTCTCTCTCTCTCTCTCTCTCTCACTCACTCACTCACTCACACACGAAACGGCAAGTTACCACAAAGACTTTCAGCCTAAAGGAGAGCCCTACATCCACATCACAGTTCTGATACTCCTCGAACGACACTTTTCGAATCTCTGAGAGTAGGATGGACGGAACCAGTTGTACCCACCCTATTCTTAGCCCTCCGGGTCGAAGGTAAGTGCACAACAAAGTACTCGTTTAACTTTTAGATATTAAAATACAGTAATCCAAAAATATTGGTATGACACCAACGGGAATGAAGGTGTGTGTCATACACGTGACTGAACGCCTGCATGCAATGTTGTTTTATTTGGCATCTGTGTGTCGTGTTCTGTAGGTTATAGCCACAGTTCTTAGATTATCGGACACTATGGCTATCTCTCCTTCTCTTTGAGAAGAATCCACCTTCTATTGCGGTTAGAACAAATGTGTTTCTGTAGGCCCTACTACTAGAAATGTAAACTTTGGCGTTTACAGAATTTGTAAAACCTCATGCACAAATCACGACAGTTCATTCAATGCCTGTAGTCTGGTTTTTACTGATGGTTCACTGATGTTCAATGCAGGGCGTCACTGTATGCTCCCATTGTATATGTATCATTGTGGCTTTTCTACACCATCCCCGAGGCGCACATATTCATGTTACTATGTCCAACCTTTCCCTCCTCTTCCATTACCCTCTAATGGTTTAATGGGTAATGTGTCAAGCGAGGATAAAATTATTCTATTGTGCAAATCCCCTACAGTTCCCTGGTAACTAGAGATATTGTTGTTGATATCACTTAGCATATCTGTTAATTGTCTGAGAAATCTCTGGCTTTATTTAAAGAAGAAAACATTTATTCCATTTAGGCTAGTTTAAATCTCTGACTGACAAATGTTATGTTTGAGACTGTTCTCATCCACTCTCCATCACCAGAGTATAACCTTGGATTCCCATTCTCTTGTCCTACTACTCCCCAGGAATATCCCCTGACGTGCTGTGTGTGTATGCTTGTTTTAGAGGGAAATTAGATTTCATACAGACTCCTCCCTGAAAATTGTACATCCTAGATCTGATTATGTTTCCTAATCTTCTCCCATTAATTCTCCTACTCCTCCCCAGGGTGTCCTGTCTCTGTCTGTGGTACTGTAGTCTCCTCTCCACTTTGCTCTGCCTTCCTCTCTCCCCTTTTCTCCCTCTCTAATCTACCCCTCCTCCTCCTCTCCATCCCTCTCTTTTACCCTCTCCTATTTCATGTATGCTCTCAGGTCAGGGTGTGGTGCTCCAGCCTATGTGGTGTAAGCAGGTTGTTTCTGGCTCTCCTGTTGCTCTTTGAGGCCAAAGGCTGGGTAGCATGTTTCTCCCCTCTCCATGGCATTCCTACGCCGCAGAGCACAGGTGGATGTGAAATGTCCCACTCCTCTGAGTGTAGGGCAGACTTCCCAGAGATCATGACAACAAGTAGTACATTTACCTACATTTACTGAGTCTTACATTGAGTTGTTCATTTGTGGAGACCTGTACAGAGAGAAGCTAAAAAACATGACATGCTCTTAATAGACAGATGAGAAGATGAATTGGTCTTTAAAACAAGCTCTCTGTGTCTCTGTCTGTCTGTCTGTCTGTCTGTCTGTCTGTCTGTCTGTCTGTCTCTCTCTCTCTCTTTTTCTCTCTCTCTCTCACCCAATGTTTCACCCAACACACTGTGTGGGAGTGCTCCAGTCTTTTTTTCTAACACTGTGAGACAGAATGTAACAGCAAACAGTGTCCTGCTAAGAGTCCCAGTCAGAAGGGAACTGTCCCAAAACAATACAAACAACCAGACGGTGCCGTATAACCAGAACATCTGTTGCAGTGAGCAGCTGTTGAATCAGATTATGCTACATTAGTGGGTCTGCCGTAGAAATCCTGTTTACCGCTGCCTCCAGTTGCTATGCATAACAATTAGCTAGGGCTGTAATGGAGGGGTTATTGGAGCTAATGAAGCGAGAGATGGTGAGTACTGAGCAGAGCAACGATGCCCTGTCTGACCTCCTCAGCCCCATCACAGATTCAGACAGAGATAGGAAGGTGCAAAGGCAGCTAATTGGACAGCTCATTAATGTTGCCCAGTCCCCCTGCGTTAGCCCTAATTTACCGCCTCAGATGAAACAGCTACAGAGAGTAGCTAATGAATGAGAGAGAGGGACAGCAGGTCACAGATTAACATTGTTTTTGTGTGTGTGTGTGTGTGCGTGTGTGTGTGTGTGTGTGCGTGTGTGTGCGTGTGTGCGCGTGCGCGTGTGTGTGTGTGAGTGTGTGTTTGTAAAAAGTTTCCCCCATAACAACCTCCTCCCCATGCATATACTATACACACAAACATACACATCTTCAGCAGATTAGGCTTCACTCCTGCTCTGAGTGTCATTACCACCTAAAGGGCCAGAATGGCTTTGTGAGGGGTAAGAGACTGAGTTAACCATGCTGTAATGATGTTTCAAATTGTCTGAAAGATCAGGAAGGAAGTTTCTCTCAGGTATGATATTATCGTGTAGCCTAATGGAGCTGCTTATGGGGCTTTAGCAGCATATAATGATCTTCAAAATCTTCCCTGAGCGTCTTTCCATTGATTTTCTAATCAGAATCGATCAATTGATCATATTTCTCTCTGAGTAGTGTTTCTGTTGTTGGTGCCTCTTAGTCTAACCATCCCTTAACTCCAACAATAATGGTCCATCCATCTGCCAAATATGGTTGTGAGGTTGTCTGTGTTTGTCACAGGATATTAGTCTAGAAATAGAGCTGTTTACTTTGTTACTGTCAGGTAGGAGATGGTTGTTGAGCTCAACCAGCTAAGCAGAGTTCAATGAGCATGCTACAGGTGTGTGAGAAAACAAAGCATATAGTCCATGTCCGAACGTTCATCCTGCCTACTGTTTTACATACATACTAACCATACTACACAGTATTTATAGGCTACTGTTTCCTCAAATGTATTCAGTAAGCGACATATTTCAACATACTACACCTCATTCATATTAAGAAATCTGTAGCTCAACCATGTTGTTCATGGTCATTGGTTACATTTAGTTACAGCCTGCCCCCCTTACCTGCTTCATTGAATTGTGGGACTAAAATCGGAAAAGACTTCCTGAATAGCAGTGTTGGGAAAGCTACTCTGAAAATGTATTTAACTAGATAACCAATTACTTTGCAAAGAAAGAAGGTGAACGACACTAAAGGGAAATTAGAGTTCAAGTGCATAACAATACATGGCAAAAAAGTAATTAACCACTGGAAAAATGACTAGGATTTGAATTGAGGTTAACTACCAGCAAGCTACTGCAAGATGCAGTTAAACTGATAGTTGAACTACACTCACCGGCCACTTTATTAGGTACACCTTGCTAGTACCAGGTTGGACCCCCTTTTGCCTTCAGAACTGCCTTAATTCTTTGTGGCATAGATTCAACAAGGTGCTGGAAACATTCCTCAGAGATTTTCGTCCATATTGACATGATAGCATCATTGCTGCAGATGTCGGCTGCACATCCACAATGCGAATCTCCCGTATCTCCCGTTCCACCACATCCCAATCACATCTATTGGATTGAGATCTGGTGACTGTGGAGGCCATTGGAGTACAGTGAACTCATTGTCATGTTCAAGAAACCAGTTTGAGATGATGTGAGCTTTGTGACATGGCGCGTTATCCTGCTGGAAGTAGCCATCAGAAGATGGGTACACTGTGGTTATAAAGGGATGGACATGATCAGCAACAATACTCAGGTAGGCTGTGGCGTTTAAACAATGCTCAATTGGTACTAAGGGGCCCAAAGTGTGCCAAGAAAATATCCCCCACACCATTAGATATTTGCGTTCAGGAGCAGTTGAACAGGTGTACCTAAAAAGTGGCTGGTGAGTGTACATGTAGTGGAACTACTCCCAACACTGCTGAAAAGTGTGCATTGAATTCATCCTGGTATTTTATACAACTTTCTAATCTTGCATAGTGAAAACGCTTACTAAATAGGTTGCAGTATGAACGTTCAAACATTAATTAGCCAGTTAGTCCTTGAACAAAATGTGTGGTGAAAGTGATAGAGCAGAAGGCAGAGTTAACCTTTAATAACCATCACAGTGTGCAGCCAGTACTGTATCTGTCTCCCTCCCTTCCTCCCTCCCTCCCTCCCTCCCTCCCTCTCTGTCAGATAAGCCACCTTAATCCTGAGAGGATCCATGCTGTTGTGACATTGAGACCATCACCGTCTATCAAGGTCTATCTAGACTATCGCTCCACAGCAGACATACAGTGGCAGCCTGAATCAAAATCCAATCTTATCTCAGATACTACCTATTCTATGTTGAGGAGCAGGGAGCTGTTTAAGAAACGATTTTCCCATGCCTACAGGATTAGGAGAACAACTTGACATTCTTGAATTGGCTCTCATACCCAGATTAGCTTTACACTTAAATGTCACCTTGTGCAAACCAGGAAAATGTAAATGAGCTCTCTAGAGGTGAATGTGACCTAATTACACACTCACACTCGACCTGTCAGGTCAGATTCTATCACAGCTAGTACTTCCAGGTCACCAAAGTGCCAGAAGGGGAATGCAGCCTGGCATGGAAACCATACAGTTCAAATGCGTTCAAATTGAAAGCAAAGACAAGCCAAGTACAGTACAAATACTGTAGGTCATCCGGTTATATTCGAAACATTATAAAGTATTTACCTTTAATATGTTCAGCAGTGTTTTTTAGACACAACATTTGGATCAACTGTACCTTTGACAAACACAGCAGCAGGTATATAAATATTAGAAATCACCTTACTGTTGGTTACCTATATTATTTTGGTAAATAGATTTTAATGTTATTCAAACACCAGTGCCAAGAATATCCATGGTAATACTGTATTGATATCAGTATTGAGACACTACTGTGTGTGTTTTAAACATTGCTGCTACGGTAGAGGGCCTTTATTTACACACCTGTTCTGTTTTCACACCTGGTTAAAGGAACACAACACATTCACACACACACCTGCTCAGAAAGCGGGCATCAGACAGTACAAAGGAAATTAGTTCACTGTCATCCGCCTCTTGATCCTAAGGATAAGAACATAGTGTACACATAAACACAGACACACACATTTAGAGATACACTTACACTCGATACACACACACACACACACACACACACACACACACACACACACACACACACACACACACACAGAGAGACCATTTCCTCCATGAATGTGATAAGAAAACTGATGCATATGTCATTGGCAGGTGTATCTTCCAGTTTTGAGCCTTACCTGAAACATACTCTGGAAAGAAGATAAAGGCCAGTCAAGATGGAGATGCTCAACTTCACCCACTCCACCAACCTCAGCACAGGCAACAGCAGCATCAGCCTGCCGACTGGGAGTCCCTATAAGACTGTGGAGATGGTTCTCATTATTCTAGTGGCTGGTTCATTGAGCCTAGTCACCATCATTGGCAACATCCTGGTCATGCTCTCCATAAAGGTTTAGATTGAAGATCAATTACTTGCTTGTTTTCAATATTCATTATATGCAACACGTGGTTTCTCCAATAATATAATAATAATCACAATTTCTTAAAAACAGGAGAAAAAGATATATAGATCCAGTAAACCTACAAATCTTTACATTATTTATGTCATGTAAAAGTATTGGCAAAATGCATAGCACATTGTATGAAAATAATATACTTATCTATTTCTTCTCCATAAAGGTCAACAGGAATCTACAGACCGTCAACAACTACTTCCTGTTCAGCCTGGCCTGTGCGGACCTCATCATTGGCCTGGTTTCAATGAACCTCTACACCGTTTACATTGTGATTGGCCACTGGCCCTTAGGCCCGGTCGTGTGTGACCTGTGGTTGGCGGTCGATTATGTGGTGAGCAACGCGTCCGTCATGAACCTCCTCATTATCAGCTTCGACCGATACTTCTGCGTCACAAAGCCACTCAGCTACCCGGCGCGTCGCAGCACCAAGATGGCAGGCATGATGATCGCAGCAGCCTGGGTCATGTCCTTCATACTGTGGGCACCTGCCATCTTGTTCTGGCAGTTCATCGTGGGCGGGCGGACAGTGCCGCCAGGCGAGTGCTACATCCAGTTCTTCTCCAACGCCACGGTGACATTCGGCACGGCCATCGCGGCTTTCTACCTGCCCGTGGGCATCATGATCGCCCTCTACTGGCGCATCTCCAGGGCCAGCCGCAGCCGAGTGAGAAGGCAGAGCAGGAAACCCTCTGGCACCAGCGTGGGGGAGGGCCCGTCACAGAGCCAGGAGGACGGGTGCGAGAGCCAGCCCAACAACTGCACCGTGACTGGGGAAGAGGAGGAGGAGGGTGGGGATGAAGAGAGAAGGGGAGAGACGGTACAACAGCAGCTAAATGGCAGCGGCCACTGCAGGGGGGGAGGGGCGGGGAGAGAGAGCTCCACCAATGGGAGCTCCACTACAGTCAGCTTCCCCGCCTCATCATCCAATCAGAGGAATGAAGAAGGGGTGACATCATCGCCTCCTGCCTTATCACAGAAAGGATTGAACGGTGAGGCCAAGACAAGCCAGGCTCAGTGTTCCTCTCAGAACCAGGCCGCAGGCTGTTGGCCTAAACTCCTCTGTATCAAAACCAACAACCAGACTGGGCCAACCACCAGGACCGGCCCAGAGACACTGGACTCCACCCCTGACACTGAGAGACGGAGCCTGGTCACCCGGACACTGCTTAAGGTGACTGATAAGCATGATTAGATATGCACTTATGAACAAATGTGTATTCATATACTGAATAAGGAAAAAACTGTTTCAAGTGACTTTCAATCAATCATTCAGTTTAAAATCTGAGCAATTTCTCAAGTCTGAAAAAATTCATCAAAACATAATACCTACTCTAAAATTCAAATGCTTCCATTTCCAGGTGGCCAAGCGGAGTCCCAAGAGGAGGACAAAGCGGAAGGGTCCTCCGTCTCGGGAGACGAAGGTGACTCGCACCATCATGGCCATCCTGGTTGCGTTCGTGGCCACGTGGACGCCCTACAACGTGATGGTTCTGATCAACACCTTCTGTTCCATCTGCATCCCAAACTCCCTGTGGACCATTGGCTACTGGCTGTGTTACATCAACAGCACCATCAACCCTGCCTGCTACGCCCTCTGCAATGCAACCTTCAAAAACACCTTCAGACACCTGCTGCTCTGCCAGTACAGGAACATACGCACCGCACGATGAAGGGTGGATTAGATAGGCTACGTTGTTCCTAACTACTGATAGAGGGTCAGATTTTTTTTTATACCTCCTAATGGAGTTTAGGATGCAGTTCAGGTAATCTGATCCTAAAACTGTGGTAAGGGGTAACCTCTTCCTTGAGCAACGGAAGAATTTGAAGAAAGAAGACTTTGTCAAAGATTTGATGGGTGAGGGAATAGGAAGGTTCTAGGTCATGTTTAAATACTTCGAAATTCATCCCTTTCTTGGGGTAATCACAACTCTGATTGTGACTGGATACCTGATGGCAATTAGTGAATTCACATGAAAGAATTCACGTTGGAGCGAGGAGAGGATCTACTGTATATACAATTCAAAATGGGATGTTCCAGAACTATAGACATACAGTGGAGTTCTGCAAACGTGGGTTTGAGACTTTGGGCACCATATTTGCCCTGACAATCCTTTCCAAGACAATCACATTCCTCTGAGAATGCAAATCTGTATGTGTATCTATGGCGCTGGGTGTATTTGGATGTTTTGTATCTTAGGAATACTGTGGAAGGGTCTCTCGCTCCTCTGCACCCTCTCCATGTATGAATGACCTCGTGCTCGTTGTTTGTTGTACAGGTACAGTTGCATAACGTTTGCTCAGAGATGTCGTTGTTTCTGCCTTGTTCAGACAGTAAGGGTTCGTTGTTGACGTGTTGATACTATCCATGGTTATAGTTGTTTCCCTTTGTAAATTAGGTTTAACTTTATATTTAAATACATGAATGTTAAAGTATTTTGAGGAAGAACAAGAAACACAAATACTGTCAGTCTATTTCTGGAGGCAAAGAGAGAATGATGAAAAGTGAGACACATACACAAAGACACTGAGAAAGTTTACAGACAAAGTGGATAGAAGATTTGTGCAAAAACACAGTTCTTAAAAACGATATAAATAAACTTGTATATACACTTACATGTGTGTGTATGTGTGTGTGTGTGTGTGTGTGTGTGTGTGTGTGTGTGTGTGTGTGTGTGTGTGTGTGTGTGCGTCTGTGTGTGCGTGTGCGTCTGTGTGTTTGTGTGTTTGTGTGTTATTAACTTATGTGTGACAACCCCTCTATGGTCCCTGTAACAGTAAAATGTGACCTGATATGATATTTCTTTCTACTATCCCTACTCCCTCCTTGGGTCCACCTATCCTTACTCAATAACTTAGATCATGTTTAAGCTCAGCAGTAGGTGTTTTTAATGAACTGTGAATAAATGATAATAGTAAATATGTGAAATTTAGTGTTTTCCTTTATCAAAGATCGGGTTGTAGGGGTATATTAAAAATAGAGCCACAACATTGCAGCATTTTAAGTAACGCCCCCATGTAATGTTGTTATTTGTTTATGACATTCATACATATTTACATACAACTCATACATCTCTACCAGAGCAGAGGACAACCATTTAAAAGGATTTCCCAACATGTATTCATCTGGCTTCTGGAAATGTCATAAGAGTTCTCAACTCTTTAGAAAATGTTAAATATAAATGATATCCCTGTCACAGCATGACACACACCATCAATGCCATCCAACAAACATTCAGTCATTCCTGTGTTTCGAAAATACATGACAAAATTGTGTTTAGAATTCGTAGCCTGTATTAACACATACAGACAAACACACACACACACACACACACACACACACACACACACACACACACACACACACACACACACACACACACACACACACACACACACACACACACACACACACACACACACACACACACACACACACACACACACTACTCTACTGTGCCAATGTGCCAGAATGATTAAGCGGTTTTCCACAGGGGCTCCAGAGCCTAGCTCCTTGCCCTTGTCCAGGTGGTGTGAAGGGAGGCTGACTGTTGGTCAGAAACATGCCTGCTGAAGACAACAACAGTTCCCTCCCGATGTGCCGATGCTGACTCCACCATGGCTGCACACGGGTTTTGGTCAGTTTTGTGAGCAACAGTTTAATATATATGTATATAAAGTTTTTATAACAGTTTTTTTATAACAAATTATCCTGCTTTTCCATCTCGTGAAGAAATAAATAATTATAGAACTTTGGGGGCAGTTCCACTGTGGCATATGTTTTTTGTCCACCCACAAAACAATTTAACTCATGGTTATATTAAAGGGGCAAAATGGGATTGATACATCCATTTATCTTGAAAAATATAACTTTGTTGGTAAACAATGTAATTGTAAACTGTATAGCATCATGGTGAAAACTATAATTTTGATCTCATGGATAGTTGGTCCTTACAGCTAACTCAAACTATGAATTTGAGAATGGTTAATTTCTCCAGCCCCATCCCTCAGCTGTTTATCAAACAAAGTGGTGGGTGGGGAGACCGCTTGTTGTTTGGTCACAGATTGCCCCTTCAATATGATGTTAAACGTATTCAACTGAAATAAAAAAATCTGCATTTGCCTGCTGGATGCATTGCCTTGTGTAGCCTGTGACATATGGTGGAAATTTTAATAAAACAAGCAAGCTTTAAATAAAACTATTAAATGAAGTCTATTCTGGATGAAAAATGCTCAGCTTTTAAATCAAACAAATACCAGTTAAATCATATAACCACGATTAAATTGATGAGAAGCCCTGAGTGGAATGAAAGGCACACCTTTCACAAATGAAAGATACAACTGTGTCTGCGTATTCAGGTCTTGAGGCTTTCATTCAAGCATTGTGACTTTCATATGAACGGTGTGAGTCCATCTTCAATGAAGATGTTCTCCTGTTATTTAATCCAAGATTAGGCTTAATCTGGGTCAGGGAAACCGGCTGTCTATGCCGAATAGTATATATATATAGCAACATATGTTTCTGAGTGATTGTGGCACTATTTATATGGATTGAAAAGGAAACTGGGCTGTCAGGAGAGCTACACTATGTTAACTCCAGCTCTGCCCCAGCTGTGACTGACAAGATCACAATGTTTCAGACCAACATCGCTCCATTTGGGAAAAGGAACTGTATATTCACTCTTCCATGCTAACTGGGGCACCTGAATGGAAACTGTTGATTATGTTTTGAGATGGAACATGTCTGTCAGCTGCTCCAATGGCTGGTTGTTTGGCGAAAAGAAACAGAGAAACAGGAACAGCAAATGCTGAGTGCTTCATCCGTTTGATTCTCTGTAGAAAGATAAAGATTCAGTGACTGTTTTGGGAGCTGTAACCACTTTTCCAGATCATATATGTAAAAAAAAAGCTCTTTCTGACTCCATCTGTTCCGACATATTGACCAGATCCTGGCTGGCTGGACTAAAAAGAGGATGCAGAACCTTCCAGGAGAATTGTAATCAGGAGTGGTTGTAGGAACAAATGTAGAATGAGTCAGAAGGAGTAATGTTTTCACAGGTATGATCTGGAAAAAAAGGTTGTTACACCTCACAAAAAATAAATGTATGGAAGTGAATCTAAAATCACATTTTAGTGTGTTCAAAACTTGAAAATATAGTGAAAACTGTAGTTGGTGTTCAGTATCCTATGATAATATTAAGTCATATTAGTCCAAAAAGGGTTCATTTACATCACTTTTAGGTTCAACATTTTGAATAAAGTACAGTTCTACACTTTTTAGTACCTTAAAGCCTGGACACACACCCAGTGGGGCAAAAACAATTATAATCTGTTTTATAGTGATAAAAGACACATGTAACGCAATACAAAAATGAACACAAAAAAACCTAACCCTAATCTGAGAAAAGTCTGGAAGATACATCCGTCAAGGACCAAGCCCAACGGCTCCAAAACGAAGCACCAGCGGGCTCCGGCTCCCAGTGCCCCTAGGGTAATGTCTCATAGATCGTCCCATGTCCATTTAAAGGGGCATACACTACCCATGCCTCTACTCTTCTTGTTTTCATTCCTGCTGTCCCCACCCAGGAGACTAGTGCCCAGCTGGAGGCCTGACTGAATGAAGGCAGAATAGGTGACAGGCTGCAGAGAGACTGGCTGTGGACTCCGACCCTGAGGAACTACAACACAGGCTCTACACCCAGAGTCAGACACAGCTCTGGGTTTCACTCACTGGACTCCCTGAAACCACACCTAGGACACGCAATCATACAAACATGGCCATAGATTTGATCATACACAGAATATACATAGAATCTTTATTATTATATTTTTTTTTATGAAATCTCCCCTATCTGGAGGGGTTTACATTTACATTTTATGTTTAACTCCCAGTACCCCCCAGTATGGCCCCTGGACCCAGGGAAGACCTTCTCTATGCTGGACGTGCCCCCTGGGATGCAGGGGGACAAAAGATGGGTCCAAACCTGTTCCACAGAACCCTGCCTGAGAACCAGAACCAGATCATCAGCCTGCAACAGGTCCAGAACACACTCTTGTGGGATTTATCTATCTATTTTGATATAACCTTTATTTAGATATAACTTTTATTTTACCAGTAAGTTGACTTATAATACTGATTTTAACCCTAATAAGCCATATTAAAATGGTTATTTATTTGGAAAACATATTGTGTTGAATGCTGGGGCCGGTTGCTTCAAGCCTGTTAATGTTATGTTTTGGGTGTTTCCCAGGCAGAAGGAGCACATGCAGGCTGAGCTAGAGGTACAAGTGGATCTGGAAAGACACCTGTTCCACAGCACCTCTGCAGGTGCCACCACAGACATCAGAAGGCAGAACTTTGACCCACGTTTGGTGAGAGATAATGCCAGACATGGCTGTGGAGCTTACTCCCTGCACTCCCATCTCACAGCTCACGCCATCCAAAAGCCTGAAAGTGTGAGATTCTGTGGGTTCATGTTCTTGGCCAAAGTTCTTATGGGGAGGGCCTGCCTGGGGAAGAGGGAGTATGTCAGGCCATTTGGGATTGTCCAGCCCCACAGTTTCTGGGCGAGATCACTATGATTCCTGCGTTGATCAGATGTTGGATCCTTCCATCTTTGTGGTGTATGACAGTAGCTAGTGCTACCCCTACTACCACATGACATTTTCCTTTAGGTCACACATTTTTAGGTCACAAACTTTCCTTGATATGTAAAGAAAATCAATAATAATATCTTGGACAAAATTGTATCACAGTAATGACCCTGTGCCTTACATTGTTCTGTATGTTTGTAAAATACCCTCAGTCACTAAGGATAGGTATGCTGCAAGATACAGCAAGATGTGATAAATGGTAGGTGCTAAAAATCAGTTGAATTGTTGAAGTCCTACTAACAAGCATGCTACGTTTTGTATTTTTGTTCTAAGAAAATAATAAACATGAAAACATGGTTGTTTCTTTTTCTTTCTTTCCTCTTTTACTTACTTATAGAAAAAGTCTAAAAGAATATGGAATGAGTCTTCTCATTGTTCATTGACAGACAACAATAGCTATGTTGCCATAGGAACAAATTGACTAGCTCAAGTATATTAGGGAGGCCTTGGCACACTGGAGGAGTGGGGACCTCAACTGGTGAACAAAGAAAACGACATCTTATAGATGGGTAACTGAAAACACCTACACAGAGGTGAGAGCTTATTTACATCTCAGAATACCTATATTTTTATTTGCACACAAAAAGAAAAGTTATGACAGAATATAAGAGGTAAAAGAGTCATAGGGTCATGCGTAAGAAAACTTGACTTTAAAATATGCTTACAAAATTTGAAAAATACAAGGTTAGAGAGATGAATACATGATTAGAAGTCGGTCAGATCAAATTATCATGTCTGACCACACTGTCATTATGTCTGACATGGGTGAGTCATTTTCCAGACTTTCTCTTTTGCCGGATGGAGTCTGTGAGGTACCCAGGTTTCAGCCCTCATGTCCAGCATCGCCTGGTCCTAAAGGGTCCTCCTAAAGGCACCGCCCACAAAGCCCAGGTCAACAGTTCATTGGCCATTCCCAGGGAAACATTCTATTTACCCCTGCCACCTCTTCGTCCCCGGCTGGAGTTCCTACACTGGCTGAGAGAGGAGGGAAGTGAGGAGCAGGGGAGGAGGTGGAGAGAGAGGGGGGAGAGGGAGCAGTGTGTGCCCCAGGTGGAGGTGGCTCTTGCCAACTTGCTACCCCTCCCTCTGCCCCCTCCCTCCAGGATGGGTCCCCACACCCTTGCCAGGTTCCTTTTCCAATGGAGGAAGAGCCCCAGACACTGGACTGGAACCAGGGGGAGCCAGGCGGATTCACCTCAGGATCTTGACCCCGAGTATCGGGAGAGAAAGAGGCTGGTCTGGCTCAGCCACCTGAGAGCTCCACTGCTTGACAGCCACGGAAACATCCTGCCCCCCAGTGGCTTTAAAGGGTACTCTATGCTGTGGGATCATGTGTGTCTTTGCTTAATCATTTTTGCTCTGTCTAGTCTTCCTTTATCTGTAATGTCTTGGAAATTCCTAGATTTTTTAGTGTGCAGGCAGCTATATGACAGTGTGTGTGTGTGTGTGTGTGTGTGTGTGTGTGTGTGTGTGTGTGTGTGTGTGTGTGTGTGTGTGTGTGTGTGTGTGTGTGTGTGTGTGTGTGTGTGTCTTGAAGCCGTGGGCAATATGGACCACAGACAGAGGAACCTCATATGACACAAGAAGCACACACCACCACCACCGCCACCACCCAGAGTTTCCATCTACCCCCTCTGCTCCTGCTCCGCAAACATACCCTGTGCCCCCGTACACGAACCCCCCAAACCACCATGAAGGATAGAGCAAAGATGTCCTGAACCTGTATCTCATAGTAAAGGCCATTGAGTCATCAATCATGTTGGTTACAAAAACGCCCCCCACTGGCGAATCAAGCCTCCTGCCTTACTGACTTATGCAGATCTTTGTGTGACTATCATGGACACAGGGTTTACTGTCAATAAATCTCACCATGCCTGTTTGTGTGCATTGTTACCATTTGTCTGTGTTGGGCCTCTTTATGCTCATTGTTTGTGACTTTGCCACAGTGTTGTCTGTGAAAACATAGTGCCAAAGTCACAATGGGTGAAAAGTGAAACAGTTTAACGGCAGGCAGTCCTAGAAGGCCAGAGACCAGAGGGCATGGCTTGCTGTCTGTTAGTGTAAACAGGAGGGAGATGTGTCAGGTTAAAAGACTGTGTCCTTATCCATCCATCCGCATGTCCTTCTGTCTGTCTGTCTGTCTGTCTGTCTGTCTGTCTGTCTGTCTGTCTCTCTGTGTTGCAGTGGTGTTGTAGAGGGTCTGTTTGACTGGGGCATATCTTGATATCGGTGTCCATACCAAGCAAGCAGAGTGTTTACACTGTACATATTGTGTACAACAGGGACTTATCCCATCGTTCATCTGTTGTCGGAACCCACACTCAAGTGGAGGTAGAAATCGGAGGACGGGCTCATTGTAATGCATGGAACGGAATGAGGGATGGTATCAAACACGCGTGTTCCCTCATTCCGTTCCACGCGTGTTTGATACCATCCCTCATTCCGTTCCATGCATTACAATGAGCCCGTCCTCCGATTTCTACCTCCACCAGCCTCCCCTGCCACACTTACTGTTGTTGTGTTGTGAAACGCTAATGTTTCAAATGAACACATGCTTAACAGGGCAAGTGAACTGGACTATGTAGATTTAGGAGGAGATTCTCATATTTTTTTGGTGTGAAAGAACGTCAAAGGTGTGTGGGAAGGCTATACCTGTGCTTGGACCTGCCCTTACTTGTCGTTTAGAGTTACTGAGTTAGAGTTACCCAGTCGCTCACTGTCTCTCCTGCCATGGCTGAGGGAGGAGAGCAGATGGACATTCCCTATGACGACCTTCCTCTCCCGGACGTGTTCCCCGAACCCCATACAGAGGATGAAATGAGGGATGAAGAAGCAGAAGAATATACTATCTCTTCGTTTGTGTCTGGTGAAGACTGTCCATCACCAACATGCAACCAAAACCTACTGAAAATGCTGCAGGCAGCGGAGACCAGGAAGTCTCAAACTGCACACTCCCAAACGCCAAACGGAGACGGGGGAGAGGCGTCCACTGGGTCAAGAGAGTTTGTCACTGAAGCTCCAAAGAGTTGGAGGGTAAGAAAAAAAGGTTGATTTCATCTTTTCGTTGTGCTTTCAGAGATTTTTTTTGCGGATGGGGGGGGGGGGGGGGGGGTGGCGGCGGGGGGTCACAATCTGAATACAATGTTGTGTCAGAATGCACTGAATTAATAACTCCATGCTGCCAGGAGTGTCAACCAGAGCACATTCTCAACACGTTCACTCACTCTCCTGAGTGAACGTGCATCTGCATAATGCTGTTAATCATCTCACTTTCAGTGCCCAGTCATTATAAATGTTTTACCACAACACAAACACACACACACATACACGTAGCAGAGGTGGTTTGGAACCACTTTCCCTCGCCTTGCCTGAAACCTGAGAAGATTTGTGTTAGCTCAAGTATTAGAGACCCAGGTTTCAATCCAGTCAGGTTGCGCACGCACACACACACACACACACACACACACACACACACACACACACACACACACACACACACACACACACACACACACATACATATGCACTCACACACCTCTGAGTTGGAATAGGATTAGGTGGGCATAGGTAACAAAGGATGCTCTCCCTGTGGTTTGTGTGTATGTGTGTGTGTGCGTGTGTGTGTGTGTGTGTGTGTGTGTGTGTGTGTGTGTGTGTGTGTGTGTGTGTGTGTGTGTGTGTGTGTGTGTGTGTGTGTGTGTAATGTTCCAGCACCACCGGAGTTTAAATGCAGTCACTGTGTAGTAAGCAATGAGTTAATACCTCCTACTCCTCCTCCTCATTTCCCTCAACATAGCCAAGTTAGTCAATCTCTTATAAATGAATTCTGTTGTCCTTTTGGTTATGTTTGTGTATCCTTGTGCTTTTCCACTCTTTGCTTTTCACTACTGACTATAATCTATAGAGATCATTCAAAGACACACACACACACACACACACACACACACACACACACACACACACACACACACAGTACACAAACACACCCACACGCACACACATACACACCCACACACTGCCTTTTTAATGTTTACCCTTGGAACCAAAGACCACTTCAAACGTCATTCATATTCATTAGAGTCTTCAGGTGAGTGTACAAATCCGCCCTCTGTGCCCTCCTCCCCCTCCTTCCCCTCCTTCCCCTCCTTTTCTCCCTTCCTTTTTCTCAGCACTTTGTTCTAGAAACGTTCCCTCTCATCAGCTCTCACCTCACAAAGACTTCTTTCACCTGCACCCCTCTCCTCTCTCCTCTCTCCTCTCTCCTCTCACCTGTCACCTGGGCCTGGGAGTTGGGGGTGTAGCTCTTCTCACAGAGTTTACTCGCCTTGTCTTTATCCCTGAACCATCCCGTCAAATACTGTTAGTCTGCAGTCGAACACGGTCAGTCCACACGGTCAAACGCAGTTACAGTGTGGTTTCTCTGAGAGGGATCTGCCAGCATGAAGAAGGTGTACAACCTGGTCAACCTGACCAAAGCCAGGGATCAGGAAGCTGTGCAGTCCATCCGTATCAAGGTACCTACAGTATATGTGTTAGTCTTTGTGAAGTAATGTTCAGTTCATGTGTTCAGGGTAGATAGAGCTCATGGCTCTTGAGGCTTGGCAAGCAAGATTCCAGGTGGAGATACCTTTTGAGGGAATATTTCTCAAAGGGGTATCATAACACTCAAAGGGGTACATTTTTTAAAATTGTGCAACATGCTACCCTGGATTCCCTCTCACTGATTCATGATTATGCTCATGTAAGTCGCTGTGGACATTATGTTCACAAAGCTAGGGAGTGGACTTCAATCTCTCCTGGT